>NC_090646.1:210472040-210798290 GCF_040937935.1 Hyperolius riggenbachi | reverse complement strand
AAGCAGCACTAATTCCAACCTCCTTGTAGGCGCTCTTTTCTCCTGCCATTGTAGTGGTCAGAGTAAAATGGCATCCCTGTGAAATAAAGGCAGGTGCATATAGTTGTTACTTTGTTTATAGGTTTAAAAGGTACTGAGTGATGTTTATTTTTAGCCTTTCTCTAATGTAGCAGGTGGGATTAATCTCCTCGTAAACCATTTTAGTAATATGGCTTTCCTGCATAACATTCCTCTTCATAGTTCTTTAAAATTAATATGAGAAATACAGATACTATAAACTCAAACTTAGACTATGTATTTAGAACTGATGTGAGCAATTTTATTATGTGTTGCTTGATCAGACGTACAAACAGCTTATTGCACCTAAGTCATGTGTAATAACCATCCAGCATCAAAAAGCAAACAATCTCCCTGACTTTTAGCATTACAGCGCTCTGCAGAAATGTAGTCACTGCAGGAACTCGAGCAGTAAGAACATGTGAAATGAGATACACTTAAACAAAGGATTCCAAAGCTTTCAGCAAAATGTCCAGGAGAAAAATAACCTCCTCGAAGCCAAGAAATACAGACAGCCTGCTGCTAACATCCATTGCACTGCGCTTAGTGGTCAAGGCTTTTGCAAAGTGATTTAGCATTTTGAGTAAATCAATGGATAAGTTGTTGTGTGTGCTCACTGTTTTTGGAATTCTTAGCAGGATTTTTCCATTTCTACGTTTGATAAATATACGGTTGACACAAAGTGGTGATTTAGTAAATGAAATGTGCAGCAGCAAAGTGGAGCGAACAGAAGCTGTGTTCGCTTCAAGCATCCAGTCACACACTGAGAAATTACATACTTTTATATGTTGTGTATGCGGTTTGATGTTTTAAGTAACTGCAGCAGGTTCACTTCACTTCCCCTCACTTCACTGCACATCACTTGTAGTAGAACTTCAAAGTCAATTCATGCTGTACATTTGTCCATCATTTTCATGCAGGCTAGTGGAGTGTGGTACTTACACCCTGAGCCTTATCAGCCAGTGTGGTCTATGGTCCACAGAGATAAGTGATTTGATTTACATATGACTATGGTAGGGATAAGATTGTAAGCTACTCTGAAAGACAGTTAGCTAACAAGACTGTGCATACTCTATAAAGCACTGTGGAAGATTTCAACACTATATAGTACATACTAATTGATAATAATAATGGTCCATGATGACAAAAAAGAATACACTGTATAACCCATTATTTCAAAGAAAGCACCCGACAAGTCCAGCCCATACTATTACCCAAAATGCCATATCTCCCAACTTCCAGTTAGATAAAAAGTAAAAATAATCACAAAAAAGGTTAACAATGAATGAAACAATTTGAAATGCTTCCTTAACCCCCTCTGGACCGGCTGCCTACCCCCCGGGCGGATCGTTCAGAAACAGCCTTATCAGTCCGCCGACAGACTGTACACACGCTGCACTGTCTGCTGAAAACCCGCCCAGCGGGAGGTGCCGACGGACCCGTCGTTGGCTTCAGTCAGACGTGTGTACGAGCCTTTAAGGACCAGGTATTTTACATGCAGGGGGAGCGCATTTGGGGGGGGGGGTCAGGCAGCCGGATCCCTGCTGTGGGCACTTAGCTTTGGTCCGCTCTGGGTGGCCAGGTGTCCCTCGTATTGATGGCAGCCTTTACTCACCTCCCAGGCTCCAGCGATGAGCAGCTGTAGACACCTCTGCTCTCGCTGGCTTCCCGGCTCGTATTGACGTTAAGTCCCGGGTCATGGCTTGATGACGTAATCAAGCCGGGACCCTGCACATAGCGTCAATACAGCAGGGATGCCGGCCAGAGTGGAGGGGAGCGCCGATCGTCGGGGGAACGGCAGGAAGGTGAGTGGATCCTCTTCCTTACCCCCCCCCCACCTCCCCACCGCCGCAGCTCTGTAAGTGATCACTATGATCCGCCAGCGATCATAGTGATCACATGATCAACAGTCATACGTGATGGCTGCTGATCACTGAGGGGAGATGTCAGCTGTCATATGACAGCTTAATTTCCCCTCTCCGGTGCGCACGATCGCATCAGGACGGGTCTTTAGCACGGACGGATTTTTGTCTTCCTCTCAGTACTTTTCATCATTTTATCTTTTTCCTTCATTTATGTCTTCTTCTTTCCTTTTCTTCTTTCAACTTGCTAGCAGTATGCTGTCTCTTGCTGCACCACCGAACAGGAATCTTGGATCGTAACATTGGCCCATACTACTGCACACTGTCAGTGGGAGAGTCAAATAAATCAGTACAGTTGAAAAGCAAAATAAATGCTTGGGGGGAAGTAGGTTTTATTAAAGGTTTATTTATGCAAGTAATGTAGCTCACGTTGCTCACATAGCACAGCTTGTGTTTTGTACACAAGGGGCTTGATTCACAAAGCCGTGATAACTCTTATCACGGTCGCTCTAGCGTTTTGCGCACACTATGTGTGTAACGCTTTTTTTTGCCCAATCGGAAATTTTCACGTGCAAGCTTGAAAACAGTTTTCGCAATTGCGCGCAAAAACCGCTATGCGCATTATAGCGTATGCGAAACGCTAGCGCGACCATGATAAGCGTTATCACGGCTTTGTGAATCAAGCCCCATGTTCGCAGTGTAAGGTATAAAAGTGGGCATCTGGTGAGGTTCCAAGGACCTTTCAGAAGGAAAAAGAACACACAGAGAAACTACGGGAGCCCCTTATGGTGTAGTATTTCAAGGCAACAGGTGTGAAAAATATAACAGAAAATTATTCACAGAGGTGGGTTGCACAACAAGCAACCACAGTAGCGAGCAGGTGTGGAGAGCCCATCCTCACTCAGGTCTCACAGGTCTTTAGTGATCTTCCATGAACAATTGGGTCGCTCCCTTCCAAAATGTATTGGTTGAGATGTCTAAAAGATTCTAAACTCTACAAACCCCTAAGGGTAACTTGAGGAGTGGGGGTATTGCACTGGTGAGTAAGAGGCTCCACAAACAAGGAAGGTAACTCTAATACTTGGTGATTAATTAGGGGCAAAGAAGGCTTACCTGAGGCATTAAGCCTCTAATTGTGACAATATTGATTCTTTATTAGCACTGAAAACCATGTGTTCCACGCGTCGTTGCCTTTTTCATTAGGTTAATGCAATGTCCTTTGTGATGAAAACAAAACGCCACAATAGACACTGTATTAACCTGATGAAGCGGGCAATGACTTGTGAGACGTGTTGTTTTGAGTACTAATAAAGATAATTAATATTGCCGCAATTAGTTGTTTACTGCCTCAGGTAAGCCTTCTTTACTCTTAATTAATCATCAAGTATTATAGTCATCCTCCTTACTTGGAGTGAATCTAGCCTCCCAGTGCAGTGTAAGGTGTGTTACATCATTTGTGTAATACACCTATTGCTAGAAATACAGGCTGTATACATAAGGTGAGTTACACTATGTGCACAGCGTGTGCTAGGTTACATGCATAAGTATCAGTAAAATTGTGGTGCACTCTCTATGCACGCTAATTTTACCATAGGTATGTGAATATGCTTCATATTAGATTTTGCTAACTGTTTTTCGGTTTTGACTTCTTAATCGATTCTGTAATACTATACATAACACTCTATGGTCTGAGCATATAAACTTGAGACTAGTCACAAACAGCACTGGATGTTATTCTTCCTACAAGATTCAGTAGCAGGATTTGTGGAAGAGATGAAAAGATCTCATGCTCTCTCCAAAAGACTTGTGAAACAATCACATGTGGGGTTTTACATTCAACTACACTAAAAGATCTCCAGAGAAAGGTATACAGTTGGAAGCAGTACTGGAATTTTACTGAGGGAACCAGAAGTGAGGTACTCAGCCCCAAGGTGTGAAAATTGGCAAGCTTCAGCCATGGAAAAAGCACCAGCAATAACAAGTGAAACTGAATAGGAGTTAAGCCTGGCTGCCAAGTACTACAGTTCAACACCTTTGTTACTTCAGATTTCTAGAAATCATTTACAGTGTATATATATATATATATATATATATATATTGTGTGTATCATGTAAACAAGTTACACACTCAAACACATATGTTTTATTATAGATAAGAGGCCCAATAGAAATAGTTGTCCTGCAGATCACTGTTTATCGCCAAGTATGCCACTGATTAGAGTTCACAACTAAGGCCTCGTTCACATTAGGCAACATGTATGGCCGTGCGCTCGGGACGCAAGTGCACCTGTTCGCACGCCATCTGCATTGCCGTGCATTGCGCTGCTGATTCCATTCTTTACAGTGAATGGGGTCAGTGATGTGCATTGCCAAAAATGCATGCATCAGTGCGATATCGCATCACACTACTGCGCAGCGCGCATTGTCTGAACATCAGAAGTACTGTCTATGCACGTCTGATGTTCTTGTTGACGCCAAAATGCACATGGCAGCCTGTATAGTGTGGACGAGGCCTTATTTTGGTGACAATCTACAGTCAGTTCCCCTGAATACAAATCACTAAATTCCCTTACAAAAGATGTATCACATACATTATTATAACTGATTGTTATAACTGATAACCTTTTACCTGACAGGATATCCATCTTTTTCCTCTGCACATAGTGACTGGTCTACTAGTTACTGTATTTTCAAGTTTTAATCGGTGCGAGTAGAGAGGGGGATCCCTGTCCCTTTTAGCAGCCATGCTGACAGATGAGGAGTAGTGATGGATAAACATTTACTGGTGACATGTTTTTTGTTGCCATTTGTGGTGTGGTGTGTTGCTAGCTTAGAGTACACCACTGTAACGACTGTGGAACTTTCCCCGTGATCAGCGCACAACGCGTGCGCTGACACGGCGGAAATCCTCCACAAGCGTATAATTTGCAGGAACCCAGCAAAAGGTGCTACGCACCCGTAGAGGGAAAATTCCTGTCGGCAGATGGCGCTGGGGAGTGCAGAGGAACCAATCCTCTGTACCTCCACAAATGCCAGACAGGAATTGTACGAAACGCAGAACACAATCGCAAGAGAGTC
The DNA here is from genome assembly GCF_040937935.1 of Hyperolius riggenbachi. Lineage (NCBI taxonomy): Eukaryota > Metazoa > Chordata > Amphibia > Anura > Hyperoliidae > Hyperolius > Hyperolius riggenbachi. The sequence continues at coordinate 210,793,294 of NC_090646.1, read as the reverse complement.
GATTGCAAATGAGAACGAGCAAAGGGACAGGTTGTATGTGTGTGCGCCAATCCAGTCACCACCCCGCGACCGCGCACACACAACAGCAGATATGAAATAGGAACGCGATCGCGAGAGGTGCGATCGCCAGACGTGACACAAGGCAGATCAGGACAGAATACGAGGGTAGCAAAGGCACAGTAAATAATACAATGAAAAGATGCGGAAAACAACAAACGCTAGCTAACCGTGAACACCGCACTCATTCGCAACAGTGCACGCGGTTATGCGCGGTCTCCACGTGATAAGCACAATAGAGACAAGCACGCCTAACTAACCATCGACAGACAAACATGAAACAGAGGACGCGAACGCTTGCTTAACGGTTACCTCACCGAGCCTCCAGCAAGCGGTCGTAGCAGATAAGACAGACACACGAAAACAGGGACAAGCGAGAGATAGGATCCACAGCACTAGCGAAAAGTGGCTAGCGCGATCCAGGTACAGAGTAGCAGAACAGAAGGATCCCCAGCGCTAGCGAAAAGTAGCTAGCGCGATCCCAGGAGACAGAACAGAAGGATCCCCAGCGCTAGCGCAAAGTAGCTAGCGCGATCCCAGGAGACAGAACAGAAGGATCCCCAGCGCTAGTGAAAAGTGGCTAGCGCGATCCCAGGAGACAGAGTTGCAAAACAGAAGGATCCCCAGCGCTACCAAAAAGTAGCTAGCGCGATCCCAGGAGACAGAACAGAAGAGATAGCTGGTAACAACCGCTGCACCAGCTATACTCCAAGAACAGAGATCAGAACCATTTCCTCTCGACCACCGTTGGGACAGGACAATGGCAACAGAACATACAAACAGATAATACATTCCTAACTGCACTAGGGAAAACCTGCCTAGCGCAGATTCAGGAATTACTCTAAGCTGAACTTCAAACAAAGAGCATGGCTGACACGCCCGGCAGGAGTGTTACACAGGACAAAATCCTTATGAACAGCAAAGCATTGTGGGAAAGACATAGTACTTATAGTACACGCCTCCAATGAATGTGGCCAGGCAATTTGCATGACAACGTATGCAAATTCCTCTGCAAGCACAAGCTGCAAAACTGACAGAAGCTCTTCTTTCCAGAGTCCTGCAGCATGCAAACCTACACAATGGTCAAAAGGCTGGCTGCCTGCACAGGCAGCTGAGCAAATCATCACAACCACTTGTGAAGTATAGTGTAGTGTGTGGCGGGATCACTGTTACTGCGTCAGCCTGTCATTGTGCTAAAATAAAGTGACTGAGTGGCCGCACTGTACATTAAAAAAAAACTGTGTCACCTGACGTTGTCACACTTTGGTCCATATGCAATTCACTTTTTCTCCTGATTTTTCTCTTAGGTAATATTTTTTAACTTGTCAATAAAATGCCTTTCAAGCCAACAGAAAGCAAGAAAATGCTCAAAATAATTTTGATAGTACCCTTCCACCTAATTTTTTTGTACTTTTTTTTAGTTAAAAAGTGCTGGAAAGTTATTTGAAATCAAAGATGAAAATAGTTCTCCTAGGAGAAAACTGAAAAAGTGAATTGCATATGGCCCATTGTCTTAAAATGTATTTTAATTGACCAGAAAGCAAAAAAATACTCAAAATAATTTGAATAGTACTTTTTCAACAACTTTTGGGTACTTTTTCAATTTTAAAATGCTGTAAAGTTAGTTTAAAGAGAAAATTAATATTATCTCCTACGCGATAACTCAGGAGAAAAAGTTAACTGCATATGGGCCAAAGTTTTCTTTTCTGCATATGGGCGATTTCAGCAAAACCCTCAAACGCTAGCGCTTTTCAAAGTGCTAGGGTAATAAAAGTCTATGGGCCCATTCTCATTTGGGCGATATGCGCTAATTGCCACAAATCACCCAAAAACGCTAAACGCAAACGCGTAGCCTGCACCATTTTCAGGCGATTCCCCGGTGATCGCGTTTTAGTGCTATAGAAACGCAAAACGCAATCGCTAAAAAATCTCCAGGTGTGAATGGTGATTTTTTTGCCATTAATCGTCAAAAAACGCCAGAGAAAACCGCTAGCAAAATCACTAGCGTTTTGCGATCAGCAAGTGTGAATGGGCCATTAGAGAGGTTTTCTAAACATACCTAGCGTTTTTCAGAGCAGTTTTCCACTTTCCTATACTTTAACATTGAGGCAGAAACGCCTCAGAAATAAAAAAAAATGCTGCAGCCCCTGAGCTTGCGTTTGTGGAAAAAACAAACTGCTTTGGTGTGCACCAGCCCATTGCGTTTTTAGAAATGCTACAGAACTGCTCTGGTGTGCACCAGACCTAACACGAAAAATAGCTCACTTCAAAACACCATACAAATCACTTACATAAAGTTTAATCAATAAAGCTAAATATTTTATTGATTTCATTATTAGGTCCCTAATCCTGGCCCTATCCAAAAGAAAGACCAAATTCTGAACTGAATTTTCTATTACAAGGTCCAAGATGAGTTTTTCATTGTTCCAACATTACTAATGATCACAAAACTGACTAAAGTACCTTAGAACAAAACAATATTCTCATGGGAGGACACCTTTGGGGGTTCTGCTGCCACTCCATTTTAAAGAGGAAGTTTACTGAATATAACTTAATGAATAAAATAGCTTTTTTCACAATATTAATTTAAAATTATTTAGTACATGTTTGTCTTTCATCACCCTCATTCTTACATTCTTTAAGTGAGTCCAGCATTTATATTGCTATAGTATTATTATAGTGTAAAGAGCAGCAGTGTGACTTCATAGCCTAGGCTTAACATCACTGGGTTATTTACAAATATACAGCATTATATAGATATAAGAAAGGTTTATGTTGTTGAAACTAGATATTAATGTAAAAATGGGTATCCTGAATAATTGTTTTATGTTCTGAAATGAGTCATTATGGATCTCCTTTAAGCATTTTAGTTAGAGAGACCAGAGATTGCTTTAGGCCAATGTTACATAGTGATTCTAATGTTAGCAACGCGATTTCCAGTGGTTAATTGCCCAAATGAGCTTTACATTTGCTAGCATAAGAAGCACATGTTGCTCTGTTGCTATCCAATACAGTTCTTACATTTGGCTGCTAGTTGCATGGCAGTGACCTTGCTGCATGAAATCAAGTATTTGTACAGAATTGTATTGCTGTACATATAGTTTCTTTCACTTTCTGGGAGGAGGGGCCCATTATAGCAACTTCTTAAAAGCCAGGAATTGGGATTTTTATTAATAAGTAGAATAAATCCAGAAGCTTAGTGTATATTTCTGTAAGATCTAGAGTAAGATTGTAAGATCGACTGTAAGATTTAATGCATATTTCTGATGAAAGATGAAAAATCAGCACTGAGGCTAGAAACCCACTAGGAGAGCTTTTCTGAGCGCTTTGTGATTTGAAAAGCTCTAGCTAATGTAATGCTATGGGTGTGATCCCACTTGAGTGATGTGATTTTATAAAAATCTCCCACAGCATTGCATTACCAAGAGCTTTTTCAAATCACTCACGCTTACAAAGCGCTCCCAGTGGGTTTCTGGCTTAAGGCTGGATTCACTGTGGTCAGTTGCATAGCGCATGCGTTATAATGAATGTGAACTGCAATGGAAACTGGACATAGACTTTAATACAAAGTCCACATGTAGTGAGTTAGAATAATCCGATCAGTACTGTGAACAGGCGCATAGAATTGTATGGGCAGAGAGCTGACATGCAGAATTATTCTGCAACGCAACTGAGCACTGTAAACCTAGCCTAAAGGGTTTTATACCCTGAGGGATAACTCCATTGGGGCTCATTCACAGTGCTGCTCAGTTACATTTCAAAATAATTCTGCAGGTCAACTGCAGGTCAGCTCACTGCCCATACAATTCTACAAGCCTGTTCACAGTACTACGTTTTAACTGATCATGTAATTCTAACTTGCAGGCTTTGTATTAAAGTCTATGTCCAGTTTCCATTGCAGTCACTAATTATAACGTGTGTGTTATACACCTGACTACGTAGCCTTAGACCTTGTTCACATCATACGCGCTAGCCTGCACATTTGGGAGCGCATATGATATGCGACACGCAAGAACGGCAGAAGGGCATAGACAGCCCTTCTGCCGTTCACATCATATGCGCTGCGCAGCAGTACAATGCACTATGATGCCCTTGCGTACTGCTTCATGCATTCTGTCTGCAAGTGCGGAGCTGACCCATTTACTGTAATGAATGGGATCAGCAGTGCAGCAGGTAGCGGCGCAGATGGCATGCAATCCTAAGCGTTGCATTCCAATAGCACGGCCATCTGCGCTAGTTAGATGGGAACGAGGCCTTACTGACTGTACAGCATCAATGGAGGATGTTGGTCAAGTCCAGCATCCACCCCATGATAAATGAGCTGCTCTTTTACAATTAGCTACTCATGCTAAATATCCTTATTACACAGTGCTGCCGTGCTTCCCTTAGCTGAAATTCCGCTTATTGCATACATCCACATCATGTCTATTGATTTAATTTAAAATACGGTAAATGACCTTTTAACCTAGCAGAGATTAAACACAGCCCTATTGAAAACAGATGAGTTTGAGGAAGGATCATGGTACACATTTGTTGTCTAAGTTAATTTCCCAGTAAATGCAAATGACTGTGGTATAGTAAGGGGAATACTCCAGCCACAGGGACTAGTGCCCATTGTTCAAAGCAATGTTATGATGCTGCCCTTGGCTGAATAATCAGTGGAACATTTCTTTAGTTCCATCAGCTTCCAGGAAAGCAAGATGGGCTACATTAACATTTTTCTAAATTCATACGGTTTTAATTTCTCTTTGTATACTAGTACATCAAGGAAGTTTGTATAATTAAAAAATGAAACTTGGAGTAATCAGTGACAGAAGATTATGAATGACACATAGATGATACTTATGTAAGCTGAAATAAAGGCACTACTGTAATGCAGATTTATGTAATTTGTTCCTGCATTGTTAATATGAGGTAGATTAGAGACGTCTCAAGCAAAAAAAAAAAAATGCGCACAGCCAGAAACATACAATGATGTGTACACAGCTCTTGCTTTACCCCCACATAGCATAGAGCTGAGTTTCATTCATGCTCTTGTATACAGAAACTCCAGTTACAATAACATCAATGACCAGCCATATTTTTTCTACTAGCAGAGGATCAGGGATGGCAGCGTGTGGCAGCATGGTGGTTTAGTGGTTAACACTCTCGCCTTGCATCGCTGGGTAACCGGTTTGAATGCCAGCCAGGATACTATATGCACAGAGTTCTCCCCGTGTCAGTGTGAGTTTCCTCCTGACACTCCATTTTCCTCCCACATCCCGAAAACATACAAATAAGTTAATTGGCTTCCCCTAAATTGATACATACACAGGGATTTTATCTGATTGCCATCTGGAGTTGGGAAGGAATTTTTCCCTTTTGGGGCTAATTGGACCATGCCTCGTAAGGGTTTTTTTTGCCTTCCTCTGGATCAACGGGATATGTGAGGGAGCAGGCTGGTGTTGTACTTTATACTGGTTGAACTCGATGGACGTATGTCTTTTTTCAACCAAAATAACTATGTGACTAAGTAACTATGTAACTACACAATACATACATAGCCAATTTAGGGTTGCAACGGTATGAAATTCCACGGTATGATAACCATCAAAAAAAATACCGCGGTATGACGGTATCACGGTATACGGTATTACACAATTATTCTCATTGCAATCACCCTTATAAAAAGCATCGTATCAACATCCTGCATATTTCCCCTGCTTCACTCAGCTAGTACAGGCTCAGGTACAGCTGCCTACATCTCTGCTGCCTCAACTTGCATGATCTGTGGCTGAAAATCCTAAGCTATCTGCAGTGCAACAGGTTCTCTTTAAAAATTTGCTTATCTGCCGTGGTGGCAGTCAGGTCACAGGTAACATGAGGAGAGATCAAATTACAACATGTGCTCAGTTAGTTGGTGTGCTTTCAAAATTAGCTTATCTGAGGCGGCAGTCAGTGGACACAGGGGAGAGATTAAATTACAATGTGTGCTGATGTCTGCAGATGACAGGGCATTAGACAGACTCTAAAGAGAACCTGAGGCGGCATTTTCAAATCTTAATAGGACACAGAGGCATCTCCTGTGTACAATGACATGCTTCTGTGTCCTTGTGCTGCAGCCGCCTGCAACTCCGGGAGGAAGCTAGCGGCGGGGGGAGCCTGTTGATGGATTAAAAAGCCGCAGGTAAATAGAAGCCTAGCGACAAGCAGACTGTCGCTAGCCTGATGGTATTTTGCCTGGGGGGGTAGCAGAGCGCGGTTGGGGGAGCGGCTGCAGCACAATAACACATGCATACAGGACAAGTCTGTGTGTCTTAAGATTTGAAAATGCCGCCTCGGGTTCTCTTTAAATACATGCAGGGTGCAGAAATCTGTTCTGCTTCTGTCAGTCAGGTCACTAATGACACAGGAGAGATCAAATTATGTGTTCTGCTGTGCTCAGTCAGATGAGAGGGCAGGTTAAGTACATACAGGGTGCAGTTCTGTGTGCCGTGTGGGGTGTTTCAGTACACTGGGTATGGGAGAACATTGCGCTGAGTGTTGCTGGATGGGAAAGTAGTGCCGCTGAAAGCTATCAGGTGGGGAGGGAGATCTCCCCCTGGGTGCTGTCGATGTGGGTAAGGGGTTCTTACTAGATGTCTCACACTGTGTGATGCTAGTGGACTGGGGGTAAACACTGGCTGCTGCTATTGGACAATGGAGCATCTTCCTTTTGGGTTATATGGAGGGGGGTCTCACACTGTGTGATGCTGATGGGGAGGTACTGGTGGACAGGGGAATCTCAGACTATGGTAGGAGAGGGAAAAAAACATCTATCTATATATGTAGAGACACAGGCAGGGGCGTCTCACCCACCAGGCAAGTATAGGCGGTTGCCTGGGGCGCAATGAGGTGGTCAGGCGCATTCCCCCGCTGCTGCTACCGAGACCATGTTTTTTTAAAAAAAAAAATATAATATAACTTCCTGACTCCGGTGCTCGGCACGCTACCCCCATGTGCTGAGCAGTGCCTCCACCTCCATAGACGCCCCCTCCTTCTCCCCAGCCAATAGAGCAATTAATACTGCTTTTCTCCGCCAGGCTCCTCCTTTAAAGCCGCGCCCCTTCTTCTCAGTAGCCACACGGGTAAAGTGTTTACCTCGCGTGGCCCAGCCTTTAACTCAGCCCCCCGCCAGTCAAACCAGGAGCCAGCAGCCAGCCAGCTTATGCCCCCGACAGTCTGACCCCCTACCTTTGTCACTGGCTGCACACAGACACTGGAGCGAGACAGCAAGGGGGCCGATGCAGTCTGAGAGAGAGAAGAATGTGTGAAGTGTCCTTTTAGAGCCCCGCCCCCGCACAAGACATCAACACAGCTCCCCCCCCCCCCCCCCCCTAGATCCGTCCCTGTATGCTGAGAACACTTCCTGTCCTGTGTGCAGACTCCCATTACTGTTATAACTGGTAGAATGTGCCCTGCTCTTTTGATTCTAGAGTTTTCTTTAAAAGCTGGTTAGGCTGTAGGCTGGTAAAGCTGTAAACATGTGCTTCAGTGCTCTCTCTCCCTCTCCCCTCTCTGTTCCTCTGCCCCCTCTTCCATCTTATGCTGTCTCTTTCCTTTCCCCTCTTTGTTCCTCTGGACTCTCTTCCATCTTATGCTGTCTCTCCCTCCCCCCTCTCTGTTCCTCTGCACTCTCTTCCATCTGATGCTGTCTCTCCCCTCTGTTCCTCTGCACTCTCTTCCATCTGATGCTGTCTCTCCCTCCACCCTCTCTGTTCCTCTGCACTCTCTTCCATCTGATGCTGTCTCTCCCCTCTGTTCCTCTTCACTCTCTTCCATCTGATGCTGTCTCTCCCCTCTGTTCCTCTGCACTCTCTTCCATCTGATGCTGTCTCTCCCTCCCCCTCTTTGTTCCTCTGCCCCCCTCTTTCATCTTATGCTGCCACTCCCCCTCTTCTCTTTCCCTCTGCCCGGATTACGTGTATTTTCTGGTGAAAAGCTTCCGCGTTACGATTATTTTCTGACATAACGTTTACCCATTACAATTATTTTCTGGTGAAATGATTCCACATTACGATTATTTTCTGACAAAACGCTGCCGCCTTACGATTGAATTCTAGTGAAAAAATGCTGCTGCAATAAGTGTATTTTCTGGTGAAACACTGCCACATTACGATTATTTTCTAGTGAAACTAATCTGAATTATAATTATGTGGGGGCGCCACAGGTTTTCTCGCCTGGAGTGACAAAATGGCTAGAGGCACCCCTGGACACAGGACTCTCCCCTCAAAAGCACACATAAAGAACAATTTATAAGAACAATAAAGAGACCTAAGTGCTTCCACTGGCTCTCACCACATTATGTCTGCAGTTTACACTGCAGCCGACTCCACAGACAGTATTCCATCCCTCACCATGACCTGCATGCGACCCTCCACTATGCTATAAATCACAACTCACCACGCTGCTCCGTCCCGCTGTCAGCTCCATGTACGACTCCAGCACGTGTTTTTTCACTGTGCTATCAATCACAGCCCGCCGCACTGCTCCGTCCCTGGTCCCCACTTCAAACGCTGAACTCCATGCAAACTAATTAACATTCCTGCTCAGCCGGTCAGTGATTCTGCACACATCACGTCTCTACACAGCTCACATACAGCCATGAGCCTCTGCAGTTGCCGGCCAGCGCTATGGTCACGCCTCTTACCATGCGCTGAGCCAATGAGTGCACAAACTTGCCGGGAAGTGCGAGATGAGCTCGTGTGCAGAGACAGCCGGACACTTGTCAGCGAACGAAGAGCGCAACGGAAGCGGAAGTGGGAAAAACCGGTATTTCGTGAATGTTAATGGTATGATTACCGTGCACATTGAAACCGTGATATACCGTCATACCGGTATATCGCGGCAACCCTAATAGCCATATGACTATAGCAGGGATTAGATTGTGAACCCCTCTGAGGGACAGTTAAGTGATCAGAAAATATACTCTGTACAGCGCTGCAAAAATATGTTGGCACTATAGAAATAATAATTACCAAATTTTGCTCCCTGGAATTCCTGGTGCATTTTTTTCTGAAGTCTTCCAAAGCTCAGACTACCCCCGGCTGCATTGCTGCAGCTGACCCCAGCTCAGTTAGGCTGTGGCAATGCAGATGGGAGTGGCCAGAGGTTCAGAAGACTTTAAAAAAACACAGTGGTGGCTTTGCCGAGGTGGGGGGGGGGAGGGGTTGGACTGACAATGATGAATAATTGTGAAACCCACCTGTGATGGTGCTGAGACCACAGAGCTAATACACACAAAACCCGACTGGCGGGGCTTTTATTGGGCACAGAGTTTACACAAAAAGTTCAAAACATTACTAGAAAATCCACAAGGGAGTGCCACAGATCCCCCCCCAAGAGTCACAATTCCCAGCTTCACAGGCAAAACAGCACAAGTCACAAAGTCCCAGTAGCTCCCAAAACAACAGAAGAAGTCCAACAACAGATCCCAGCAGTCCCAATAGATACAGTTCTCATCAGTCCCAATATCCAGTAGACATACAACAATTATACACGACCAGGTGCAGGCAAAATACACCAGTCCACAGTCCAAGGCCTCAGGACACTAAGTTCAGCATATCCTCACTGGTTCCTGGCCACATGAGAGATTCTCCTGGCTCACCACAGATCCTGGAGCTGCGCCCCCTTCCACAGACAACACACAACAGTCTCACATGAGGTACAAGCATGATACCAGCTTTCCTCTGCAGTGCCTTGCTGTCTGCTCCCCTGCTAAGAGCCACAGAGGAGCCTAGATGGGGCATGGTATAATGCTGATAAGGTGTGTCTCTGATGTCTCTAAAGTGTGGGGAAAGGTGAGCTTTCTATGGGACACCAAATAAAGTACTTTACATAGTAGTCTGCAGTCCTAATCCAATCAAACATTATCACACCACAGATCCTGGCAACATTAATGCTGCGAATACACCATACATTTTAACTCCGATAGATGGGTTCGATAGATAATTTCCGACATGTCCAATATTCCTTCTGATCGTTTTTTGGCTCGATTTCTTATAGAAGTGAATTGAACAAGATAAGGAAAACGAGCGGAAGATAAGGAAAATCGAGCAGAAAAACGTAATGTGTGTACCTAGCATTAGACAGAATTGTACGCAATGCGGCCCGCCGACCCCGAGGTTGGCAAAAACTAAACTAGCTGACAGAGGAGGACCACAGCACCAGTGAGTGACTACGAGGGGATAGAATGGCTGCATGGGGCTGGTAGAAACCCCTAGGTAAGTGAAAATCATTTTTTTTTTGTTTTTGCCTGATAACTCCTTTAAACTACATTTTCAGCATTTTACAATAGAATAAGTACCCAGAAGTTGGTGAAAAGTACTGTCAATTTTATTTTGAGTATTTTCTTGCTTGCTGGTTGCTTAAAAGGCATTTTGTAACGATTGTGGGATATCTCCGTGGTCAGCGCACAAGATGTGCACTGACTCTGCGGAAGTCCTCCACAAGCGTGTCAAAATAATAGAACCCAGCTGTTGGTGCAAGCACCAGTAGAGGGGAATTCCCACCGGCAGATGGAGCTGTGGAGTGCAGAGGAATAAACCCTCTGCGCTGCCACAAATGCCAGATAGAAATTGTACGAAGAGAAGCAACACAAGGCAAGATAGCCCCCAAAGAGAGAGAGAGCACAGAGACAGAATCAATGTGTGTCCACCAAACTAGTCGCCACCCAGCGAAGGTGAACACACAACAGCGGAAACGAAGTGGGAACGCAATCGCAAGAATGGCGATTGCCAAATAGTGACACCAGACTGAGCAGGACAGTAGCAAAGGCACAGCAAACAACAATCAGAGGATAAAGAAAATAACAAACGCTAGCTAAACGCAAACACCGCACTCATTCGCAACAGCGGACGCGTTCAAGACACGATCACTGCGCGATAGGCTCCCAGTGATAAGCGTGCCACCCTAACTAGCCACAAGTAACACAAATGAGCACAAACAGACAAGACAGACAAATGAAGTAGCCAGTAGCAACTGCTGCTCCAGCTTACACTCCAGGAACACAGATCAGAAGTATCCACAGCCGCTACCGCTAGAGGCTAATGCGATCCAAACAAGACAGACAGATGAGGTAGCCAGTAGCAACCGCTGCTCCAGCTTACACTCCAGGAACTCAGATCAGAAGGATCCACAGCCGCTACCGCTAGAGGCTAGTGCGATCCAAACAAGGCAGACAGATGAGGTAGCCAGTAACAACCGCTGCTCCAGCTTACACTCCAGGGACTCAGATCAGAAGGATCCACAGCCGCTACCGCTAGAGACAGAGCGATTCGCTATCAACCGCCGCTGGCGACAGCGCAATCGCGACAGACAAGACAGGACAGAATAGGCAGTACAAATTATACACAAACTGACTGCACTAAATAGGAATGCAAGGAGCACTCCCCAAGAATTAACTATACTAAGATAGCAGTGGCTGACACTCCAGGTGAGTCCAGCAGGCCAGGAACAAACCTCTAGTAAAGGATTCTGGGATCACATGGTATTTATACTGCAAGCCTTCAAAGGAGGAAGCTAGGCCGTTTGCATGACAAGTGTATGCAAATTGCTCAGCAGCAGAGCAGGTCTGAAACTTGCAAAGCACTGGCAGGTCTCTTTTCCAGAGACCTGCAGCCCTCAGACTTAAGGAATGGACAAACAGCTGTCTGCCCGCAATATAATTACTCGGTGAAAGTGGTAAGGAACAGAGGGACATACGTGTCTATTTTTCTAGAGTCAACTACTATACAATCACAGAACTGCACCGGATGTCTATATATAAAAAAATATACAAATACTTTATTAATCAAAAGTTACCAAATAGAGTGCTTTAAAAACAGCATGGGATGGCCACCCCGCCAAAGCCAAACAAAATCCTTCCACATACACCCACACACAAGCACACCACGGCTGTATGTCAGGCACGCCAGAGGGATCTTTTGGTGTATAATGAGGAAATTGTATGCGAAACACCAGTCCCAAAAGCCCATGCAGGCAGCTGAGCAGATCGTTACACATTTTATGACAAGTTTTGAAAATATCACCTAGGAGAAAACTCAGGAGAAAAAGTGAATTGCATATGGGCCAAGGGTCCTTATCCAGTTAACTTTTTCTCCTGAGTTTTCTGCTAGGTGATATTTTCACACCTTATCAATAAAAGGCCCTTTAAGCCACCAGCAAGCAAGAAAATAGTCAGAATAGTTTTGACAATGCTTTTTACCTAATTTGTAGTACTTCTATAAAAGCAGAGTGCTGAAAAGTTATTTTACAGAGAAGATTAAAAATGATCACCTAGGACAGTATTTTTCAAACCCGGCTATTGTGACTCCCCAACGGTGCATGTTTTGCAGGCAACCTCACATATGCACAGGTGGGGTAATTAGTGTCTCAGCTACAAGAAATGCACCTAGCTGAGACACTAATTACCCCCACCTGTACATAGGTGAGGTAGCCTGCAAAACATGCACTGCTGGGAAATGATGAGGAACACTGACCTAGGAGATACTGTGGTATGGTAGCCTGGTTATGATTAAATGATTAAATGCCATATGTGTATAAATGTGTCATTATTGAGGTAAGCCACCTCTCTCTTTATTATTTTAGCTATTTTAACACAGTTTTATCTATTATTGGGCGCCTCTTCCCCTCTTTGTGACCTAGTAGAAAACTTAGGAGAAAACTTAGGAGAAAAGGAGAATTGTACATGGGCCTTAGTCCGTATCCAATTGACTTTTTCTCCAAGGAGACCATTTTTAATCTTATATAAAATTTACTTTTAAGCACTCTGCAATTGAAAAGTACTAGGTAAAAAGAAATACCAAACTTATTTTCAGTATTTTCTTCCATGATGGGAGCCTTAAAGTTATGTTATTGAGAAGGTTTGAAAATATCTCCATGAAGAAAACGCATGAGAAAAGTAATTTGGGCCAAAGACAAAAGAGGTGACAAGGAGAAAGAAGAAAAGGAGACCATGCATTCTGAATACATTGTGAACAGAAATGTAGCCCCAAATTAAAACAAAATAAATAAGTAAAAATGTAAGAGCTTATTCCACGAGAGATTTATTTAATTAGTTTAGGATTTTTATTATTTAAAAAAAACACAAAAATATCTGCTCTTCTATATCTATATAGCAAGATAGAGGCATTGATATAACAAAATTATTATAATTAAAATTAACTTTGCTTATCCATTATTTTACATCAGTACTATTGCATAAAAAGTACAAAACATCTTGCTGGCTGGCTCTGATTACAACCACATATAATACGTTCAGACAGTTTTGCATTTAATACTTGAGGGGTGTTTTAGAGGTTGTGATTATTACATTTTCCCACACATATGGTGTGAATGTTATATTATATATACAATAGTTTGGGGATCTTATTAAAACAAGTTATTGGTTTTCCAATTAAGGCCACGCCATAAATAGCTTTAATGAACCAATTTTTAATACATTTACACATGTTGAGAGCACTGCACTGACTCTGACATAGCCTTACAGGTGAGAACTCTTGGTAAAAAAGCATATAATTTTTTTAATTAAATCTCAAAAATTTTCACCAGAACTTGTGGTCCATTGATCTTATTCCTTCAGCTTTTGCACACATTGAATGATTAGGCTATTTTTTCAGTACATTTGGAAGTTATATTTGCTTTATACCTACGTTTTGCAGTAAAGACAGCATTAACAAAACACTAAAAAGTTGAAAATTATAGCAAACAAATAAAGGTAAGGATAAAATTTGCTAACCTGTTTTCACTGTGAAAACCAAGTTTATTTCAAAGGAAAGGTCTTCACAAAAGAAGTTGTAATCTCATTTCCAGTCCTGTTTCTAGGGGTTGACGAGGTGGGATATTGCCCGGGGCGTAGTGGCGGAGGGATGCAGTGTTGGGGGATACATACAGCAGGAGCAATACACTCACTCACCTGCTTGCATCCACACTTGCCCCATTTTACTTTCTGGTTCTAAGTCCAGTCTAATGGTAACAGCATCCCCTGTTATTTAGGGAGTGTTGTTACCGTTAGACAGAACCCAGAACCAGGAAGTTAGTATGCGGCGTGTGTGGATGCAAGCAGGTGAGTGAGTATCACTCCTGCTGCATGCGTTCTCCCACCGCTGTGCCCCACCTCCTGGCTACTTCACGAGGGAACTCTTTGGCTGCTTAAAGGGGTCTCTCTGGCTCCCTACAGGGGGGTTGCTTTCTGAGTACTTAAAGGGCATCCCCCTGGCTCCCTATGGAGGGACGGGCAACGGCTCTTTGGCTACCTAAAGGGCATCCCTTTGGCTCCCTATGGGGGGGGGGGGGCAACTCTATGACTACCTAAAGGGGTTTCACTGGCTCACTATGGGGGGGGGGGCTCTCTGGCTACCTAAATACCTAAAGGGGGTCTCACTGGCTCCCTACAGGGGGGAGGGGCTTTCTGGCTACATAAAGGGTGTCTTTCTGGCTACCTATGGGGGTCTCTCTGGCTCTCTGCAGGGGGAGGGGGCTCTCTGGCTCTCTGCAGGGTAAGGGGGGCTCTCTGGCTACCTAAAGGTGGTCTCACTGGCTCCCTAGGGGAGGTGGGTGACATTTAGAGACCCTCTCGTTTTGGGAAAATGTTGGTTAAGTGAAAATGGACATATTAGCTCATTACTATAAAGGAGGAACAGAAAAACTATGTCAGTATAGTAAATTATTCTTCAATCAATGTCTTAACGCAATTGTGTGTTCTTAGTCCTCTATATTCTGCCTACCACTCAAACCACAGTGATATGCAATCATGCTAATATTCCAATGCTGGAAAAATTCAACGAACCTGTTTTCTTTTAATTTCTTTGCCTGCATATAATGTATCTCTGTATGATCCTGAACCTAAGCCTAAAATACTACAGTATATATGTAATTCACCAATACACACATTAACAAACATGTTTTTAGCAATAGAGTAATCAGTCAGTCCACGTGGGATTTGAATAAATAAGGTTTTAGCATAATTAGTCACTTTACTGCAAAAGTCCAATTTTAAACATAGCATTTGCTCTGCATTTATCTAGGAAGAAGCATTGAGTTGTTCAATAATTAGCTCAGTCTCGGCAAGGTGTGACAGAGCAGTGGATGTTAGGCGGCACTGCAGGGCCAATAGGGCTAGGGCCAGGGTTGCTTCAGTGCTGCAGGGGTGGGTACTAATGGAGTGGCGAGTAGAGACAGTCAGCAAGGAAGATTCTTCAATCAAGATTTAAAGGAGAAGACAAAGGAAAGAAGAAAGAAGTAAAAGAAGAAAGAAATTAAATTGTTTTTGAATGCTTTTTCCCCAATAAAGTATTAAAGATCAAAAGTGACCCTTTATACCTATTTACCTGCAAGGGATAGGACATCTGGATGTTCTCTTATTAAAGTGGGCTCCCAGATCCCGCACAAGCCTCCCAGAACATATGCACTCCCACCTCCTCCTGGACAATGCAGGTGGAGAAAATCCCCTAGTCCATGATCTGGACAAGGGCTCTGTAGGAGAAAGGGAAGCTTTGTTTCCCCTCTCTTACAGAGCTTCCTATATCATGTACCATGTGGGCTGGTATGATTAGTATGGCAGAGTGGCAGAGCCACATGCAGGTTGACCCAGCCATCCCAAGTAGAGGGAAGGCTCTTCATAGTATAGAACAAGGGTGTCAAACTCAGTCATGTAAGGGGGCAAAATCTAAAATAGTCACTTGAGCCTTCGAAAACATGCATAACACAAAATGATTGTCAGGTGTCATGGCTTCTGCCATGCTGTTCCACAGCCTAAGAGAGACGGGTATTTTTGAAACCACATGCACTTTTGAATTGTTATCATCTGCTTTAATTAACAAAAAAGAAGACTCCTTTTACAGCAGTGCCGAAGCTCACATTGTGTCTCCTTTTTGCATAGTACAAGTCGCAGGCCAGATTGTTTATTAAGATTTAACATTTATTGTCTCAAACTAAGTGGCATAACTATAGCGATCATGGTGGTGGTGGTGGGGGGGTAGTGCAGTGGAGCAGATTAAAATGTACCTGCTTGAGTGCTGCTTCAGGTCTCCTCTGATTTTCCTGACAGCCCCACATTCTATGCTGTATACCTCTGGCTTCTGAGGCACGTCGCCTGATCAGGAGAAGGCGGTATCGAAGCACTGAGCATACCACTGCTAGGAAGAACATGTCACATTGCTGAAGCAGGTAAATATTTCAATGCTCCACTGACCCCATTCTACTTTTGCTGGGTAGTCCCATGGGTTATTGCTGTGCCTCTGCTCAAACTGACAATATTTCAGCCATAAAAACTATCTCCGGTATGCTCCTCTGGATGGGTAAGGAAGTGTGCTGTCACTCTTTTACTGTGTACAAGGATGTGCAATTGGAGCTCTCAAGGGCCACATAAAATGTCAAAAAGGTCTGTATTTGACCCAAGGACCTGGAGTTTGACACCTGTGGTATAGAGCCTCCCTGTTCCTCCCTGTCTACTGGTAAAACAGTTTGCCCTGCTCAGTTGAACAGCTCTTTATAACTACTCAACTCCCCAAGTAGTTCTGAGGAGTGAATGCATCTCTACTGCACATGCACAAGTTTAGACTCGTGCATGCACTTTAGCAATGCACTCATGCTCGGAACTACTCAGGGAATGGAAAGGCTCTAAGCTATTTAGAGCCTTCCCTCTACTTAGGCAAGTAACAAACATAACGTAAATTTCTAATTTAAGGTTTGCTTCACACAACTGTATCCAAAGATGGGCCTCCACTACCTGACGCTGATTCCTATTTAAGTGCTTCAAATGGAGCACGTTGGATAAACAGACTATAGATTCACCTCTGATTTTGGTATCTTTTGAGCCTATTCTACATTTTTTTTCGATTGGATAATTTAGTTTGATTACTCTGTTAGATCGAATATAAAAATTTTTCCAACATGTCTGTTTGGATTTTTATAGAATAAAAGGGGATAATCCTTCGTTTTTCTTGATCGAAAAAAGAAAGGATTTTTTAACTTTTATTCGATTTGATTGTTTTGATAAAAAAAATGGAAAATCGAAAGTTTTTATTGTACCGTGTATGGGTACCATAAGGAGGTCAACAGTCCACAGTAGTGGTCAAGGAAGTCTTGATCTTTGCAAATAACTTTTAATTCTATTCCAAAGCAAAGTTTTGATAGCTCTGTTAAGATCATATATCTGTGATGTTGGGTTCCAAATAAAGGTATAATTTGTCCTTCAAATATGCTATACAAAATGTAAGTCATTCAAATGTTATGGGAGTACTGCTGAAGAAAGTCTGGGAAACTGTCCTTACTCTTTAACAGCCAAAGCCTGATTAAGCAGCTCTTGGCAACAGTTTGCTCTGCTCCTGTCTTTGCAAACTAGTGTCGCTTTGATTTAGGACTTGTTCACACTTCAGGCTTTAAAAACATGCCAGCATTGCAAAGGACTGTGAAAGTATTTCAAAGTGGTAGGATGGTCTATAGGCGTAAATGTAAGCTTTTAGAATGAACAAGTAGTCGGAGTGTGAACACGCTTGTATCATCATAACCTTATGGCCTTTTAAGACTTGGGCATTTAAGATATGGTAGAGGGTTTGATTACATGTGGGCATTTTACATTGTTTCCAAATGCCTCCAGATGAATTTAAACGCCTTTTGAAGCATATTTTTCTTTTAAATAATTCCATTTATTACAATTGACTAGTTCTCACCAAGTTCAGAATGTCTCACAGCATTGGCATGGTTTTAATGCCTTTAGGTGAACAAGATCTAATGCCTAATATACCCGATGCAATTTTCTGTTAGATTGACAGCCAAATCAATTATTTCCAACAGGTCTTAACTGATTTCCAATTTTCTGATTGATTTTACGATCACTTCTATACAAAATCAATTAGAAAAATAAACGGAAATCAAATCGGACCTGTCAGAAATAATTGATTCGACCGTCAATCTGACGGAAAATTGCATTGTGTATATTCGGCATTAGAAGAATGAGGTGGGGGTTTGAGGGATACTATCAGATGCTGTCTCCACTGATATGTTCTACAGCACACAATGCTTTATGAAAATCCACAGGAGCATTTACACTATGTAATATTACTAAACACGTGTTAATCCACGTGTTGAATGTTTGGTTATCTGCAGAAGCTGCTTGATCACTGGGACATTAGGGAAAACTGTAGAACATGATATGTCAAATAATTTGACTACAGCTCTTACCAAGGTTATTTGTAGGAGGGCTTTTACTAAGCTATGCCTGAATTTATTGCAAGTATATAATGTAATAATGATGAAAACACTCCATAACTATGAATGCCAAAAAAGACTTATAGGACGGGTCAACTTTCATCACTGTTGTCTTCAAGAATGGATTAAGTTTTGCTTATTTATTTTTGCACTTTTTGGCTGAATTCATAGAACATAAAATACTAAAGTTCATGTATGCACCACTGAGTTCAACGTCAGTGCTCTCAAACATTATGACAAATTTAGATTTGTTTAAACAGCAAAGATTGTTTAATATTACATTCCCTTGTTGACGGTTCTGAAAGAACATTTTCTTTAGAGAGAAGGTGCGCTGCTGAAGTTGTAAGTATTTCAATATACAAAGACCTTTAGCAGTCAGTCATGTTGTCATTGGATTGAAAAGCTTGTTTGTCTTAGTCTCTATTGGAAAACAAGGGCTTTGCGCCAAATAAAAAATGAAAACCGAGTTTACTGGCTAATCATCAAGTTCAGCCAGCCAGAAGTTTCCCCAAAGAAATTATTTTTTGCAGATTTTTGGACAACTTTAAAAAATGCATCTCAAACTGTCTGCAATTACAGGGAATATTGAATATTTTAATACGCTAATGGATCAACCATAAAAGAAATAAGGCAGAATAAATCAATGCAGATGAGTGTCTCGTTTTGACCTTTTCAAATTACTAACAAAATAGCGGAATTAACTATATCACTCTCACATAAACCTTTACATGAATTTTAAATTGAGCAATGACGCTTTTAATGAAGGAGATGTGCAGTGAAGACAGCAGTGATGTTGAACTGTTTTCAGATCAAATATTAAAGAGACTCTGTAACAAAATGTTCAGCCTTATTTCTTCTATCTTTAAATTCCTATATCTGTTCTAATGTGGTCTGTCCTACTGCAGCCTTTCCTAGTTGCACAGTGGCTGTATTATCTCTGTTATATAATCTAATCTTCTTTCCTCTGACGGCTTTGTCGAGCTCAGGCACTCAGGCAAGAATGTGTTGTTCTGCTTGTTATAGGCAGAAGCTATACACACCCTCTCCACGCCCCCTGCAGGCTCTGTGTGAGTCACAGACTGAGCTTCTCTCAGCCTATCACATGCCATGTCTTTTGTTTGTAAACACTGCCTAAAACTGGCAATTACAAGCCAGGATTGCAGCAGGGAGTGGCAGAAACAGCACAGAGGGGCCCAGGAGAATATAATGAATAGAATGGTATGCTTTTTATTGTAAGAATTTTAGAGTACAGATTTTCTTTAAGCCTTGTACAGAGAGGTTGATTTCATTTAAAACTTTTGCACTTGATTAGGAATAAAGAAATAACACAAAGAAAAAAAAATAGAAACTTCTCTGCAACAATTGAGGTAAAGTGAACTGTGTAATGTCATTCCTGTCTATAGGATGCACCAAGGTTTAGAGGACAAAAATCAGGGAAAAAAATATACTAAACCTGTTGTGTCCATGGTGCAGGGGTGTCTTGTGGAGCTTCTCCCCCCAAACTGTCTCTTTCTAAGCTATACTGCCCAGCTAAGCTACCCCTGCTGCCTGCCCAGCTATAGTAACTAACCTACACTAACCCGTGTCCCTTCCTGGTTTAGTAGCCCCTCTATATATACACCCTATTGTCACACACTATGACCTCTGTATATACTCCTCCTGTACCCCTCTGCACAGCACTGCCTGAAGGGATCCTGTAGCACTTTGTGTAGTTGTTACACACAGCACTCCATGCAGAAATCACTCCTTTTCCCACACAGGTCACCCCTGAAGCTCCCGCAGTCCAGTATTTGTTATAAAACTCACTTGTTCATCCTCCACCTTGTAATGATGGCTCACCAGGTGCCCCAGTGTTCCCTGTTTTATAATGCATAGCCACTACTGCTCTCCCCAGTGAAGTAATATAGTATACCAGTCCAGCCTCCACAGAGCCACATCATTGTGTCATTTGCCTGGCACTGGATACTAGCACTATGTGCCGCCTGTGCAATATCTGCTCGAATGTAATCCCCAGAAGCACCCACACAGTGTTATGAGCAAAAAAGGCCACCATGCTACTTCTGTCCTGATTGGATGGAGGACAGAGCTGGTGCCAATCACGGCTAAAGATGGAGGAGGCACAGGTGCAGATGGTCACAGAAGATGGAGGACAGAGTTGGTGCTGATTATGGCTAAAAAAGGAGGAGGCAACAGTGCAGATGGTCACTGGAGAGGGAGGACAGAGCTGGTGCCCATTGTGGCTAAAGACAGAGAAGGCACCTGGGCAGATGGTCACTGGAGAGGGAGGACAGAGCTGGTGCTGATCATGGCTAAATATGGAGGAGGCACCGGTGCAGACAGTCACTGGAGAGGGAGGACAGAGCTGGTGCCGATTGTGGCTAAAGATGGAGGAGGCCCCGGTGCAGATGGTCACAGAAGATGGAGGACAGAGCTGGTGCCGATTATGGCTAAAGAAGGAGGAGGCACCAGTGCAGATAGTCACTGGAGAGGGAGGACAGAGCTGGTGCCCATTGTGGCAAAAGACAGAGAAGGCGCCAGTGCAGATGGTCACAGGAAATGGAGGACAGAGCTGGTGCCGATCATGGCTAAGGAGAGAAGGCATTCTCAGATCCAAGGATCACAGAAACTGATAAGAAGCCAGGAACCAAAGAGGTCATAAGCAATTAACTGCCAAAAGCAATATCCCCCATATCCTGTCAGCAGTACGATCAGTCTGAAATGTCACCTTTAATTCAACTACTAATAAATAATAACAGTTCTCTATCAGAATTTTCATATTTTCATTTATGCTTGCTGCACTAAAATGAGTGGGGCCATCACTGGTTAAAATATACACATTTCAAAACATCAATTTTAGTGGTAGCACTTTCGGCCACAGAGATATTGATCCTCTGTTATAAAACACAATAACTATACAGTGTTTGAGATGTATGAATTTGAAGGCGCCTGCTGAATTTTAGACTGTCATCATGTTCAGTATCGGGTGTACTGTCAGGGAATCCTGATATTTCTTCATATTGTATGCTGATTTCTCCCTCTAATGAAAGGGGCGGACCTGGATCAAACGGTTGGCCCATCTCTCATTACAATCAGCAGAGTGAGGGTTAACAGTCTGTGCTACAGATTTACAAGTGTTCTTCAATGCTGATCCATCCACCCTGGATCCATCTGCTTGGCGATTGGACTTGGTCCAACTTATCTTTATCTTTGGACTATTAACAAAGAACTTCCTATCATCTTCTTGGACTTACAATTTCCAAAAGGACATGGTAACTCCATAGACTACTCAGACTTTATCCAGTATCCATTTTTCTATCAAATTTCATTTTATTGTTCATTTTTGTCATTTTTTTTTCTGTTTTCATTTATACGCACTATTTCGGTATAAAATAAACAATTAAAAATAATTTTTCTATCCTGCCTTTTCGGGAGAACAATGCAGTGACTGTTTTATCAAAAGCGAGGTTGTTGAAATAACCATTTTTCCTACATGACTAGCTAAAAAGTTAGCATAGCGTTTTCTTTTGCTCAAATGAAAAGATACGTCAGCTTACCCAATCTCTGAACGAGATCACAGATTGTATTGATTGTACATACAATGGAAATTGTATTGTGTGTGGACCCAAAAGGTCTTTGCCTACAGTGCTGGATGCCTTCAGAATTCTCTCAGTGTCTGAGGGCTGAATGATCAGCCGTGGCAAAGGGAAAATTGGAAGGTGATGTCACAGGTGTGAAAAGGAAAACTTTTAAAAGTGCACTTAGACTCAATCAGTGAAACAAAGTGCGTTCACTAGAAAAAGTGTGGTTTTAAAGCACTCATTCAGGCACAGTTTTATAACTGCATTACAAATCTAAAGTTTTGGCTGCAAGCCATCAGCAATCAAGTGGATGGCTATGTACACAGCCTGTAGCTTCTTGGTTGAATGGTGGTAGTATCAAGTTTTGTCTCATGGGGGCAGGGCCAAACCAGAATCTCCTTAACCAGTAAACGATTGCTTCACGCCGATTGGCATGAGCAGTGTGGCAACCCCAGGACCACTCCACGCCGATTGACATGAATTGCTTGGGGCGGAGATTGCAGGGGATTGCGCGCACTGATGCGCTGCCATCCCCGCTTGAATCATGCAGCGGAGCTCCGTCATCAGCCTCCCAGCGGCGATTACCACTAGGAGACTGTTAGATGGTGAAACCGCCGTCTATTTACTATGTACAGCGCTGCGATCTACGGCAGCCCTTTACTGGGGACAGCCATGTGACACGACTACAGCAATCCACTGTCATAAGCTGTAGCCTATGACAGCCGATCACGCTGATTGGCTGGCGGGGGGAGGGATATTTAAATAATTAAAAAAGAAAACATTTATTAAGAAAAAATCAAATAAATATTTGTATAAAATAAAATAAACATCCTGGGAGTGATCATTGCCCACCAACAGAGAACTCTGTTGGTGGGCAGAAAATGGGGGGTGAATCACTTGTGTGCTGAGTTGTACGGCCCTGCAGCAAGGCCTTAAAGCTGCAGTGGCCCTATTAGTAAAAAATGGCCTGTCACTAGGGGGGGTTCAAGACCACGGTCCTCAAGAGGTTAAAGCTTTGTGTTCTTAAGTGACTGATAGCCAATGGAGAAGCTAGTCATAAAAAAAGAGGCAGTGCCATCAATAATTATAATGGGCCTGCTCCTCCATGACTTCACACTCATCCCTCTTAGGGACATGTGGACAGGCCTCTTCAAATATAGAAGAGAGAAAGGGGGAGTGTCACATAGCACTGCAGTATGTGGTCATTGGTGTAGATTTTTCATCACAATACAATTTTAAATCCATATAAAATGATATTGCACAAAAATGTACCTGAACTAGGTCAAACATGTTTTGAAGCATATTTAATATGAAAACCATAGGGATACTTTAATGTGGCACATCTTGGAGTTTTCTTTAACATTAGAACTGCCATAACATTATGGCTTGTGCTTCAAGTCCTGGATATAGGAACTGTATTACAACCTAGTTATACGGCACCCATTTGTGTTCAAGGCCCTGATTTACAAATGCAAAATATCACAAACAGCAATCCTTTGCCTTAGGCTGCTTTGTTCAGCTACTACGGTACCAAATGCAATAAAATCCCACCATCACTCTCATAAATATTGTTTCAGTAACATGTTACTATGCACAGTAATTTTCATGGACATTAGTGAATCAACCCCTATGGGTCTACCAAGGTGGGCCTTGGATGTAAATATTACACATGGCAACATGCAAGTCAAGAATTCGAGTGGAGCGTCTCTAATAGTCATATAATCCCTATGATTAACACCTCATTTTAGGTACATCATTATTTTTATTTTTTTTTTGTAGTTGTGAAGATGTGAGGAGTTAGCTTCTAGTCACTCTGCCTAAAGGGCACCTGAAGTGATAAGGATACTTGCCTTACTATCCTGCTTATCCCCTGCCTCTAATACTTTTAGCCATAGACCCTGAACAAGCATGCAGCAGATCAGGTGTTTCTGACATTATTGTCAGATCTGACAAGATTAGCTGCATGCTTGTTTCTGGTGTGATTCAGGCACTATTGCGGCCACATAGATCAGCAGGACTGCCAGGCACAGGCAACTGGTATTTTTTAAATGGAAATAAATATGGCAGCCTCCATTTACTTCTTGCTTCAGGTTCCCTTTAATTATTCCCATTACTATATATTTAAAAACTGAGTTTGATTGTGTTGAGACCATCTATATTTCTAACATTTTTAGTCTTGGAAACATTTGAACAGCTTGAATGGTATACATAAATATTATGTTCTGCTTCTGATTAATTCCTTGTCCCAAATATGTCATATGGCTTTCAGTAGAAGATGTGGTTAAACTGCCTTTAATGTTCACTTAATTAAATAGTCACTCACTTGAGACAGACATATAGGAGACATTACACATAAACAGTGTCCCAGAGATAACTCGAAAAGCAGACAACGTGCACTAAATCCATATAAGTAGAAAATTGAAGACTTGGATAATATGGGTCCTTTTGAAAACATGTATCATATGATAGATAGAGTACATCAAAAGAGAATTGCAAAATACAGTTCATTATTTTGGATCCATTCTGTGTTAGAGAAGTTCAGTATTTACACAATCACAACTTCACTTGCACATTTGAAATATACAGCACAAAATACGTTTTGAGCTCATGAGTTTGATTGGTTCCACTTTGCTTGTTTGACAGTGGTCCCAATGTTCTATTTGTGTGCTTAATTCAAATCACATTGAAGTAAATGGGGCAAAAATTATTGTTTGTATTCTAGTCCCTGGAAGCTTGTGCAGCATCCTAACTGTAATAGAATGCGGAAAAGCCGCCACGTGTACTGACAGCAAGGCGGCTGATTCCGCGTCCAGCGCGGCAGTTTGCACGCAGCAGCGTGCGTCTGGTGTGGCTGGGTCTGTTAGTTCACACAGATTGAGGAATACGCGCGCGCGGAGAGGCAGCACCTTTATGACAACCAAGGAGGGATCAGCTGACCAGGTTGGTCAGCTGACCTCAGAGCAAGTGACTATTGGTTGATCATTGATGGGTGGCGCCGGAGAGCGCCGCTCTATATATAGTCACTGCTGGTCAGTCTCAGGTTGTCTGCCGTTGCGAACACTTACGTGGAAGCACTCAGACCTTAGTCAGATCCCACAGTGTGTTAGAACCAGGAGGACCTGGGAATTCACACTGAGCCAGATTACTTCTGTTTATCATTGTGTTATACTTCAGACTAGTTCCAGGGAGTCGAGACCACGGAACCCACATCCAAGATTAGGGACTTGGTGTTATCATTGTGTTATACTTCAGACTAGTTCCAGGGTGTCGAGACCACGGACCTCACACCCAAGATTAGGGACTTTGTGTTATCATTCTATTATACTCCAGACTAGTTCCAGGGTGTAGAGACCACGGACCTCACACCCAAGACTAGGCATTGTTGATATCTGTTATGACCTACTGCTTTTCTGACTATCCCTCTGCTTTCTGATTCGGTACCTACGCATATCTGATTATCTGTTGCCAACCCTGCCTGCCTTTGGATACCGAATCAGCCTTCTGTCTCTGTACCTTGTCTGTCCGTGTGTTGCCGACCTGGCTTGCCCGACCTTGAGAGCTATCTCTCTCTTTAAGAGATAGTCTCCAGACCTGCTAGTGACATCCACCTTCCAGGTGTCACTCACTCACAGGTCCTTCCTACCTTCAGCCTGGGACTCCACCCCTTTGGAGGTCTCAGGCTGCTGGAAGGTTTTTGCACTTCTCAGAAGGCAGCATCGCCCATACTGCCAAAGACCACCTGCTCCTCGGGTGGTCTTACACAAAGTCATTACTGTTGCACCAAACACTCACACTATATAGGTGTCCAGAGGTTAGTTTTACTTAGATTATCGGTGATTCTGCAGATCATCAATAATCAGGTATATATCTGTATTATTGGTGATACTACAGATCACCAATAATCAGATTCTCTCTGTGTGCTGACACCGATTGTTACACTAACGCAATAAAAAGCCATGAGAAACTCCCCCATATATATGTGCAAAAAAACATATAATAGAAACAAGGGGGGCATCTGTACATTTTTTGCGACTTCAAGAAAAAAGGTGTGTACACACACTTAAAGAGAATCTGTGTTGTTAAAATCGCACAGAAGTAAACATACCAGTGCGTTAGGGGACATCTCCTATTCCCCTCTGTCACAATTTCTCCGCTCCCCGCCGCATTAAAAGTAGTCAAAAACAGTTTTAAAAAGTTTGTTTGTAAACAAACAAAATGGCCACCAAAACCGGAAGTAGGTTGATGTACAGTATATCCACACATAGAAAAATCATAGTAGAAAAAGTATGACATTTTTGTTACAGAGTGTCTTTAATTACTATTGCCTGCAGGGATCAAGAACCAATCCCTCCGGTGACACTTCGGGTCTGTGTCTTACCACCCACATAAAACAGTGGATTATTATTTAGTATTTATATAGCGCTGACATCTTCCACAGCGCTGTACAGAGTACATTGTCTTGTCAATGAACTGTCCCTCAGAGGGGCTCACAATCTAATCCCTTCCATAGTCATACGTCTATGTATGTATCGTTAGTGTATATATTGTAGTCTGGTGCCAATTTTTAGGGTGAAAGCCAATTAACTCACCTGCATGTTTTTTGGATGTGAAAGCAAACTGGAGTCCTAGGAGGAAACCCACACAGACACGGGAGAACATACAAACTCACTGCAAATAGTGCCCTGGCTGAGATTCGAAGTGGGGACCCAGCAAGGTGAGACTGCTAACCACTACGCCACTGTGCTGCCCTAATATAGCATGCTTTATATTTGCATATTTGCATAACAAGCACTATGTGCATTGGGTAAAGTCTGGGGAACATTATGGACTTGATTCACTAAAGCGAGATAACTGCTATCACAGCAGTTATCACACTTTCTGCCGCGCGCAAAGGTTTGCGCGCGTAAAGGGTTACTTCGCATGATAAACAAAGGTTTGCGTGTGATCACGCGCGTGAAATGCGTGGTCGTGTGCAAACCTTCGTTTACACGCGATTGTAATCCTTTACGCGCGCAAACCTTCGTGCGCGGCAGATCGCGTGATAACTGCTGTGATAGCAGTTTTCACGCTTTAGTGAATCAAGTCCATAATGTTCCCCAGACGTTACCCAATCCACATAGTGCTTGTTATGCAAATATGCAAATATAAAGTACACTATATTAGGGCAGCACAGTGGCGTAGTGGTTAGCACTCTCACCTTGCTGGGTCCTCACTTCGAATCTCAGCCAGGGCACAGGGTTCTCACGCTTTAGTGAATCAAGCCCTATGTGTGCTCTGTGCACATGTAACAATAACAGTCTTTAGTGTATACACCACAATATGTCTAGGACTACACATTCCAGAGATCAGACAGCAAATCCTGCGACAACCTAATGCAGTTGCTCGCAGAAGAGCAGTAAAAACTAAAAGAAAAAAAAAATGAAAATATGTTAATATTAATTGAGTTTCCACATTTGTTATAATCAAGGCTTCCAGATGATTAGAGGAAGACATTTTTTTCTAATTCAATTCTACAGACTGAAAAGTCAGCAAAGTTAACAGAGCAGGTTCATATTTCAGTGTTATTCGGGTGGAGTGACTTTTAATGCTTTCTGTTCTACTAACCACAGGAATCCCTAATTACTCCAGCTTGTTTCTGTTTTTACAGGTGACGCTTGTTTCTTGTCTTCTGTGCAATTTAATGAATGTAGGCGTTATTCAGGACAGGGCAGAGGGATTTTTTACTGTCCTCTGGCATTCTTCAATTTAAAATCCATATTGATGTGTTAATAAAATATTGTATAATGCATGAGGGGTAAGCTGCTGCAGATGTGACCTGCAGAAATTGCTCTGGCATTATAGTAGGAATGGAGATTTTTCATGCACACATTTCCAGACACATATTAGTGTGCCTTACACAGTGCCCATTAAAAAAAAAAAAAAAAGCAATTTACTAAAAGAAATAATTCAATTCAAAAAATCAAAACAAAAACAATATACTATACACTTATGAGCGATTTTTCCCAAAATATCAAATGAACGGTCTGATAAATCTTTCAGTTTTTCTATTTTTTATCTGATGTTTCCATCACATCTGATCAGATTTTTTATATAAACTGTTTTTTTTTTCTATTTTTCTATAATAAATATTTTTTATTGAAAAATAGGAAATGTATTGATTTGGTTGTACGGTGTGTGGTCACATTTATTTGAAAAGGGCGCCTGGAAAAAAGGGTGCTTGATGTGGCTGAGAAACATAAATTTGGTTATATAAGGGTGCCGGATATAGACAAGATTTGTATTCGGTTATAAAAGGGCGATTGATATAGCTGAGATTGTTTTGGGTTATAAAATGGCACCAGAAATAGTTGAGAAAAGTGATATAACTGATGTTTAGACGTCCTCCTTGTAGCCGCATTTATACTGGCGTAATAAATTTTGGCTATATCCGGTGCTCTTTTATAGGCGAAAAAAAATCTTTTGCCTATATCCGGCGTCCTTTTAAAGCTGGAAAAAAATCTCGGCCATATCTGGTGCCCTTTTATAACTAGGAAAAAAATCTTGGCTATATCCGGCGCCCATTTATAACCAGGAAAAAAAATCTTGGCTATATCCAGCACATTTTTATTGCCCCCAAAAAATCTTGACTATATGCGGCACCCTTTTTACACAGACGGCTCAGGCGCCCTTTTCAACGGATACAGTATGGTCATCTTAATGTAGGAAAGCTTCTCTCAATAGTTTTGCTGAATGTTTTGCAAAATATGTTGGCACTTTATAAATATATTAAATAATGAAACAGTGACTTGTAATGCCAACATACATGATAATTGATTGCTGTTGTGACATAGCTCATTTGTTACTAAAAATAATAGTTAACTATTAATTAATTTATTAATTATTTACAGTACAGACATGCATGCTTAGCTTCACAGAGCAAGTATGTCATTTCCTGCAGAGAGGGAAGCAGAAGGAAGTCAAGCCCTATGCAAGAGCATACATTAATTATTGTCTAGAAAGTATCCAAAATGTGCTCCATTACTTCTGCCCTGATCTGAGTGAGATGTGAAGGATGTGCAATTTCTGTGTAGACATTATACTGTCACCAGATCAAACAATAAAGGATCAGATCAAGTGCCAATTTTGTGAGTTCTTTATGAGAGGAATTGAACGCAGCAAGAATAGAAAATAAGGTAATGATTTTGATTAAAAACAAAATTTGTACAAAATAGTATTTATCAGGTAACTTATTGAATGTGAGACTGAAGGTATAGATTAGTGTTTTCAAAATCACAATGTGCAGGGCGCTCAACAAACTAAAATCATCAGTATCTGCATAAACTCAGCATAACTGTGCATGCAATGTCCTTTTAATTTGACAAATAGCTCAGAAAGTACTCATAGGCTCCCCTCACTCTGGACGACTTCCAAGATATATTGTCTTTCCTGTACAGGCCCTTAAATAATAGTACAAGTTTACGCTCACCAGATAATGTGGCTGTTCGATTGAGGATCAGCAACACACGCCTCTGGCCATGTCAGTTCACAGATATGCCACATGCGATCCTCCTCCGATCTTCATGACTCCATACATGTAACAATAAAAAACATCACAATAGTGCAACACTGTATGGCTTTTTCCACACTTCCACAACACCAATAGTACTCCTTGGTAAAACACAGGCACCCAGTGTCTCCACCACAGAGAAAAAACTGAAGCCTCTCACCGGATACACACACACTTTTAGAGCAGGTGCGATCCAAATTACAGTATATGTGATCACCACTGGAGAATCTATATATAACCCTGTGGTAAACAGCTTTGGTGTAAATAAGAGAGAGAAGCGCACAGTGTGAAACGAACCCCCCTTTTATAGATTAGTGTTTGAAGTAGGTAGGGGTAGGTTAGTGTCAGGCTTAGATTGTGGTAGGTTAGTGTTTGGAGCAGGTAAGCTGGGTTAGTGTTAGGCTTAGAATGACATTGGATAGTGTTAGGATTAGCCAGAGAATATAGATAAAATGACCAAATTCTATGATCATAATTATCCACTGCCCAACAGTAGTAACAGTATTGGCAATATTCAACTAGCAGCTTCACCCTGTGCCCAACTTTCCTGGGACGCTTTTTTCGTTTACGTATTCAGGTACTTCCACAGATAGCGGGCGCAAGAAGAGGTATCATTTGAATAAGAGACAGTAAAAGATCTTCCAGATAGATAGGAAGATATCCAAGAAACAGTGAGGCCCCTCAATAGCTAAAGAGTGTCTGGAGGATTAGTCTGTGGTCAGCAGTGTCAAATGCAGGGGACAGGTGATGAAGATGAGAATTAAGTAATGGTCTTTGGATATAGATGGAGAAAGTAATTGGCTATTTTAGTAAGGGTTGTAACAAACAAAATAATAAATTATTCCTTTTTCTGCCCTGAAATACCTGGTCAAAAACCAATGCAAACGAAGAAAATAGACACATTCCATACAGGTAGTGTCTTGGCCAGTATTAGTTCCTGAAACTCTAGCACCGCAAGATGAGCGTGTTGTGCATTTTAGCGCCATTTTTTTTTCATATAAAAAAGGCTTTATTCAAATTTTGCAAATAACAGTGTCAATTGACAAGTCAGGTACAGTCCATCATTTTTTTTATATACTACCCCCAAAGATCTTCAGAAACTGGCTGAACTCAACCACCATATCAAGCTCTGGGAAGTTTAGCATCCACTGCTGCAAACACAAAGGGCTCAATTCTGGTAGTGTTTAGTAAATAATTACCTCATGGAATTGGGTTTACCTCATGAGGGAAATCAACTTTTGAATTCTGGTAGTTTAAGTAAAGTTTTACCTCATGTAATTTCATGAGGTAATTCATGCGGTAATTTTCTACTAAAAATGTGTGGTATTTAGTAGTGAAATACCTCACACTTGAATTCTGAAGTAAAATAAGGTGCGTGTTTGCATGTCTTTTACCTCACATAATTAGACCTACCTCTACCACATGATAAATGCAGTGCTGTGACAGAATTGTGATATCAGTCACATAACATGGAGCCTTTTCAGCTTGTTCTGTGTTCAGGGCCCCCATATTTTGCTGAAATAAGTAAAAGTGATCTGACCAACAATCGCCCCCCCCCCCCCCCAGCCCCAGCTTCCATTTTGTTTAAAAAAAAAGAAAAAGTGCTCCAAACCCTGTACAATCCTTCATCTGCCGCACCCCCCCCCCCCCCTCAACATTGCCATTCCCCAACCTCCGGGTTGGAAAAAAAAAGTAAAAATGCTCCAACCCACAGCCTCTGTTTTTTTAAAAAATTAAGTAAAACTGCAGCAAACACCGATTTCTCCCCCCCCCCCTTCTTCCCCTGGTTAAAAGCGCTCCGAGCCCCCCCCAAGCAGCCTCTAAAAATAAAAGTGCTGTAACCCCCCCTCCAGACCCCCAGCCTCTAAAAGTAAAAGTACTCACACCCCCAGTCTCTAAAAGTGCGGACCCCTCCCCAGCCTCTAAAAGTGCTCCAACCCCTAGAGATGAGCCGAAATTTTCGAAATTTCGAACTGCTTTTATTACGAATGCGAAATTTAACATTACGACCCAAATTCGTAATTTCGTAATTAATTTTCAAATCGTAATTTACAATTTCGTAATCGAAATTTCACTCCCGTAATGACGAATTTCGTGTCTCTAACCGAAATTTTACTTTTTCAGGTTTGTAAGGGTTTCTATCCCTCTAGATGCCTAAAATGAATAGCCCAGCCAGCCTCCTCCTCCTCCTCCTCCTCCTCCTCCTCTCTCTCTCTCTCTCCAGAGATCTGTAGTATTTCAAAACCATACTCACATTCATGACATGTCCAGGGATCAAACCCAGGCCAACCACATGGAAGACAGCTATGCTCACCACCATACCACCAAACACACACTAAATAGACTGCTAACCTAAATCTTACTTGTAGACAGTCATATGAGACACATGCTGGGTGCAGGGCTTTGTGATTGGACCATGGACCATGCGATAGAGTGAGGTGCAAAAATGAAATCATGCCTAGCAGAGGATGGTTTCACAATGCTAAATGCTAGGCTGGCTGTGGTGCAATTGGTTAGTGCGTCTGGCTGGTAACAGCAAGGTTACAGGTTCGATTCCATCCAGGCATGTCTTTTCCTTTTGCGTTCAACAGTTGTCCAAACAGAGCCAACAGAGCCCCAGATAGCCATGTAGAGTTAGGTCACAGCTAGCCTGGCTGTGGTGCAATTGGTTAGTGTGTCTGGCTGGTAACAGCAAGGTTACAGGTTCGATTCCATCCAGGCATGTCTTTTCCTTTTGAGTTCAACAGTTGTCCAAACACCGAGCACAAAGTTTTGCATGCGTAAAGTTTTACGCACGCAAAATACCCCATGGGGTTCAATGGCGCAGCGCGCGCACGCAAAAGGAAAAGACATGTCTGGATGGAATCAAACCTGTAACCTTGCTGTTACCAGCCAGACACACTAACCAATTGCACCACAGCCAGGCTAGCTGTGACCTAACTCTACATGGCTATCTGGGGCTCTGTTGGCTCTGTTTGGACAACTGTTGAACGCAAAAGGAAAAGACATGCCTGGATGGAATCGAACCTGTAACCTTGCTGTTACCAGCCAGACACACTAACCAATTGCACCACAGCCAGGCTAGCTGTGACCTAACTCTACATGGCTATCTGGGGCTCTGTTGGCTCTGTTTGGACAACTGTTGAACGCAAAAGGAAAAGACATGCCTGGATGGAATCGAACCTGTAACCTTGCTGTTACCAGCCAAACACACTAACCAATTGCACCACAGCCAGGCTAGCTGTGACCTAACTCTACATGGCTATCTGGGGCTCTGTTGGCTCTGTTTGGACAACTGTTGAACGCAAAAGGAAAAGACATGCCTGGATGGAATTGAACCTGTAACCTTGCTGTTACCAGCCAGACACACTAACCAATTGCACCACAGCCAGCCTAGCATTTAGCACTGTGAAACCATCCTCTGCTAGGCATGATTTCATTTTTGCACCTCACTCTATCGCATGGTCCAATCACAAAGCCCTGCACCCAGCATGTGTCTCATATGACTGTCTACAAGTAAGATTTAGGTTTGCAGTTTATTTAGTGTGTGTTTGGTGGTATGGTGGTGAGCATAGCTGTCTTCCATGTGGTTGGCCTGGGTTTGATCCCTGGACATGTCATGAATGTGAGTATGGTTTTGAAATACTACAAATCTCTGGGGAGAGAGAGAGAGGGAGAGGGAGAGGGAGAGGGAGAGGAGGAGGAGGAGGAGTTGGTTGGTTATTCATTTTAGGCATCTAGAGGGATAGAAACCTTTGCAAACTTTAAAATACTAAATTTCGTAATCGTAATTACGAAAATTTGCGTAATTTGCGAAAATTACGAAATTTCGATTACTGCTAAAATCGTAATTGTAGTAATTTCGCGAAATTTCGGAAATTCGTAATTAGGTCATTACGCTCATCTCTACCAACCCCCCCTCCCTCCCCCCAGCCTCTAAAAGTGCTCCTACCACCAACCCCTCCCCCCAGCCTCTAAAAGGTAAATGAGCTGGATTTTCAAATACAACTTCCCTCAAAAAAAAAATCTTCCAAAGACTATCCTAACCTATAGAAGACAATTAAAGACTATTACTTATTTGCTGCAGGCTTACCACTGAATTTATCTCATGTTTTACCTCACTCTATGCATTTACCTCATGTTTTACCACATGTTTTACCTCATGTTTTACCTCATGTTCTGAAATGGAGAAAAAATCTTTCAGAATTGATAAAAGAAGAGGAAAATACCTCATGAGATATTTTACCTACCAACAAATATTTGCCTCACAGAGCTACCAGAATTGAGCCCAAAGTGTGTATACACAGTATGTCACTAGTTCCTATAGCTTCTAAATGGCACTGCTATGGGTGCTAGACCATCTCTCCATTGATTTAAATGAAGACTTCATCTATTACCTAAGCTGCAGGATTCAGAAAGGTTAGAGGGAGCACCTGCAGAGTTATAAAACACACCACACTACAAATAGTGCAACCACTAGACCAGTAGACACCTACAAGTGCAGCTGGGTAGAAACAGATACTGGGAGCCTGTGAGGAAGTATTATGATGGAGCTATTGGATTTTTTGGGGGGAAGTACAAATATCCATTAAAGTGAAATTTGGTCATTGATGAAAAAAAGTTTCTATGAAATGTATCAGTATTGTAATCTGCAAGTCCCTTTGTAGATTATGGTTGGTCTGTGCCCAAAACACTGTGCTGCCAAATCATTTCTGTGATTATTTGTGGACTGTAACAAATGGCAGAGTCCCATTGCATCAGCAAAGCCAAGGACATGAGAACTGCAGGATTATTCATCACCAAAAGACCATTTAATGGCGGAATTCCCCTTTCTTCCCACAAACGGGCACTTTGGATTGGTATTTGATACTGTTCCCTCAGACAAATGCCACACTTACATGAAATATCGAAGTCAGCAGTTAAATACATGTTGGCAATCAGGATACACATTCAGACATATAACCTTGTGACACAGTCCAGACACAAAATCTTAAAGTTCAAAAATCACACAATTCTATTCTTTTATTGCAGAAGCTAAACTGAAATAAGGAAGAAATTCAGACACAGTAATTTCAGTCAGCCAGATGTTATAGCCAGCCACTGAGATGGATAAACAGGCTCAGCAGAAATTTGGAATACCAAGAAGAGACACCTTGTAGCAATCAGTGGCGTAGCTATGGAGCTGTGGGCCCCAATGCAAGTTTTACATTGGGACCCCAAACACTCTATACGTAACAATTGATACGCTGCACCAAAACGTGCCAAGGACAACCACAGTGTCAGAGGTGCAAGAAGGGGATGGGGAACAGTTTGTTAATGATTACCACTATTCAAAATATCTATAAAAGTCATTATTATGAGCACAGTACCAATAGAGAGCTAATACTGAAGTTGAAGGAGGGCCCATCAGGGCCCCTCTGGCCCAAGGGCTCCTATGCAGTCGCAACCTTTGCAACCCCTATTGCTATGCCCTTGGCAGCAATGTAGTTACTGTGGTCCATGTGGTCCTCCCTCTTGTTAGCACAGTTTACATTCAGGAGTCTATGTTCATAGTATGCTTATACTGTACTTGACAACCATAAGCTTAGCAGGTCGAATAGTAATTAGTTCACCTCATCCTGAACCCAATATATCCCACACAACTAATGTCACAACAACTATTTCCTCAATATAGTGGCACCAACAGAAAGGGCCTGAGTACACCAACAGGCTTTTGTCCGTTTTTCATCAACACATAATTGTTACAGGTGCTGAAAAGTGGACAAAAGTAATGTGCTCAGGCCCTCAGGGTAGGTTGGCCCTTTGGAAATGATGTTCATTAACCACTTGCCGACCGCACACTCATACCGTGCGGCGGCAAAGTGGTAGCTGGAGGACCAGCGACGCACATCTGCGTCACCAGGTGCCTCCCTAATTAATCAGGAAAGGCCGCTCACGCGAGGGGCCGTTTCCTGTTAGATCACGGAGCGGGTATCTGTGAATAGCCTGCGAGCCGCTGATCGCGGCACGCAGACTAAATGTAAACGCAGGAGACGTTTGTCTCCTTTGTTTACATTGAACGACGCTGCTGCTACAGCAGCGCCGTAAGGCAGATCGGCGATCCCCGGCCAATCAGCGGCCGGGGATCGCCGCCATGTGACAGAGGACAGCCTGTCACTAGCTGCACAGGACGGATAGCGTCCTGTGCAGCCCAGATCACCAGGGGGACAGGGAGGAGAGGGAGGGGGGAATTTCGCCTCGGAGAGGGGCTTTGAGGTGCCCCCCCCCACAACTCCCAGGCAGACAGGAGAGATCAGACCCCCCTGCACATCATCCCCATAGGGGGGAAAAAAAGGGGGCGATCTGATCGCTCTGCCTGCAACCTGATCTGTGCTGTGGGCTGCAGAGCCCACCCTGCACAGATCATAAAAAACAGCACTGATCCTTAAGGAGGGGGGGGGGGGGGGGAAGGCTGGGTCCTCAAGTGGTTAAAGATGATCAATTTCTGCTACATAAGCTCTCCTTGAGGAGAAGGAAGATGAATGTAATGCATTAGGTAGTATGATTCATTTTGTTAGGGTGACCACACAGATTTAACTAACACATTAAATCAGTTAGAAATAAAAATGTAAATGATCATTCTGAAGTCTAATCCTACCACAAAGAACACTACAGTTTTGTTAGGATGCTCATACTAATTACTAAAATGCAAATTCACTGCTCAGTGAAATATCGGTTCGATTTAAGAATTGCAATCAATTTTTCTGACTGATTGTAACATTTCAAAAACATGACCAATGTATCACACACATATGTTAAATTTTTCCCCAATTATGATAAAACTGATTGGAAACTCTGCGAAAATTGCTAGGGTGTGTATATTAAGAAATTGCCAACACACACCATACAATCTTTTGAAAAAATTTCCAGCATTCCGGATCAATAAAAATTGAAAACAAGCGGGAAATCTGATCAGATATTTCAATCGAATGAAAAAAAAAAAGATTTTGATTTTTTCGGGAGATCCGGTCATATTTATCGAATTGCCATAAAATCGGATCATTTTATTGTATCGTGTGTGGCCACCTTCAGACAATGTGATCAATTTGGTGTAAATCTGACAAAACTTTTCTAACCTGCCTAATCACATTTGCAGTCTATTATTACTTCTATACTGAGGCAGTGAAATTGCCGGATCTGTCCTTCAAGAGCTCTTGCTGTAGCCAGTCTGTTTGCTGTGCCATTCAACATCCTCTTACTATTTTTGCCATGCCCACCTCTTTCTCTCCCCGCCCCCCAAAGACAGGACATTTCTGCTCCACCCTCTCCAAACCAAGACTCCAGGGAGGATGCCCATGAAGTTGGACAGCAATGTTCTATACTATATGGAAGATTAATATCAGACAGACTCGATTAAGAGGATCAAATCTTTTGAAAATTAACCACTGAAGTTGAAATGTGCATGACCGACTTAGTGTCTGAATTGCTGCCCATGATCAGGGCTCTAAGGGTACCATGGTTTACTGAAAAAGACCTGAGCATCAGAAATAAATACAAACCTCCCCCAAGGAAGGTTTGTAAAGGCTTTTGGCAGGCAGTAAACATTTATTTACTTGGGGGCTGCTCTCTAGTTCCAATCTATCCGTGTGCCTCCAGCTTGCTCCTTTGTGTGATGTAGAACACCGGCCGGGAGAGGTAATCTCATTACTACATCTCCTGGCATGCATTGTGGCAGCTGTAGGTGACGGCATGCGACATTGCCATGGTTGCTATGAACTGTGGTTCTGCGGTACACAAAGAAGCAAGATGGAGGTGTGTGGATAGTGGGATGACTAGAGAGCAGCCCCTGCTGGTAAGTAAATACTCACTGCCCACCAAAATCCCACACTCTTTACCGACCTACCTTAGAGGGAGTTCATTAAATTACTTTTTTGTTTTTAACGTAGGAGCAACTAGTTGCTTGTTTAACTTTAAGAAAGTAAGTTGCTCATTAAAAAGTTTCTTACCCCATATGGTAACAAGAGTTTACTTCACAGCACAGACCTTCTCTTTTCCTGGCATATCTGTGTAGTTGCTATTACAGGCTAACTGTTTCTGTAAATGTAAGTAGAGTTACCTATTTTCTTCCCCTCCCCTCCCCTGGAAGAGTAAAGTGCAGATATGCATCTACTCCTCAGAATGTCAATTAAGTGTACATGTTCCTGCCCCTTGCTGTTCTATATCTGTTGATAAGAAGATGGAGTTGGTGTTGCTACCTAGTTCCTCCAGTACAGCAGCTGTCCTTGTCATTAAATCAGAGGGTTGGGCTTATAGTGCTATAGCTATTATTTGCAAACGACCACAAGATTGAAAGTCTGGCCCTTTATATTTTACCCTTCCAAAAGACACCCGGGTAAAGAAGTTGACTTTTATTTACCACTGTGAACAGCACCAGGGTACTAGGGAACTAGACTGAAAAGAACTGATCTGAATAATAATGTATTTAGGTGGCCAGTTTTTGACTTTGTGGTCTGGTTGGCCTGTTTAGGGCCATGTAGGTCAAAGTACAGGCTTTACGTAACCTGAGATCTTTTAACATATGTTACATATACCACATTTAATCTTCATTCACTTGTTTGCCTGGAGCTCATCATTATACTTGAAAGCATGCACTCAATCAACTGGGGAACTATAGATATGCGCTAGAGTAAAGGGACAGTTGCGTAGAAAAAAAAAGAATGGGGCAGATTATATATTCATCATTGATTGGATTATTAATGCACATGGTTGCTGAACAAATATTCCATCTAAATTTTTTGCCTAAAATTGTCAGTTACATTCAAGACTTGTGACCGTACATTGGAGTTGATTCAAGCAGAGTGACTAATTAGTTTCCTGTCTCTGTGGGCATATACTTTTGTAATACAGATTTATGGAGCCCTATCCAAAGCTGTGACTTTCATTTGATGTCCAAAACTGAATTCACCCAAGCATCTAATTCTACATTAAACTGCTGGAATGTGTGGTGTTATGAGCTATTCGCAAGTGATAATACCTGTATGCTCCCCATCCTGATACGTAATTATGCTTATTAAAAGCAGATTTATAGCATCAAAAGGGATGACTTGGAAGCAAAGTTTCCATATTTCAGGATAAAAGTCATATACTTAAGTTAGTGTTGAGATATATATACATATATATATATATATATATATATATATATATATATATACATGTATATATATATATATATATATAAAGTTTTTCCTCTTGCTTAGAGATATGAACTTACTCAACATTTCATCAAGTTCCACTTTTAGGAGTAATTGTTTCCATTATATACATTGTTGCCGATATTGGCAAAATAGTTAGCCAATATTAACCAGCCAGTTTGGGTACATATATACATCTAACTTGGTTAGCCAATGCTTTACAAATTTTAACACCTCCACGTAGTATGAGAACTTACCTACTCAATCTGTTCATAGAATTCAAAATCTGCTGGTCCTCGTACTACGTGGAAGAGGTAAAATTGGCCAATCAAAATTGGATGTGTGTATGTACCCTTAAGCCTTTTACACACTTTCAATTATGATTGGTCAATCACTGACCACATTTTCCACTCCCATGTAGTATGAGGTTTAAACTGCATAATCTGCTCATAGTATTCAATATCTGTTGACTCTCATACTACATGGAGATAGTAAAATCGGTCAGTGATTGGCCAATCATAACTGAAATTGTATAGACAAATGCAAAGGAGGAAAGCGGATTGGCACTATGGTATGGCAAGTGAGCTTTGGTAGTGCATACAGGTACCCTTAGTAGACAGCTGAGCGTGCTCTGGTATAAAGGCAGGCGTATTTGGCACATAAAGCAAAGAAGCAGGGAAAACCGGCACTGCAAGCAAGCTGTGTTTAATCTTGATCCATGCAAACAACAGATGTGCACATAAGCAACAACAGCGAAATTCTCTTGCACAATAAAAGCATGTGGTTGGATACGGGGTACCTGGAGGTGCGGTGGGTGCTGGGTGATCAAGCCTGACGGCCGTTTCGCGCACGTCTGCGCATCTACGGAGGCTGCAAGGCGGAGGGTACAGATGGCCGGCATTTGTAGCCGGATACCAAGGGCGGAAGTACGCCACCCCTCTCTCTCCGCCTCTATGCGGAACTTCTCACTGAGGCAAACAGCTGGGACGCATAACGCGTCATCAGCGTCTGACGTCAACGCGGCCAAAGACGCTGAAACAATTGTACAGCGTAGCGTGGTTTACGCTTGCACGCCTGTGACACAAGTTGGGCTGGAACAGCACCATCTTGTGGCACAATTTGAGAAGACATCCACACCTAGACATCAGGTAAAATAGTGGTGAGAAATAGAAAAACATGTAATAGTGATGAATGGGAAAATGGTAAAGAGACCAAAAAGGTGAGTAGACAAAGGAAAAAGTGACGGATGGATAAAGAAATACCTGTGATGGCTGCTGCGGGATGTCCTCTCAGCAGCATGTGTATAACATGAAAATTCAAGTGGCAACTCGAATAGAGTTGCTACACCATAAAAATGGAAAGTGGAGAAGGTGTAACATAGTAAAATCAACAGGGTCGGTCATCCTGCAGGAAAATCCCCACTGGGGTAAAGCCCCTAAAGTGGGGCTAACCGGCAGGGTGGTCGATCCAACAAGAGGGGCACAGGTACTTAAGAGGGACTGATTGGACATATAGCTGCTACATAGAACTACGTGAAAGGATGGAACAGGTCATTCTAGAGGGACATGGGAGGGGCAAAAACTAAACATGTAATATCACATCATGGTTGCAGAAGTTAAAGGGTTAAGGATCCAGGAAGCAAGAAAGGTCAGTGTAGTCATTAAGACCTAGGGGGCCCATCGCGTTAGTTCTTAAAATTAACAGGACCTCTTCACGTTTCAGTTTCCTTTCGCGATTGCCACCCCTGGTGGGAGGTGGAACCTGGAGTATGCCTGCAAAAGTAAGTTTATCTGGATCTCCTCCGTGTTCATTTCTCATATGTTCCACTACTCTTGGGGATCCTTTTCCAGAGCTTATAGAGTTGTAATGCTCCCTGAACCTCTCACCCAATGTTCTGGTGGTCTCGCCAATATAAAATCTCCCACAGGGGCACCACAGGGCATATACCACAAATTTGGTCTTGCAAGTAATGAAAGCCTGTACACTC
The DNA here is from genome assembly GCF_040937935.1 of Hyperolius riggenbachi. NCBI lineage: Eukaryota > Metazoa > Chordata > Amphibia > Anura > Hyperoliidae > Hyperolius > Hyperolius riggenbachi. The sequence goes on along the minus strand of NC_090646.1, from coordinate 210,752,728 downwards.
CGTCTTAGAGGCCCGATCTGTATTTTAAGGCCTGTGGCCATTTGTCTACATGACTTGCATCGACCGCATCTGTGGTTGCCCTGGGGTTGACCCCTGCGTAGCCAGTTACCTCCATCTGGGGAGTGAAATTCACTCCTACTAATAAGGGACCCAATGGTTGGAGATCTTCTAAATGAAAATAGGGGGCCTTCCTCTACCAGTGGTTTTAGGCTGGCATCTTTCATTAGAATATCCCAGTGTCTGATCACTGAATTCTTAATAGTCTACTCACCTTTTTGGTCTCTTTACCATTTTCCCATTCATCACTATTACATGTTTTTCTATTTCTCACCACTATTTTACCTGATGTCTAGCTGTGGATGTCTTCTCAAATTGTGCCACAAGATGGTGCTGTTCCAGCCCAACTTGTGTCACAGGCGTGCAAGCGTAAACCACGCTACGCTGTACAATTGTTTCAGCGTCTTTGGCCGCGTTGACGTCAGACGCTGATGACGCGTTATGCGTCCCAGCTGTTTGCCTCAGTGAGAAGTTCCGCATAGAGGCGGAGAGAGAGGGGTGGCGTACTTCCGCCCTTGGTATCCGGCTACAAATGCCGGCCATCTGTACCCTCCGCCTTGCAGCCTCCGTAGATGCGCAGACGTGCGCGAAACGGCCGTCAGGCTTGATCACCCAGCACCCACCGCACCTCCAGGTACCCCGTATCCAACCACATGCTTTTATTGTGCAAGAGAATTTCGCTGTTGTTGCTTATGTGCACATCTGTTGTTTGCATGGATCAAGATTAAACACAGCTTGCTTGCAGTGCCGGTTTTCCCTGCTTCTTTGCTTTATGTGCCAAATAACTGAAATTGTGTACAGGCATACGGGTGAGTACACAATTAATTGGCCAGTGAGTCACGAGTTTTATTACTTTAATATAGGATGAGAGCTTACTTACACAATCTGTTAATAGCAATTCAATATCTGATGGTCCGCATACTACATGGAGGTGGTAAAACCGATAAATCATTGCCCAATCAAAATTGGATGTGTGTACACACCCTTAAGCCTGATACACACATCCAACTTTGATTGGCCAATGGTTGGCCAGTTAGACCATGTCCATGTAGTATGAAAGCTTGCCCACACAATCTGTTCAATATATTCAAAATTGAATAAAGACTGACATATTTATTTCCTTTTATACAATACTGATTGCATGGCATTATGCTGATCTCTTTGGCTGCAGTAGTGTTTAAAACATACACCCGATACAAGCAAGTGAATAATCCAGTCAGACTTCAGTCAGAAACATCTGATCTGCATGCTTGTTCAGGGTCTACAGTTAAATGTATTAGAGGCAGAGGATCAGTATGATAGCCAGTCAACTGGTATTGTTTAAAAATAAATGAATTTGGCAGCCTTCACACCCCTCTCGCTTTAGGTACCCTTTAAGGTCAGCTGTTAAAGAGGAACTCCAGTGAAAATAATGTAATAAAAAAGTGGTTCATTTTTACAATAATTATGTATAAATGATTTAGTCAGTGTTTGCTCATTGTAAAATCTTTCCTTTCCCAGATTTACATTCTGACATTTATGACATGGTGACATTGTTACTGTGGGCAGGTTATGTAGCTGCTCCTAGCTGTTTTGGCTGTTAGAGACAGCTGTAAACAGCTATTTCCTGTCTGTGAACATTGTTACATTGTGGCAGTTTGCCCAGAGTACTGTGGTACTCAGAGCTTCTTGTGGGAGGGGTTTCATCACAAAATCAGTCATACAGCGCCCCCTGATGGTCTGTTTGTGAAATGCAATAGATTTGTCATGTAAAAGGGGGTATCAGCTACTGATTGGGATAAAGTTCAATTCTTGGTCGAAGTTTCTCTTTAAATAGTGTATACAGTATTTTCGGGCACAGATTGCATTCATTACTGTTTTCTTTTGCTGATGAAATGTAATGGAACTGACATAGCAATAACCTGTTTTCTTCAGTGATGTGGACATTGCGTTTTATTCCTTTGAGTAAAAATACTTCCCACAGAATGTAAACAAGAGTAATATATTACAACAGATAAAACCCTTTAAATAGAATGCACACAGCAGAGATATTTACCCAATAGTGCTAATGGTACAGAAAGAGCAACAGGTCGCATGTATGTTCTGGCATTGCTACAAGGCCACTGCCAGGGTTCCCCATCATGTAGAAACAACTTTCTTTTCCTGCTGTTTTTTTTCCTGGAATAATGCACAAAACAAAATGAATGAAGGATATACTGTAGGAAGTTACATGACATTTGAGAAGTGCCAAGAGGCCAGTGTTTCCCTGTATACAATTACAGGAAGACATTGCTCCTGTACTGTGGGGTTTAATCGTGCATGCATAATGACAATGTGCACATAAAATCTAGGTTTTGTCACAGTAAAGCAAACACCATTAAAAATAGAGAAATGGTGGCTCTGTAAATGTGGAATAAAGTCATACATTTATGGCTAGTCTACATAGGCTGGAGTTTGACACTATTTTGCAGTTAGTTGCTCTGTAAATGTGGAATAAAGTCATACATTTATGGATAGTCTACATAGGGTGGAGTTTGACAGTTATTTGCAGTTACGGTAGTTGCATAAATAGAATGAGGTCAATTTGCCACTGTTTTGAAGCCAATATTCCATTCAATGCAGTATAGCTGGAATATCTATCAGTCTGATATTAGAAGAGTGTCAAACGTCCATTTACACAAGCCCTTAAAATTAATTCCACTTGCTCTACAAATTTGTTATAAGCATGTATAAGTGCTGCCCTTTTTTTCAATTTAACATTAATAAAGGTTATATTTCCAAAACAGACCATAATTGCACATTTTTTCAAGCTTAGTTTGCAGACTGCCTTGTTTATTTCCTTCCTGCATGACCAATAGTTTTTACAGAACTAAAGGAAAATAAAGTGTTACTTGATTTCTATTCCTGCATGAACTGAGTGACTGGCACTAACTTTGACATTACTGTTAGTTCCTGTTAGGATAATTGTGGAGTAGCTGTTTGCTTGTATGCATTTAAATAGGTAAACAACTAAAATAATGTTTGCCATTTGTATAGAGCTGCAGGGAATTGCTCAATTAAAGTGCAATTTCCCTCTAAAATAATGTGTTTATATTCTTCAGTCTGTGATTAATAAAGATCGATAGCAGATATTTTTTCTGAATTGATTTATATATTGTTGCAATTTGAATGCAGATTGACAATGGACCAATCAAATGCAGCCCCTGCTGATTTGGATCTGTTCAGTAGTACCCCGCATACAAACGACAACAACCTTTGCATCAATAGAGTAAAATAGCGGTAGTCTTGGGGTACAGGCTGATAAATCAAAAACACAATATCAAAAAACATCTATCTACATATATAGCCCCCAAACCCCCAACCTGCAGTGGCATAGCTAAGGAGCTGTGGGCCCCGATGCAAGTTTTACAATGGGGCCCCCCAAGCACTCTATACATAACAATGGATATGGAGCACCAAAATCTGCCATTGGCGACTACAGTGTCAGAGTTGCAAGAAGGGAATGGTTAGCAGTTTGTTAATGATTACCACTATTCAAAGTATCTCTAGAAGTGATTATTATGAGCACAGGACCAGTAGAGAGCTGATACTGTAGTTGAGGGAGGGCCCTTCAGGGCCCCTCTTGCCCAAGGGCCCGATGCGGTCACAACCTCTGCAACCCCTATTGCTACGCCCCTGCCAACCTGAAACAATCCTGCGTCCAAGGTAAAGACCACATGAAGACCACATGAAGCTGATGAACTGCCTGCTAGCTGGGAGTTTAGCTTGCATCAGCTCCACTCAAAATTATTCACATTTTGGTGCACTTAATGCCCTCTTATCTTTCCTATGGTAGATCTCAATTGATTATTCCATATTAGAGCATATTTTGCCCTTGCGTTTATCTGTTGGGCAAGATCCTTTCCATTTTACCACTGGACACATATCTGCTTAGGAGATTATTTCTAGTGTACTTGGCATGCCTCTGAGGTTGCAGCTTTTTGTTGGCCTGGGATTCTGGGAAACATGCATCAGGCACTACCACACAAGCCATATTGTCTCCATACAATAGATTCTCGCATACATTCTCCTTATTGGAATTGCCCCTTGAGTGGACTTTCATCAATATTCAATCATTTTAATTAATTGCAGTGAACATCATTACGTTTTGGGTAATAAGAGTTTTTATTGATTTTTGTATAGACCAGAGAAGTAGGAGATGAGGAGAGGCACACCTTACCTTGTCATAGTAGTCAATTAATGAAAGGATTCAGTTCAAACTCTTAACCCTAACCTACAAAGCTCTCCACAATCTCTCTCCCCTGTACATCTCCTCACTAGTCTCCAGATACCAACCCAACCGCAATCTCAGATCTGCACATGAGCTTCTTCTATCCTCTTCTACAATTACCTCCTCACATTCACGTGTACAAGACTTCTCACGTGCCTCACCCCTCCTCTGGAATGCCCTTCCACAACACATCCGCCACTCTCCCACCTTTGAAATCTTTAAACGCTCCCTCAAAACCCACTTTTTCCGACAAGCATATTCTCTAGCTTAGGCCATGCACCCACTAAATAACCTAATTACGCACTGCCTGTACATATACTGTATACATCCCCACCTCTTGTTTCCACCCCATTCCTTTTGATTGTAAGCTCGCAAGGGCAGGGCTCTCACCCTTTTGTGTCATGGACTGTTATTAATTTCATTGCTTGCACACTGTTAGACATTTATACATTTTAGTCATCATGTTAAATCAAATTGTAATCAGCAATGCTGTATCTTGTATCAGTGTTTATATTTGATTTATATCATTGTCTGTATCATTATGTATCCCTTGTTTGTTTTCTTACATTGTACAGTGCCACGGAATATGTTGGCGCTTTATAAATAAATAATAATAATAATAATAATAATATTGGGTGCATAAACAGGGACGCTGAGCAACATCCCATTACAATAAGGCAGTAGGGAGGATTGGTTAGCACACCAGCTCCTCAAAGAGCATATATTTATTCTTCAATCATGTGTCAAACAAACACCATAAGTTGACAATTGTTTCAGGGCCACGCAGGGTCCCCTTCCTCAGAACAGTGCAGACAAATGAGTAGCAGCGAGTGCAGTGATTGACCCAATGACGGAGCCTTGATCCTGCCCGTGAGACCATCTGCTCCAGCAGAAACACAATTTGCCACACTTTTTCCCCTTACTGCAGCTAGGGCTTACTTTTGGGGTAGGGCTTATATTTCCAGCAAGCTCGAAATTCCTGCTAGGGCTTACTTCAGGAAAACAGGGTGTGTGTGTATATAAAACTTGCCCCAGTGCAAGTTTTACATAGGGTGTCCTCAAGTGCTCTATACATAACAAGGACAGCCACATGTTAGAGAGGTGTGAGCAGGGGAGGAGAAAAGTCTATTAATGTTTACAACCAGTGGCGTAGGGATCACCATAGCAACGGCAGCAATGGCTATGGGGCCCACAGCCAGGGGGGGGGGGGGGGGCGCCTGTCCTGGCTGACTGTAGTCTTTTACTTAATTTATGTTAGCCCTGCCATTATTAGCCACAGAATCCCCTGCCGAAGGGTCATTTCAGAGAGGCAGGCAAGTGATAGGGGGCTATTTTACCTCGGTCTCCTGCGTATTGACATGGATTTGTGCCCAGCCGACAATTAGTTTTTAGTTTTGGCCAGACTGGGAACAAAGTAACATAGCGCAGGGATGAGCAGCCTCTATCACACAGCACTGTGCTTTCACTTTCTTCTGCTGTGTGAAGAGGATTGCATGCCCCGCTCTTCCCCTCCCCCTTGTTTAGCATTGAGTAACTTGAGTAACTTCTTTCCGTGTATCTGTCCGGGGCTGTGGATGGCAGGAGGAGGGCATTCTGGGTGCCTCTACTTCCTGCTAGTTGTGACTGGTGAGCTCAGCTGCCTCTCCTCTGGAGAACATCAGAGGCTGTAAGGTTCTGTCAGCCTGGAGGAGGAGGTGAGCACGTCCAGCAGCACATAAGAAGCAGCAGGAATGAGAGTAATCTGGCTCAGTATAAGTGCACCAGATAGCACTATGGTGTGCTGATGCAGGACAAAGTTACTAAAGGGGAGCTAAGCTAAGGGGGAAGATGGCAGGAAGCCTTTGCTCACTGGAGAGCTACAGATCTCACAGCTGGAAGATCCTGGTTGTTTAATGAAGATTTGAACTTTATTCAGTTGTACATAGGATTGTGCTGTGTCTTGTTGCCTCTCCCTGCTCTTTCTACCTGTCCTCTTTTCTATGCAGTGTAGCCCCCCTCTTTGTTCCTGCTCCTCACCTTACCATTCTCTCTGGCTGCCCATCCCTCCTGTCCATCCCCCACCCCTTAACACCAGTTCTCGCTTTCACTGCCCCTGTGGTATAGGTATGCCCTAAATTGTTAGCATCTCCTTAAAGAGACACTGAAGCGAAAAAAAAATTATGATATTATGATTTGTATGTGTAGTACAGCTAAGAAATAAAACATTAAGATCAGACTCATCAGTCTAATTGTTTCCAGCACAGGAAGATTTAAGAAACTCCAGTTGTTATCTCTATACAAAAAAGCCATTAACCACTTGTCAACCGCCCTCAGCCGATGGGCGGCGGCAAAGACTGGGCCTAAACGACCGCAATACGCCCATCGGCGAAGGCGGCGGCAGGCGTGGTTATGCGGCGATCGCGTCATTCGTGACGCGATCAGCCGCCGGCGACTGGCTCCGCCCCCTCGTGCTGTAACCCGCCGGCCGTTCGGAAGCGCTGGCGGCTTACTAGCACCCGGATTGCCGCACGTACAGTGTATAATAGGCTTTGTAATGTATACAAAGCCTATTATACTGGCTGCCTCCTGCCCTGGTGGTCCCAGTGTCCGAGGGACCACCAGGGCAGGCTGCAGCCACCCTAGTCTGCACCCAAGCACACTGATTTCCCCCCCCTGCCCCCTGATCACCCACAGCACCCCTCAGACCCCCCCTGCCCTCCCCCCAGACCACTGTTAGCACCCAATCACCCCCCTAATCACCCATCAATCACTCCCTGTCACTTTCTGTCAACGCTATATTTTCTTTAACCCTAAACTGCCCCCTGCTCCCTCCTGATCACCCCCCACCCCTCAGATTCTCCCCAGACCCCCCCGCCCAGACCCTCCCCCCCCCCCCGTGTACTGTATGCATCTATCCCCCCTGATCACCTGCCAATCACCTGCCAATCACCTGTCAATCACCTGTCAATCACCCATCAATCACCCCCTATCACTGCCACCCATCAATCAGCCCCTAACCTGCCCCTTGCGGGCAATCTGATCACCCACCCACACCAATAAATTGCCCGCAGATCCAACGTCAGATCACCTCCCAAGTGCAGTGTTTACATCTGTTCTCTACCCTAAACACCCACTAATTTCCCATCAATCACCCCCTATCACCACCTGTCACTGTTACCCATCAGATCAGACCCTAATCTGCCCCTTGCGGGCACCCAATCACCCACCCACACGCTCAGATTGCCCTCAGACCCCCCCTTATCAATTCGCCAGTGCAATATTTACATCTGTTCTTACCTGTAATAACCCACTGATCACCTGTCAATCACCTGTCAATAACCCATCAATCACCCCCTGTCACTGCCACCCATCAATCACCCCCTGTCACTGCCATCCATCAATCAGCCCCTAACCTGCCCCTTGCGGGCAGTCTGATCACCCACCCACACCAATAGATCGCCTGCAGATCCGACGTCAGATCACCTCCCAAGTGCAGTGTTTACATCTGTTCTCTACCCTAAACACCCTCTAATTACCCATCAATCACCCCCTATCACCACCTGTCACTGTTACCCATCAGATCAGACCCTAATCTGCCCCTTGCGGGCACCCAATCACCGGCCTACACGCTCAGATTGCCCTCAGACCCCCCCTTATCAATTCGCCAGTGCATTATTTACAACTGTTCTTCCCTGTAATAACCCACTAATCACCTGTCAATCATCCCCTGTCACTGCCACCCATCAATCACCCCCTGTCACTGCCACCCATCAATCAGCCCCTAACCTGCCCCTTGCGGGCAATCTGATCACCCACCCACACCAATAGATCGCCCGCAGATCCGACGTCAGATCACCTTCCAAGTGCAGTGTTTACATCTGTTCTCTACCCTAAACACCCACTAATTACCCATCAATCACCCCCTATCACCACCTGTCACTGTTACCCATCAGATTAGACCCTAATCTGACCCTTGCGGGCACCCAATCACCCACCCACACGCTCATATTGCCCTCAGACCCCCCCCTTATCAATTCGCCAATGCATTATTTACATCTGTTCTTCCCTGTAATAACCCACTGATCACCTGTCAATCACCTGTCAATCACCTATCATTCAACCATCAATCACCTCTGTCACTGCCACCCATCAATCACCCCCTGTCACTGCCACCCATAAATCAGCCCCTAACCTGCCCCTTGCGGGCAATCTGATCACCCACTCACCCACACCATCAGATTGCCCCAGATCTACCCTCAGATCACCTCCAAAGTGCATTGTTTACATCTGTTCTGCCATCTAATCACCCACTGATCACCCATCAATTAGCCCCTGTCACTGCTACCCATCAGATTAGACCCCTATCTGCCCCTAGGGCACCCAATCACCCGCCCACACCCTCAGAACGCCCTCAGACCCCAGCCCTTATCACCTCGCCAGTGCATTGCTTGCATCTATTTCCCCCCTCTAATCACACCTTGAGACACCCATCAATCACCTCCTGTCACCACCTGTCACCCGTTAGCACACCTACCCATCAGATCAGGCCCTAATTTGCCCCGTGTGGGCTCTTGATCGCTCGGCCAAACCCTCAGACCCCCCTCAGACCCCCTTCCGATCACTTTCCCAGTGCATTGATTGCATCTATTTTCCCCTCTAACCACCCCCTGAGACACCCATCAATCACCTCCTGTCACCCCCCTAGCACTCCTATCCATCAGATCAGGCCCAATACAACCTGTCATCTAAGAGGCCACCCTGCTTATGACCGGTTCTACAAAATTTGCCCCCTCATAGACCACCTGTCATCAAAATTTGCAGATGCTTATACCCCTGAACAGTCATTTTGAGAAATTTGGTTTCCAGACTACTCACGGTTTTGGGCCCGTAAAATGTCAGGGCAGTATAGGAACCCCACAAGTGACCCCATTTTTGAAAAAAGACACCCCAAGGTATTCTGTTAGGTGTATGACGAGTTCATAGAAGATTTTATTTTTTGTCAACAGTTAGCGGAAATTGATTTTTATTGTTTTTTTCACAAAGTGTCATTTTTCACTAACTTGTGACAAAAAAATAAAATCTATGAACTCACCATACACCTAACGGAATACTTTGGGGTCTTTCTAAAATGGGGTCACTTGTGGGGTTCCTATACTGCCCTGGCAGTTATCGGAAAATGACACTTTGTGAAAAAAAACACAATTGAAATCAATTTCCGCTAACTTGTGACAAAAAAAAAAAATCTTCTATGAACTCACCATACTCCTAACGGAATACCTTGGGGTGTCTTCTTTCTAAAATGGGGTCATTTGTGGGGTTCTTATACTGCCCTGGCATTTTAGGGGCCCTAAACCATGAGGAGTAGTCTTGAAACCAAATGTCGCAAAATGACCTGTGAAATCCTAAAGGTACTCATTGGACTTTGGGCCCCTTAGCGCAGTTAGGGTGCAAAAAAGTGCCACACATGTGGTATCGCCGTACTCAGGAGAAGTAGTACAATGTGTTTTGGGGTGTATTTTTATACATACCCATGCTGAGTGGGAGAAATATCTCTGTAAATAGACAATTGTGTGTAAAAAAAAATAAAAAATTGTCATTTACGGAGATATTTCTCCCACCCAGCATGGGTATGTGTAAAAATACACCCCAAAACACATTATACTATTTCTCCTGAGTATGGCAATACCACATGTGTGGCACTTTTTTGCATCCTAACTGCGCTAAGGGGCCCAAAGTTTAATGAGCATCTTTAGGCTTTACAGGGGTGCTTACAATTAGGCACCCCCCAAAATGCCAGGACAGTGAACACACCCCACAAATGACCCCATTTTGGAAAGTAGACACTTCAAGGTATTCAGAGAGGAGCATAGTGAGTCCGTGGAAGATTTAATTTTTTTCTGTCGCAAGTTAGAAGAAATGGAAACTTTTTTTTTTTTGTCACAAAGTGTCATTTTCCGCTAACTTGTGACAAAAAATAAAATCTTTTATGAACTCACCATGCCTCTCACTGAATACTTTGGGATGTCTTCTTTCCAAAATGGGGTCATTTGGGGGGTATTTATACTATCCTGGAATTTTAGCACCTCATGAAACATGACAGGTGGTTAGAAAAGGTAGAGATGCTTCCCAATGGGAAAATTCACTTTTGGCACCATAGTTTGTAAACGCTATAACTTTTACCCAATCCAATAAATATACACTGAATGTTTTTTTTTTTTTTTTTATCAAGGCATGTAGCAGAATAATCTTCGAAAAATGTATAGGAAATTTAACTTTATTTGAAAAATGTCAGCACAGAAAGTTAAAAAAATCATTTTTTTTACAAAATTCATGTCTTTTTTGATGAATATAATAAAAAGTAAAACGCAGCAGCAATCAAATAGCACCAAAAGAAAGCTGTATTAGTAACAAGAAAAGGAGGTAAAATTCATTTAGGTGGTAGGTTGTATGACCGAGCAATAAACCGTGAAAGCTGCAGTGGTCTGAATGGAAAAAAAGGCTCTGGTCTTTAAAGGGACACTTAAGTCAAACCAAAAAAATGAGTTTTACTCACCTGGGGCTTCCAATAGCCCGCTGCAGCTGTCCGGTGCCCTCGCCATCTCCCTCCGATCCTCCTGGCCCCGCCGGCAGCCACTTCCTGTTTCGTTGACAGGAGCTGACAGGCTGGGGACGCGAGTGATTCTTCGAGTTCCTGGCCACAATAGCGCCATCTATGCTGCTATAGCATATATCATATACCATATAGCAGCATAGAGGGTGCTAATGTGTCTGGGAACGTGAAGAATCACTCGCGTCCCCAGCCTGTCAGCTCCTGTCACCGAAACAGGAAGTGGCTGCCGGCGGGGCCAGGAGGATCGGAGGGAGACAGCGAGGGCACCGGACAGCTGCAGGGGGCTATTGGAAGCCCTAGGTGAGTAAAACTCATTTTTTTTTGTTTGACTTAAGTGTCCCTTTAAGGGGTGAAAAGACTGTGGTCCTCAAGTGGTTAAGCTCTACGACTTTCAAAGTCATGGAGAGGGCTGTTTTCTGACTTTTATTATCTTAACTGCTAGTTAATTTTTTACTTTTTCTCTGCCAGAGGAGAGGTCATTAGTTCACAGACTGCTCTGAAAGAATCATTTTGAATGCTGAGTGTTGTGTAATCTGCACATATTAGAGAATGATGCAATGTTAGAAAAAACACTATATACCTGAAAATAAAAATATGAGAATATTTTCTTTGCTGCTAATCTTCTAGTAATTATTCATAGTACACAACCAATTCATTATATCATATATTTTTTCCCGCTTCAGTGTCTTTTTAAAGTAAATGGGAACCTAAGGAGAGGGAAGGTTCTGGGTCCTAATGAGCCTTCCTCTCCTCTCTCAGTGCCCATTCCAGCCCTGCCTCCCTCATAGCAGCATTTGACTAAATTGGTCAAATACTGCTATTTCCGCAACCGAAGGGAGACTTTGGAAAGTTTTTGGGAGCCTGAGTGCACCTGAAGAAGGGCCGCTCCACACTGCGCACACCTGAGCTCCTTCTCTCGTGCCCTCGTGCGTGTGCAGTATGGAGCCGCCCGTCTTCGGGAGCACTTGGGCTCCCCGAAGACTTATGAAGCCTCCTGCAGCAGAGGATTTAAACGGAGGAGCTGCCGCCTAAACGAGAGCACTAGGAGAGGAGAGGGAATGCTCATTAGGATTCAGAGCCTTCCCTCTCACTAATCACAAACATGTTACTTGTAGCATTTTTTCGGTGATTTTATAGCGATCGCCATTAGCACATATAGAAACACTAATTGCGATTGCTTCAAAAACGCAAATTTGAACAGTGATTTTTTTGCGTTAAATCGTGGAAAAATCAACCACAGAAAACGCCAACACAAATTGCTAGTGGTTAGCAATTTTAGGTGTGAACGAGGCCTTAGGTAAGTATCTGGCTTTCTTTTTTTCATAACAGGTTCCCATTTACTTTAAAGCGACCCAGAGACGAGCATTCTTAAAGATTTTTCCTCCAGCCCCATAAGCACAGATGCGTCCCTCGCCGCCCTCTCGCGGTCTGCCGTTAAGCTTTGATCAGCTCCGATATTCTGCTCAGTCAGACCCAGTCTGACTGAGTGATGTCAGCTTGGGGTCTTCTGCGCTTGCGCAGGAGGTCCGCACATGCGCAGAAGGCCCCCTGATGATGTCACTTAGCCAAATACCGGAGCTGATTGCCAGTTAATGGAGGCACTCGGGAGGACAGCGAGGGAAGCATTCGTGCTTATGGGGCAAGTAAGAATCTTTAAAGGGAATCTGTACTGAGTAAAATTATTTAAAATAAACACTTGAGGTAACTTCAAATGAACATTACATAGTTACCTCACCGTCAGTTCCTCTCAGAAGCTCACCATTTTCTTCTGACAATGATCCCTTCCAGTTCTGACAACATTTTGTTAGAACTGAAATATATCAGTTGCTGTCAGTTATATATCAGTTGCTGTCAGTTAAAGCTGAGAGGAGAACTGATGTGTCCATGTTTCTCTATGGCTCAAGTGAGCAATGTTGCAGTTTAACTGTGTGCTGACCAGGAAGCTGTTATGGGGTAATGGCCATTTTCAAAATGGAGGACGGAGAAATCCATAGATCACAGTGGACAAACAGGACGCAGGAGAGGAGAAAAAGATTGATAAGTAGACTACACGGGAAGCAAGTATGACTTGTGCATGTTTATTTTGACTTTTAATTTTCAGTTCAGGTTTTCTTTAAGAATGCTCGTCTCTGGTATGCTTTAATGTCTTGCCATAGCCCTGTTCCGTCATACATGCGCAATAGAACTTTCAGTCCCGGAAATCAGCTATCAGCTTTCTTTCAGAGACATACGCAGTTGCCCTATAATAGCGTGGTTATGCCCAGTCTTGAAGCTGCGGCAGAAGCTTCCAAACCCACTGCACCATTCTTCATAGGGACCGCATTACTTTTAGTACCGCAGCAAGCAATAGCAGAGACAGGAGGTGAGTGATATTCCATCACCTCCTGTCTCTGCTATTGCTTACTGTGGTACTAAAAGTAATGGTGCAGTCCAAGCTTGTTCAGTCTCTGAAACAGCTGAATGGTAATCAGCTGTTTCAGAGACTGAAAGATCTATTCCGCAAGAATAACATGGTTCTAGCAGGATGATGCAATACAGCTATGTCATTGCGTTTAGAAGATGCTAACAATTTAGGGCATACAGACGCCACACCCCCTTATCTTTCTTTAATGCTTTTATTTTCATCCCTATCTCTGCCCTGTTTTTCCTTCTCCCAGTCTTTACCCCTGCCTTCAGCCAATCGCATTCATAGGATGGGGGGGGGGGGGCATACAAAAATGTTTACAACTAATCAAAGCACATATAGAGGTAATTATTACCAGCATAGCACCAATAAAGAGATAATAAAGTGGTTGAAGGAGGGCCCGTAGTTGTCCCCTCTGGTCCAGGGGACCCCGTGTGGTCGCAACCTCTGTATTCCCTATTGCTATGCCACTATATACAGTGGTGTGAAAAATTATTTGCCCCCTTCCTGATTTCTTATTCTTTTGCATGTTTGTCACACTAAATGTTTCTGCTCATCAAAAACCATTAACTATTAGTCAAAGATAACATCATTGAACACAAAATGCAGTTTTAAATGATGTTTTTATTATTTAGTGAGAAAAAAAACCTCAAAACCTACATGGAGCTGTGTGAAAAAGAAATTGCCCCCGGAACCTAATAACAGGTTGGGCCACCCTTAGCAGCAATAACTGCAATCAAGCGTTTGCGATAACTTGCAACAAGTCTTTTACAGCGCTCTGGAGGAATTTTGGCCCACTCATCTTTGCAGAATTGTTGTAATTCAGCTTTATTTGAGGGTCTTCTAGCATGAACCACCTTTTTAAGGTCATGCCACAACATCTCAATAGGATTCAGGTCAGGACTTTGACTAGGCCACTCCAAAGTCTTCATTTTGTTTTTCTTCAGCCATTCAGAGGTGGATTTGCTGGTGTGTTTTGGGTCATTGTCCTGCTGCAGCACCCAAGATCGCTTCAGCTTGAGTTGACGAACAGATGGCCGGACATACTCCTTCAGGATTTTTTGGTAGACAGTAGAATTCATGGTTCCATCTATCACAGCAAGCCTTCCAGGTCCTGAAGCAGCAAAACAACCCCAGACAATCACACTACCGCCACCATATTTTACTGTTGGTATGATGTTCTTTTGCTGAAATACTGTGTTACTTCTACGCCAGATGTAACGGGACACGCACCTTCCAAAAAGTTCAACTTTTGTTTCGTCGGTCCATAAAGTATTTTCCCAAAAGTCTTGGCAATCATTGAGATGTTTTTTAGCAAAATTGAGACGAGCCTTACTGTTCTTTTTGCTTAAAAGTGGTTTGCGCCTTGGATATCTGCCATGCAGGCCATTTTTGCCCAGTCTCTTTCTTATGGTGGAGTCGTGAACACTGACCTTAATTGAGGCAAGTGAGGCGTGCAGTTCTTTAGATGTTGTCCTGGGGTCTTTTGTGGCCTCTCGGATGAGTTTTCTCTGCGCTCTTGGGGTAATTTTGGTCGGCCGGCCACTCCTGGGAAGGTTCATCATTGTTCCATGTTTTTGCCATTTGTGGATAATGGCTCTCACTGTGGTTCGCTGGAGTCCCAAAGCTTTAGAAATGGCTTCATAACCTTTTCCAGACTGATAGATCTCAATTACAGTACTTTTGCTCTCATTTGTTCCTGAATTTCTTTGGATCTTGGCATGATGTCTAGCTTTTGAGGTGCTTTTGGTCTACTTCTCCATGTCAGATAGCTCCTATTTAGGTGATTTCTTGATTGAAACAGGTGTGGCAGTAATCAGGCCTGGGGGTGACTACAGAAATTGAACTCAGGTGTGATAAACCACAGTTGAGTTATTTTTTAACAAGGGGGGCAATAACTTTTTCACACAGGGCCATGTAGATTTGGTTTTTTTTTTTCTCACTAAATAATAAAAACCATAATTTAAAACTGGATTTTGTGTTCAGTTATGTTATCTTTGACTAATAGTTAATGTTTTTTGATGAGCAGAAACATTTAAGTGTGACAAACATGCAAAAGAGTAAGAAATCAGGAAGGGGGCAAATAGTTTTTCACATCACTGTATATATATATATATATATATATATATATATATATATATATATATATATATATATATATATATATATATATATATATATATATATATATATATATATATATATATATATATATATATATACTGTATATTACAAACACATATATACATACAAACACACATACACACACAGATGGATACTGGGGAGTGCTTTCAGTTTTGCTGTATATCCACTCACAGATGGTTTTGTTCAGATTTTCTTTATATCATTATAAACATGTCATTTGGCTTAGAAAGCAGATAGAAAGCGTCCTCTGTTTATTGGGCTTGAGAGTGGTTTGGTGTGGCCGCAAGACTTCCTTATGACCTCTGTGTCCACTCTAAGAGCAAGAAAAAAAGCTACTGAAAATGTCCATAGCTGATTTACTAGCTGGCATTAGGTGTACCTATGACATAAGGATGAGCAATGAATTTGAACTTCCTACTCTCCTTGCTGGGTTAAAGCTGTAAATGACAAATACCAAAAGCTTTTTACAGGACTTCACATCTTTCTAATTGAGATTCCAGAACTGTGTGACTAGAGAAATGTAACTTTATATTATTCCAAGTGATTTTGTGGAAAGTTTAGAGGTAGTTTGTGTGAAAGATAATTTGTAGTGTGTGTATAGACATAAGCTGTGATTACGGGTGTGTGTGCTGTGATTATCAAGTAAGTTGCAATATATGCAACAACAAACACTGTCAGAGTGCACTGTAACAAATAAAGATGAGAGTGTTTTTGCACACTGCATGGGAATTGTATACTTTATCTCCTCCCTCCCATCCCTTTTCTACATGCATAGCCTAGGTTATTGGATTCCGACACTAGTACACAGAGAGTCTATTTTGCATGATTCTGTGAGTACAAACAAAACAAGTTGAATTAAACACACACACCCTGCAGTTAGTATCTGTTTATATGGTTCATCTCTGTGTTCTGTCTCTATTAAACCCAGCAGGCTAATGTAAAAGTCCCATGCCAGGTATGATGTCAGAATAGCAAGTCACGTATTATATTTGTATTTGGACACTGTTGTATAATTGGCTCAGATCTAAGAATACTGTTCTTTATGGTTTTTTTTGTTTTGTTTTCTTTACTGTAATATTTTACTTTAGTTCAATACCTACTCTGATTCTTCATCACCAACAGATGCTAAATATAACCATACCAAACACACAATTGGAGAACCTCACTCCCAAACAGTTCTCTGCTGCTTTATAAAGCCTGCAGGCTGCTTATAAGCCAATGAGAAGTGCACACATAATACACCTAGCTTGCAGTGATAATCAAGCAAAAGCTGAGCAAGTCAGCCAATTAGTAGGAGAGGGCTTCAGTTGCATATAGACAATGGCTATATGACCAGCAGGGGGCACCAGCGTGCAGGATATTCCCTCTCATCTGCCCCCCTCCTAACTAAACTGCATGGGATACTACAATAATTAAAAACAATGGTGCATGAGCCAGCCTGGGGCCCCGGGAACTCTCACTGCCCGGGGCCCCAGAACCAGCATCTAACACCATATGTGAGCGCAGCCAAAACCTTGGAGCTGCCACCTCCAAGGCCTGTCTCCTACTGCTCTAAAACTTACCAAACACACAATTGGAGAACCTCACTCCCAAACAGTTCTCTGCTGCTTTATAAAGCCTGCAGGCTGCTTATAAGCCAATGAGAAGTGCACACATAATACACCTAGCTTGCAGTGATAATCAAGCAAAAGCTGAGCAAGTCAGCCAATTAGTAGGAGAGGGCTTCAGTTGCATATAGACAATGGCTATATGACCAGCAGGGGGCACCAGCGTGCAGGATATTCCCTCTCATCTGCCCCCCTCCTAACTAAACTGCATGGGATACTACAATAATTAAAAACAATGGTGCATGAACCAGCCTGGGGCCCCGGGAACTCTCACTGGTGTATTATGTGTGCACTTCTCATTGGCTTATAAGCAGCCTGCAGGCTTTATAAAGCAGCAGAGAACTGTTTGGGAGTGAGGTTCTCCAATTGTGTGTTTGGTAAGTTTTAGAGCAGTAGGAGCAGTAGGAGACAGGCCTTGGAGGTGGCAGCTCCAAGGTTTTGGCTGCGCTCACATATGGTGTTAGATGCTGGTTCTGGGGCCCCGGGCAGTGAGAGTTCCCGGGGCCCCAGGCTGGCTCATGCACCATTGTTTTTAGCTAAATATAACCATGTCAACTACCTGTTGCTTGTGTGTGTTGCAATTTCAGTTTTATTTACTACAATACTACTTCCAAAAGTAGTGGCTGGTGCACACCAAGACCGCTTCTGATCGCTTTTATAAACGCTAGCATTTTAAAAGCGATTGGCTAATGTATTTGAATGGGATGGATCACACCAGAGTGATGTGATTTTTTTCCCAAACGCAAACACGGGTCCTGCAGCAATTCAGAGCTTTTCTTAGGGGATTTTACCTTAATGTTAAATGTACGAAAAGTGAAAAATCACTCTGAAAAGGGCTAGATCAGAGCGATTTTGCAAGTGTTTTTGTTACAAAACCAGTACACTAACAGCTGTACTGCATCTAATTAAAAAATTGCTATACAAAAATGCCCCCAAAATACTGTAGCTAGGTATAGATAGAAAATTGCTAGGCACGTGCCTAGAATCGCTTAGAACAATCACTTTCTAAAGCCCTGAGTGTAATGGATTGCGGAGATGCCGCCGCACTGTCTGGCAGCGGGGCGGCTGTCTCCGCGTTCAGACCGGCGGTTTCCGCACAGCAGCATGCGTCTGATTTGTCTGAGCCTTCTAGTGCACACAGATGGAGAGCTACGCGCGCGCGCTGGGAGGCAGGACCTTTATGCCAGTAGGAGAGGGATCAGCTGATCAGGTCGATCAGCTGATCCCAGCGCAGCTGTTGATTGGCTGAGTGGCGCTGGGCAGCGCTGAGGAGCGCTGCACTATATATAGATCTCGCTGGTCAGTCTCAGGTTGTCTGCCGTTGTGAATACTTACGTGTGAGCACTCAGACCTCAGTCAGATCCCACAGTGTGTTAGAACCAGGTGGACCTGGGAATTCACACTTAGCCAGATTACTGTTATACTTTAGACCAGTCTCGGGGTGTTGTGACCAAGGACCTCACACCCAAACTTAGGATTACTGTGTCATTACTGTGTTATACTTTAGACTAGTTCCTGGGTGTCGAGACCACGGACCTCACACCTCAGACTAGGACTCTGCTCTATTTCTGTTATGACTATTTGCTCTGTCGACCTCTCTATTGCTTTTTGATTCGGTACCTCTGCATATCTGCCTGCCTGTTGCCAGACCCTGCCTGTACCCGGTTACCGAATCAGCCTTCTGTCTCTGTACCTTATCTCCTCGTGTGTTGCCGACCTGGCCTGCCCGACCTTCCAGGCTGTCACTCACCCCTTGAGTGCTCAGTCTATCTGTACTAGCAGTGACACAATTCCACCAAGTGTCAGTTGCAACTAGGACTCCTGCTCCTCAGAGAGTCCGGCCGGTTAGCAGCCAGTGGCCTCTTCCCATGGAGTCCCCTGGCTGCAGTACAGTCTATATCTGATATCCAGATATCCCTGGTTGCCAGGTTCTCACTATTCCCTCTCTCAAGGAGATAGTCCCTGCACTGCCCAGAGCCACCTGCCCCTCAGGTGGTTCTCGGCCAAGCTGCCTGTATCTCCCGCCTCACGGGAGATAGCCTACAGTTACACCAAACACTTACACTTTATTAGGTGTCCAGAGGTTAGTCATACTTGTATTATTGGTGATTCTGCAGATCATCCATAATCAGGTATACATCTGTATTATTGATGATTCTGCAGATCATCAATGATCAGATTCTCTCTGTGTGCTGACACCGATCGTTACACTGAGCATTTACGATTACGCTAGCACTTTTTGGTGTGCACTGGCACTATGATGTGACGAAGAGGTATATTCATTAAACTGCAGTACTCAGAATAGTGTGCATAAAGTCTTCTGTATTTAAAAATGTACGCATTGCACCACTAATGTGTAAAAATGTATGTGTTAATGTTCCTGCACCAGCGGGAATGCATAAAAATGTACACAATGCGGCCTGCCAAACCCGAGGGCAGCAAAAACGAAACTAGCTGACGGAGGGGGACCAGAGCAGCAGTGAGTGACTACGAGGGCACAGGATGGCTGCGTGGGGCTGGTAGAAGCCCCAGGTAAGTGAAACTCTTTTTTTTTTGCCTGACGAACTGTAATATGGTTTACTACATACAATGATAATTTCATATATAATACATATGTAAATTGTCCATAACAGGTGCAAACACCTGAGACATGAGTAGCGCTTATGAGTTCTACTTTACTGCAGTTTAGTGAATATACCTCAAGATTTGGTGATACCCAGTAGTGTCAGCAACTGATTCATGAAAGGCTGGTAAAATTTACATACACACAGCGCACATAAATTTTACCAGAGTTAATGCAACCAAGGCCATGCACATTGGGCAAATAGTGCAACTTGCATCATGCATCATGTATTTAACAAGTGTGTTGCTTGTATAGCTAACAGTGTAACATGCAAAACACTAGCAATGCGCTAATTTTGCACATGATACAAGTTGTCCTATTTGCACAACACACATTACGTTATTTCCGATAAAACCAGAAAAATTGAGGTGCTCTGTGTGGCTTTGGTGAATCGGAGCCTGGTGCATTTATTAAATCTTGGTCTTCACCTAAACCTTGACATCTAGAACATATTATGCAAATCAATCTGCTAATTTGTTTAATCATTTTGACGTACATGTAAATCAGCAACTGAGCTGGAAGCAATTTGATACTGATTTATATTAAGCATTTCAAGGGACCGTTAACAAATATTTGAAAGCCTGGAAATTAATTTGAAAAAAAGAAAAAAAAAAGATGTGTTTGGAGTAATCTTAACAGTCTCAAGATGTTTACGTTTGCCTTAAGGTCAAGCGGTGCCATCTGTTAAAAGCTAGAGAACAAAGCGGTAAACGCTATGTATCACTTACACCTTATGCTTCACACATCACCCTTCCTGTCTTGCAGCAAATGCCTTAAGCACCTAATCTTAATGTAGACTTGCTTTGAATACATATTCTTGTCCTGTTCGGTTGACGTCATTTTCCATGTCTAAAGTAGTCTTCTGGTGAACCATACGTCTTCCAGTTTCCCTGCACAGCTACTTTCCATTCATTTCTGACTGCCTTGGTCACTACATAAGGTGGAAAATAAATGGTTCAGTCCATTTTTTTTCCAGCCAGCATTTGCTGTCAACAGTAATGATAATTTAGTTAGGACACTGACACAGAAGAATTCCACATGGTTGCCATATTGCTGGAGTATCTGTTTCTCATAGATGATATGTGCTTGGTAATGTCAACTCTTCATGGACAAGTGATACCGCTCCTAGTAAAAGAGACGTGGTTTTCTAAGTCTTAAGTCTCTGGTGAGATTGATGATGAAAATAAAACTTTCCATCAGACTCTGAGAATGGAAAAATTAAACAAACATTACCACGAAAACCTTAACCCATCTCTAAGTAAATTTAACAAAACATTAAAACGTTCAAAAGAAATCTCAACTATCGAATAAAGGAATGCCTAGAGACACCAAAGATTTATAGTTTGCAGATCCCATAGATAAGACAGAAGGTAGCAAGTAAAGGAGAAAAGACTGTTGTATTTGACATGTACAGCTGCAAGAACCAATGTCTTTTACGATTAAAATCATAGACCTATATCTAAACAAAGCCAAAAGAATATATCATACAGTTGTTTACTTTTCATCGGTTGCCAGGTGACTAATGAATTTTATGTGCTTGAACTTTGAACTTGTTTATAAAGCTAACTTAACTCCTCTGGTGATGTGATGTCATTTGATAGCTTTTGCATTCAGGGGCTGTCAAGACCAATAGAAGATCACTCGTTTTTGCATAAAATCTTTCTGAAGGTTTGTGAATATAGTTATGTAATTATAGACTATGTATTATACACAATTGTATTCAGCAGCTCTCAACCTAGAAAAAAAGTGCATTGAATCTTATCATACATGGCGATTCAAGTATTATACATTGTTTAATTAATGGTGCAGCTGTCACTTGTGATCAGAGATTAGCAATAGATGTCATAAAGTATACCATGTATCTTCGGCTTTAAAATAAACATGATACAATCAACGCAAAAGTATTATTACTTACCTGGGGCTTCCTCCATCCACCAGAAGTCTGTTGGCTCTCTCTGTGTCCATCTGGTCCCCTCCATTCTCTTACTGTCAGCCCCAGTAATCACTGACTACAGCACACGTGAGACCCTGTCCGCATGCCTTATTGCTCACACTCCCATGTCTGGGAGCATTCTGTACCTGCGCAGCTAGTTAAGTATTGCAATTTACAGGCACAGAATGCTCCCAGCCAGAGCCGTGCATGTGCAGTATTGCCCAATTGGCTCAGTTGGGGCCTTTACCAGAGCTGATAACAGCAGAGCAGATGATACAGGACATTCAGGATGCCAACGGACAACGAGGGGCTGGAATAATTCCCAGGTATATACTGTAAATCTTTTTGTATTGATTATCTCAGGTACACTTTAAATGTAGGGAGAAATCAAAAACTTCACATGTAGTCTACTTATCTCCCCATAAAGGATACCCTCAGTTCCTGTCTTTGCTTTCAGGTCCTGTATGGCCTTTCTGTGTTCTCAATGGAGAGATTTTCTTTCTATACATATTGTCTTCTCCATAGCCTTTAAATGTGTTGAATGAACACAAAACCCTCGGGTTCTGGGAACAGGAAGCAAGGGACAGCAAGAAAAAGGCAGTTTTTAATTATCCCCACTGTGGGAAAAAAAGTGTCATGCATCAATGTTTGTGCACTTGTCACAAATGTACTTACATTATGTAAAAAAGGAAATAAGAGAGATTCTGTCACTGAAACTCCAACTTAACGGCATCCCCCCCCCCCCCCCCCCCCCAAAAAAAAGGCAGGGGAAGACTGCCATATGTCAGAGGGATATTTCTAAAATGGGGAAAATATGTACATCAGAGGCAATGGTCAATTAGTGCTACTTAGAGGGCACCATGAGAAAGGCTGGAATCCTCCAATTAACTGCTTTGTGTGATCCTTTCTTCCTGTTCATTCTGTTATGAAGTCACTATGATTTGTGTCTGGGATTCTAATAAACTCAGTCCCCAGATTCCGACCTTGGGCGTCAATAAACATACAATTTATGACCAATATTGATATGTAAAACTCCTGGTATATATAGTAAACTACTTGGACAGGCCCCTTAAAGATTGCTATAAGGGGATTTTACTGTATTCGGCGGGCATGGGCAGAGGCGTATCTAGGCAATATAGCGCCCATGGCAAACACTGAGATTGCGCGCCCCCCACCCACCAAGTAGTCACATGCCTCCAGATAATTTATCAAGTAGTCACTGCCCCAACTAAAAATGTAATTAGTAGTTTTTATTAAGTAGTTACACACCTCCAGATACAATATGTAGCCAATATGTAATTCAGTAGCCAGGTGCCTCACAATAAGCATTACATTCAGGGGCATCAAAATCAAATAATTAGGTAGCCTAGCAAAGTACGGCAGGGGTTAGATTGTAAGCTCCTCTTGCACAGCCAGCCCGATCCCCCCCCCCCCAAATTACAAGGCTAGCAAGAGGCCCTGTAGTGATATATAGCAGAATGCAGTAAATAGGCCCTGTAGTAATATATAGCACAATGCAGTAAAGAGGCCCTGTAGTAACATATAGCATAATCCAGTAAATAGGCCCTGTAGTAATATATAGCACAATGCAGTAAAGAGGCCCTGTAGTAACATATAGCATAATCCAGTAAATAGGCCCTGTAGTAATATATAGCACAATGCAGTAAAGAGGCCCTGTAGTAACATATAGCATAATCCAGTAAATAGGCCCTGTAGTAACATATAGCAGAATGCAGTAAAGAGGCCCTGTAGTGACATAAAGCAGAATGCAGTAATTAGACTCTGTAGTGACATATAGCAGAATGCTGAGAAGAGGCCTTACAGTGACATATAGAAGAATGCAGTGAAGAGGCCCTGTAGTGACATATAGCAGAATGCAGTGAAGAGGCCCAGTAGTGACATATAGCAGAATGCAGTAAAGAGGTCCTGTAGTGACATATAGCAGAATGCAGTGAAGAGGCCCTGTAGTGACATATAGCAGAATGCAGTGAAGAGGCCCTGTAGTGACATATAGCAGAATGCAGCGAAGAGGCCCAGTAGTGACATATAGCAGAATGCAGTGAAGAGGCCCAGTAGTGACATATAGCAGAATGTAGTAATGAGGTCCTGTAGTGACATATAGCAGAATGAAGTAAAGAGGCCCTGTAGTGACATATAGCAGAATGCAGTAATGAGGTCCTGTAGTGACATATAGCAGAATGCAGTAAAGAGGCCCTGTAGTGACATATAGCAGAATGCAGTAAAGAGGCCCTGTAGTGACATATAGCAGAATGCAGTAAAGAGGCCCTGTAGTGACATATAGCAGAATGCAGTAAAGAGGCCATGTAGTGAGTGACATATAGCAGAATGCAGTGAAGAGGCCCAGTAGTGACATATAGCAGAATGCAGTAAAGAGGCCATGTAGTGACATAAAGCAGAATGCAGTAAAGAGGCCCTGTAGTGACATATAGCAGAATGCAGTAAAGAGGCCCTGTAGTGACATATAGCAGAATGCAGTAAAGAGGCCCTGTAGTGACATAAAGCAGAATGCAGTAAAGGGGCCCTGTGGTGACATATAGCAGAATGCAGTAAAGAGGCCCTGTAGTGACATAAAGCAGAGTGCAGTAAAGAGGCCCTGTAGTGACATATAGCAGAATGCAGTAAAGAGGCCCTGTAGTGATATATAGCAGAATGCAGTAAAGAGGCCATGTAGTGAGTGACATATAGCAGAATGCAGTGAAGAGGCCATGTAGTGACATATAGCAGGATGCAGTAAAGAGGCCCTGTAGTAGTGACATAAAGCAGAATTCCGTAAAGAGGCCCTGTAGTGACATAAAGCAGAATGCAGTAAAGAGGCACTGAAGTGACATATAGTAGAATGCAGTAAAGAGGCACTGAAGTGACATATAGTAGAATGCAGTAAAGGGGCCCTGTGGTGACATATAGCAGAATGCAGTAAAGAGGCCCTGTAGTGACATAAAGCAGAGTGCAGTAAAGAGGCCCCGTAGTGACATAAAGCAGAGTGCAGTAAAGAGGCCCTGTAGTGACATAAAGCAGAATGCAATAGAGGCCTTGTGGGGACCTATAGCAGAATGTGGCAAGGGTTAGATTGTTCTTCTTGCACAGCCAGCCCACCCCTCTCCCCACACAAGCTATGCCTGCACCCATCTACTTACATTATTGATGGCTTCCGGCAGGCAGAATGAGAAAAAGTTGGGGCTGCCAGGGATCACTGAGACTTGCAAAAGGAAGGGGGATGAAGTGCTCACCACCGCCGCGCATCCCCCGGCTCTCTGTTCCTGGCGTGATGTCCGCATCTCCGCGCCTTGTGCCTCCTGGTTGGTACTCGATGCTTCCGGTCTCCCGCGCTCCCGCACGCCGGCTCTCTGTCCCTACTGTCAGACTTTAGATTAGCGGCAAGAGGAGAGACAGACAGGGCACACACTTCCCGCCGGTGCGCTTCAAACGCAGGAAGTGACTAATGACGTCACTTCCGCATGTGACGCGACGGGTGGATTATTTGCGTACTCGTCTCTCCTCTTGCCGCTAATCTAAAGTTTGACATCAGGGGCAGGCAGAGAGCGGCGGGCGCGGGAGACCGTAAGCATTGGGCATGGGAGGAAGGGAGGTACAAGATGCGGAGGTGGAGAACAGCATGGCCCCATGGAAAGGAAGGGGGGGCGCGGGGGACTGAGGCATAGAGGAAAATACACACAAGATGCAAAGGTGGCTGGCAGCATTGGGGCAGGCATGGCGCCCATGGTGTACTGTCGCCCATGGCACTAGCCATGCCTGCACCCCTCTAGATCCGCCACTGGGCATGGGGATCTGTGGCTAACCCCACACTGAGTTTGTATGTTCTCTCCGTGTCTGCGTGGGTTTCCTCCGGGCACTCCGGGTTCCTCCCACATTCCAAAAACATACGGATTAAGTTAATTGGCTTCCCCTAAAAAAATTGGCCCTAGACTACAGTACTTACACTACATAATATAGACATATGGCAATGGTAGGGTTTAGATTGTGAGCTTCTTTGAGGGACAGTTAGTGACAAGACAATATATATATATATATATATATATATATATATATATATATATATATATATATATATATATATATATATATATATATACACTGTACAGCGCTGCGTATATATATATATATATATATATATATATATATATATATATATATATATATATATATACACTGTACAGCGCTGCGTAATATGTCGGCGCTATATAAATACTAAATAATAATAATAATAATAATAATTAATCAAAGCCTATACTGGAACTCCTGGAGTATTTGCTCCATTTTAACCCAGAAGAAAGAATTTTGGTAACAACCTGTCACAGCATAACTACACACAGCATACAGGTCATTTCTATATGCATTTCTTCTTGCTCTGCTTAATAGCATGCAGATGTAGAGGAACTGTCTTTAGTAACATGCCAGTCACATTTCTTATGAAGTAGTGTTGCTTAAATTGGCCTCAGTTTAGATTGAGGCCTGTTTGTCTGTATTAGTCCCAGAATTTGGGGTTTGGCAGATTCTGAATCCGAACACCATTGACGTCAATGTGAGAAAAAAATCCAGTGGTTATTTCTGGTATAGGATGCTTAATAATAACAGTAGTCAAAAGCAACTGAACGTATAAAAACCTCACCTAAAGAACAGGTTACTATTTGAAAAAAAATGGGATAAAGGCCATCTTATGTCATATTGGGGGCAACATGGAAAAGATGTTGATTCAATTCACTTTTTGTTTTCCAGTTCAAAAGAAACTTTATTGAGAGTATACTGGCATTACAATGCTTGTAGCAATCAGATATAAAGCATTCAGTGGTATTCAACATTTGTCACACATTGTTTAAATTGCTTTAGTTTTGTCAAGATAAAATATTACTGAATAAAAAGGCTTCCAAATAAAATACTGTGTAGTCTGTGCCTGTTGGAAGAAAGCTCAGACTATAAAAGCATGGAAATGTTTTATGGAAATAGTGTATTCTAAGCTAATTTTAATACTAGCAGAAGGTATGTAGGATATTGCAGGGTCCTATTTACTCATACCTATTGAATTATTTGTTGGGTTGGGCACATACTGTCAGAAGGCTACACGACGATGGACCAAATTCAGTAAACACTGTTAAAATTGTGGTATGCAGACAGCACACAGCAATTTAACTATTACTAACTCTGACTATGTAGCGTGCATTGTACAGATAGCTCACCCTCATTAACCTGGGTAATTAGGGCAGTGCTACCATAGAGACAAGGGGGCAATTGCCCCAGGGCCGTCAAGTGCTGCTGGACCCCCTCAAGGCCTCCCATTGACTCGTGCTTCCCAGGGCTGCTGCAAAAGCAGCTCAACTGCTCAGGCATGCTGCTCCATCCGTTCTCCCCGACTTCATCCTCGATCACTGCCTCTTCTCCATGACCTGTTCTATAACATCACGTCAGAAGAGGCAGTCCTGCAAAGATGCAGATGAGAGTGCACCGACTGGAGCAGCATTCCAGCTGCCGGGACAGGTGAGTCATTATGCTAACAAAAATGGTGCAAGGGCCCCAGGGAGTACAGCAAAGTTGAGGGGTAAGATCTGGGGGAGGGCGGCAGTTGATTCAGGTGCCTGGGGAGGGGGGGTGTAAATATGCTGTGGGGTGTGCCTCTCAGGGCTATGGCTGAAAGTATTAAAGGCAGAGGACCAGCAGGAGTGCCAGGCAACTGGTATTGTTTAAAAGTAAATAGATATGGCAGTCTCCATATCCCTTTCACTACAGTTGTCCTTTCACATTTAACGCAGAGTTCATGGTATGTGTGTAGAGTGGGGTATAGTACTGTATCAGCTTGGCCTATCTTTAACATTGAGTCTCAAACAACCAGAGAGCACACTTATCCAGCATCAGCCAATCCTTATCGGTGCCAGATAACCGAGACTCTACTGTAGTTGCAATTGCTTTTCTTGAATGGAGGAGTGCTTCTAACATTAAAGCGGAATATAACCCTGCATTTCAACTTTGCTCTAAAACATTATTTACAGTATATTATATGCAACCAGCATTTTTTTTTTACTAGACCAGCATTGGAAGGGTTACACAAGGCTTTAAAGTTCCTGGAGATTTCTGCAGGCGCATCCGAACCTGAAATAGATGCATTTTGTTTACATAAATGTATCTAAGTGTTGAATGTGACTCATCTCTCTCACTGAGAAGGAGCTTGGAGGACAGCCAAAGAGTGTGTAACATTTCTCAATAGATACATTTGACTAAATAGAATGTACCTATCTGAACTTCTGCATATCTCTCCACGACTTTAAACCTCTGTGTTTAACCCTTCCAATGCTGGTCTAGTAAAAAAAAAAATGCTAGTTGCATATAATATGCTGTAAATAATGTTTTAGAGCAAAGTTGAAATGCAGGGTTATATTCCGCTTTAATGTTTTGGGGGAATTAATCATTAGAAGAACATAGTTACATAGGCCCTGATTCACTAACCTATGGCAAGATTGCTGTGCGTACCATTACCACTGCTTACTGCATAGCGCCGGCTGCCTGATAAGCACAAGTTGCTTGGACAATGTGCATTGTTGCATGCTTTACTCTAGCTAATATTGTTTAGGCAATGTAGGTCACGCTAATTAACCTTCACGTCTGCAGCGGCAGCTGCTACCGCCGCAGGGATGCGCTACTCACGGCCCTGCAGTTTTGGGGTGCTGTGCACGCGTTGGACTGCAGGGGGGGGGGATTGACTGCAGGGGAATTCTGGATGAACTCGATGGACGTATGTCTTTTTTTCAAATCAAAAATAACTATGTAACTATGACAAAAGTCCCCTGAGCCAATCCGTTCTCGTCCACCGAGAATAAACACTGATTTTGTTCAAAAACAGTGTTTATTCTTAAATAGAGCCACCATCCTTCCTCCTGCCACTGATTTCCACCACTTACCGCTGCCGATCGTAAGATTGATTAATCTCCCCGCAGGCCACCATGATTGCAGGCATCCATTGATCCCTGCGTCACTTCCCTAGTTACAATGTAGCAATGTAGTACTTCCTATTGTGTACTTATTGTACGCAAATAGGAAGTACTCAATGGGGACATCTTGTGGCCAAATACTAAAATTACACCTACTGTGTTAAGGGAATACAATTTTTTAATATGTATGTCAAGAGGGCATATTATTATAATTTATGAGCTAAAAATTAGTGATGGATGTAAAACTACACCTGCACCTTTATTTCCACATAAAATATTGCCACCATACATTATACTACGGATATAATTTTAATGTTGCAATAAGCGGGACAAATGGGCAAATAAAATGTGGGGATTTCAATTATGGTAGCATGCTTTATTTTAAAACTATAATGGCCGAAAACTGAGAAATAATAATTTTTTCCATTTTTTTTTCTTAATATTCCCGGTAAAATGCCTTTAGAATAAAATAATTCTTAACATAATGTACCACCCAAAGAAAGACTAATTGGTGGCGGAAAAAAACAAGGTATAGATCATTTCGTTGTGATACGTAGTGATAAAGTTATTGGGGAATGAAAGGGAGGAGCGCTGAAATGGGAAAATTTCTCTCTTCCATACGGTGAAAAATACCCGCGGGCTGAAATGGCTAAGCAACACATCCTGTGCTACTGTCAGCAGTAATGGTAAAATTGTTGTGTGCTTCCTGCGTATGACAATCTTATCATAGTTTAGTGAATCAGGGCCATAGTAACAGAATTATTGTTCATCATCTTCTCACATGTACCCTTCAAAATTACATCCAGACCCTTTTTAAATGGAAGTATAGAATTTGTTATACATACAGTAGTACATACATCATGCTAAATATTCCTCTAGCATAAGAGCTTTCATTAGGAAACCGCTATGTGGTTTTTGCATCACCCCATTCTAAGGGTTGGGTGGGAGAAATGCCAGGCAATCAAGCTGTCCATTAAAGCAGCTGTTACCACTGAGATGATTGCTTGACTTCAGACACTGGTTGTTGCATCAGGATATAGCCTGGTTTCGCCATTTGTTTGGCCACCCAAAGGCAGGGGTCACACTTGTGAAAATCTGCAGTTACAGGCTGCACTACTTTCACGCACAACGCATGTGATTCCTCATTCAGACATTGGCTACTATAAAAATGCATGTGTTAAATGCAAACAAAATGCACATCTCTTGTGGCAAAACGCTTGCGGGGAATCATCTGCTGTTCCTGCAGACATAAGGGCCCATTCTCTCTAGGGCGATAAGCTGTGATTCCTGCTAATCGCCAAAGCGCTATCGCTTTTAAAGAGCTAGTGCAATAGAAACCTAATTGCAGTGATCTCACTGCTGCGATTGCTGCTGATCGTGGGCATTTTGCGATTAACAGCAATTGCAAAATGTGTTACCTGTAGCGTTTTCCCGTGATTCTAGAGTGATCGCGATACAGTACTTTTACAAGAGTTGATCACGATCATCGGGAATAGCGGCAGTGTACAGTGATTTTTACCCCGCCAATCGCGGTAAAATCACTACCTCAAGACGGTAGCGCTGAGCGCTTTTAAGTGTGAATGGGCCCTAAGTGTGATCCCACCCAAACTCTTTCCCTACTGTGTACTTTATTACCCATGAAGAAAGATAGGAAATATAGTGCATCCTGTATGCCAAAGAGTATACTCTTGCCATGGTTGCAAAGAGGCAAGCTTTCAAGACAGTCTACATCATATCATCTATAGCTGGCTTGACATTAAAATGAAGAATGAAGATTTTATTGTAATTAAAGAGACTCTGTAACAAAAATTTCATCCGTTTTTCTACTATCCTACAAGTTCCTAAACCTATTCTAATGTGCTCTGGCTTACTGCAGCACTTTCTACTATCACCGTCTCTGTAATAAATCAATGTATCTTTACCCTGTCGGATTTGTCGCCCTGTGTCTGGAAGGCTGCCAACTCTTCAGTGTTGTTGATCTGTTATGCATGCCCCCCCCTCCACTCCCCTCTATGCACACTCCCGTGTGTGTTATTTACATTAGGCAGCCTCTCTGCTCTGTTGTCAGTGAGAGAAGAGAGCTGCCTTTTACAAGCCGGATAAATCGTCCTCTGAGCTGGCTGAGCTGTCACATACTGAGGAATTACAGACACTGGCAGAGCTGCCTGCAGGAAGAAACAATCAGCCTGTCACTCGCCAGTGGATGAAAGCTGCAGGGAGAAGAAGGTAAACACACAAATGATCTCTTGAGATTCAAAAGGAAGGCTGTATACAGCCTGCTTGTGTATGGATGTATTTTCTATGTGTGGACATACTGTACATCAACCTACTTCTGGTTTTGGTGACCATTTTGTTTGTTTACAAACAAACTTTTAAAAACTGTTTTTGACTACTTTTAATGCGGCAGGGAGCAGCGAAATTGTGACAGAGGGTAATAGGAGATGTCCACTAATGCACTGGTATGTTTACTTTTGTGCGATTTTAACAATACAGATTCTCTTTAAACAAGATTACTTGTGCAGTTGTTGTTTTTTTTTCTATGTTTATTTTCCTAACAAAAGTGGAATTACACTTCCTCATCTCATAAAGCTGCCATTCTGCAACTAAGGTCCTGCGGGTAGTTAGAAGACAGTAGAACTAGTAATAGCGTAGGAGTTGAATAATGGCTGCTTCCTTCAGAGCCTAGCCACTCAGATGCTTGGATTTGTGAAAAAATAATTTTTATGTCTATTATTTTTGGTTCGCACTGGTTTAATGTTCCCAGAAATACAAGGCATTGTTATTATAATTATGTCCTGCAATCAAACTGCTTCTCTAATTAAGGCATTTATTTTACAGGCAGCTCAGGGCAGTATTACAAGATGTGTGTCACATGAGAAAACTGGAGAAGTCAAAATATGGAAAGAAATAGGAGTGCCAGCCTGAGTATAAACACATTTATACGTTCACATACAGTATATTTATTGTTGTCTCTATGGCAGCAAGACTACAGGGTTTAGGCTAGGTGCTGAGATTAAGGTTTAGCTTGGAGCTCAGCTACACGCCTATGAAATATGCATTCAGAGCCAATGCTTATGCTATTAAAATAGGGTTTTCTTTGGAATTATTAAAGTTTATCTTTTTAATTCCCATGATCTATGTCTAAAGTAAAGTGGAATTAAAGGCACACTTCATAATTGCCTTTATTTTAACTTAATGTACCTAAGGTAAACAGTAGGTTGGCACTGTTCTTGTGCATTTAATTACTTAAAACATAAAGGTGTACTTTAAAGCCCATGTTTTTACCCTTATTTCTTATATATATATATATATATATAGTGTATGATATTACATTTGTATACATCAGTAATGCGGAAAGGATATTTTTATTGCATGTATGGTAGTTTTTTTGCAATGAATATACTCAAAATATCTAGCTTACAGTAACCTAAAGCCAGGGCTGGATTTACCATAAGGCACTGTAGGCACGTGACAACAGGCGCCTGATGTTGAAAAGGCGGCTCACTCCCCTCGCCGAGTGCCTCCCTCCTTCCTTCCCTACGCAGAGTCCCGAGTGGAGTGTAAATGAGAGGTTACACACCCAACTCAGCATTCCATTTCCGAGATCTACCTTCAACTGGGGGCACCTCTAGCTACCTAACCCTTACAGTGGCCTCTAGCTACTCAATACTGAGGGTACTTATAGATACCTAAGCCGGACAAGGGAAGTAAGGGAGAAGTGACAGCTGGGCCAACTAGCACACTTGCGGTGTGGTTCGGCGGGGCTTTGTAGGTTAATGGAGGGCGAACTATAGGGTGCCAGGACATCTGTGCCTATAAGCTCCTGTGATGTAAATGCGGGCCTGCCTAAAGCTCCTAGCTGCAGGGAGAGTGGAAGTTCTTTCCATTCCACAGAGCAAGTAATTTATCCCAGCCCACCTCCTTCCTCTGATCTTGTCATTTTAACACTTTGTGTACAGTAAAACAGCTCCTCCTTGATCATTGTGTAATAAAGTATTTAACCCTTCCCACTTACTTCCTAGTTTGTTTATAAAATCCTGACATACCTCAATTCATCCTGTAATAAGAACCATTTTTCACTGCTCTTTTACTTTTACCCTTTTATAACGATAATGGGGAGGATGTAAACATATGAAATAGCTTTTTCCCATAATAAGCAGAGGATAGAGATAATACTGAGTTGTAATTGTACTTCTGGTTACAAAGAGTTAAGTTTCTCACCAGCAGAGGGATGCGGATGACTGGGTCTGTGCTTATAGGGAAAGACAACCTATTGTCCCCTCCCCGAGTCTTCCCTGATTACCTCATGGACATGGTGGTGATTGAATAGAGGACATCAAACTGCCCAGCAAAAAACATTGGCCTGAGTTTTCTCCAAGGAGATACTGTATTTCTGAACCTTATCAAGCAAGAAATTACATAGAATAAGTATGATTACATTTTTTACCTTCATTTTAGCACTTTTGAAATGGCTAAGTACTGAAAAGTTATTTGTTAGATGAAATGAAAAATAATCTCCTGGTAGAAAAGTTAATTGAGGCAACTGTCATCTTTACACGTATTTGATCAGACCAGCCAGCTGCTTTCAGTATATTTACTGGATGTAAAATGTGTGAAACTCTGTGCATTGCTAATGAATGCAAATTTACTATCAGAATCAGAATCATATTTATTCGCCAAGTGAAGCGGTTGCCACACTCGGAATTGTTTGTGGTACACATCGGTATAGAGCATAGTGCAAGAACAACATTAAAACATAGTGGTGCAATACACAAAACAGAAAACCTTGAAAAACAGATATAGGCATTGAAAACATGTAGTGCAAGTACGCTATGCAGTGAAGACAGACATAGGATAGGTGCGTAGCCGCTAGTCCTGCTAATGAGTTAGTAAGGCCTAGGTGCAAAAGAACATGGAATGAAGTACCGCACCAGGCCTGGGTGACAGTCCTGCTATTTAGCTTTGCTGTATGCAGGGCACGAGTTCAGAAGGCACACTGCTTGGGGGAAAAAGGAGTTCCTGTGTCTAGAGGTCTTGGTGGAAATACCTCTGTAACGGTGGTTGGAGCGCATGCGGTTGAAGAAGCGACCGCCTGGGTGGAGGGGATCTTGCGTGATCCTATTTGCCCTTGTCCTCAGCCTGGATGCATGGAGGAGGTCCAGTGGTGGCAGGGGTGTACCGATTATTCTTTCTGCAGCATTTATTACTCTTTGTAGTTTGTACTTGTCGCTTGAGGTGGCGCCGCCATGCCAGACGATGATGGAGGAGCATAGGATTGACTCGATGGTGGCAGTGTAGAAGCTTGACATCAGCTCCTGTGGCATGCCAAACTTCCTTAGTTGTCTTAGGAAGAACAACCGTTGCTGTGCCTTCTTTTGGCATTTAGTGGTGTTTTCCCTCCATCTCAAGTCTTTGGTGATGGTAGTGCCCAAGAACCGAACACTTGATACTACTCTGGTGACCTCCGTGCCTTCGATGAAGATTGGGTTAAGTGGGGGGGGGCTTCCTGAAGTTCACAACCAGCTCGACAGTCTTCGCAGCGTTTAGGACGAGCATGTTATCCTTACACCAACTGCAGATACGCTCGATCTCGCTCTGGTAGGAGCGCTCATGCTCTCCACTGATGAGGCCAAGTATGGTGGCGTCATCTGCAAATTTAATGACCTTAACACAGTCGGCAGTTGAGGTACATCTGTTCGTATACAGGGAAAAAAGGATCGGGGACAGTACACAGCCTTGGGGGGCGCCAGTGTTCGTGGTCCTCACTCAGGAGAGGCAACTGCCCAGTTTGACTTGTTGCATCCTGTTCGTGAGGAAGTCTTTGATCCAAGTGCAGAGAGTTTGATCAAGCCCGAGTTGCACTAAGTTGTTATGCAGGATGTCCGGGCTGATTGTATTAAAGGCAGAGCTAAAGTCTAGGAAGAGGATCCTCGCGTAGGTGTTAGGTCTGTCCAGATGTTCCATGATGAACTCCAGACTGATGTTAATGGCATCTTCTATGGACCTGTTTGCTCTGTATGCAAATTGTAGAGGATCTAGGAGAGCATCGGTGGAGGCTTTCAGATGACTGAGGACCAGTTTTTCGAAGATCTTCATGACAGTTGGGGTAAGGGCAACAGGTCTGTAGTTGTTGAGGTCCGTGACTCCTGTTTTTTTGGGGACTGGTATGATGGTGGACCTTTTGAGGCAGGAGGGGACTATGCCACTCGTCAGGGATTTCTGAAATATGGCAGACAGTACAGGGGCTAGCTGGCTGGCGCATGTTCTCAGGCACATGGACGACACGCCATCTGGGCCAGAGGCTTTCCTGGGATTCAATTTCCGGAGGTGCCTGAGGACGTCAGACGCCTGGATTTCTAACAGAGCTGGGAGGGTCCTGTCTGTGCTGAGGGAAGTGGATGTGGGGGGTGCCCTGGGGGTGGCCCCGTGGTCTGCTGTGTGGGTGGATTGGTTTTCGAACCTGCAGTAGAACTCGTTAAGTTTTTCAGCTAGTGCGAGGAGCATGTTGAGGGGAGGGTTTGAAGTTTGTGGCTGCCCTAAGGCCTTCCCAGACCTCCCGTGTGTTGTTGGATCGAAGGCTGAGGCCCAGCTTTCTGGAGTAGTCCTTCTTTGCAGCACTAAGTTCGCGCTTAAGGGTGTACCTAGCTGCCTTAAACTCCTCCGGTGTGCCGGACTTGTGGGCCACTTCCTTGATTTTCCGGAGCCGGCGTAGCTTGCCGTTAAACCAAGGCTTGTTGTTAGGATAGACCCTGAATGTCTTTGTGGGGATGCACAATTCCTCGCAGAAGCTGATGTAGGAGATGGTGTTCTCTGTCCATTCCTCCAGGCAGGGTGCCTCAAGAGCCTCCCATTCAGTGCAGTCGAAGCAGGCCTGTAGCTGCAGCTTGGTTTCCTCCGTCCACTTACTTACGGTCTTGAGGACTGGCTTGGATGACTCGAGGTGTCTCCTGTAGGTGGGTATAAGGTGGATTAGGCAGTGGTCAGAGTTGCCTAGGGGTGCCCGACGGGTGGGTTTGTATGCGTCTTTGAGGACTGTGTAGCAATGGTCCAGGGTGTTTTGATCCCTGGTGGGGCAAGTAATGTGCTGATGTGAGGTTGGCGCTGTTGAAGTCCCCGCAGATGATGAAGAGGGAGTCAGGGAGGGATGTCTCCCACCGTGAGATGGTGTTGCTGAGCATACGCAGCGCGATCTTGGAGTTGGCGCTAGGGGGATGTACACTCCCACAAGAACGTAGGAGGAGAACTCCCTTGGAGAGTACTGAGGTCTGCAATTGATTACTAGTAGCTCAATGTCTGGAGAACAGCAATTGTCTATGGTGGATGTGTTTGAGCACCAAGAGGCCTTAATATAGAAGCAGATGCCACCGCCTCTCTGTTTACCGGAGAGTGCACTGTCCTGTCTGCTCGGAAGAGGTTGAAACCTGGTAGTTGAAGGGAGCTGTCTGGGATGGTGTCGTTCAGCCATGTTTCGGTGAAACAAAGGACTGGGGTGTTTGCACCCATTGATCGATTGCTGCCAAGTAGCACGAGCAGTTCGTCAAGCTTGTTCGGGAGGGAGCAGATATTAGCAAGGAGAATGGCTGGGATGGGTGACCGCAGGCCTTTCTTTTTAAGCCTCACTTGTACTCCTGCCCTATTTCCCCTTTCTACTCTTTTCCAGGAAAATACTC
Organism: Hyperolius riggenbachi; assembly: GCF_040937935.1. Classification (NCBI taxonomy): domain Eukaryota; kingdom Metazoa; phylum Chordata; class Amphibia; order Anura; family Hyperoliidae; genus Hyperolius; species Hyperolius riggenbachi. The sequence goes on along the minus strand of NC_090646.1, from coordinate 210,716,495 downwards.
ATGAATCTCCTTTGAAAGCTCTCTGTTGTATGAAAGCCAGTAGTTTCTGAGATTATGAGATGAAAATACTTTGAAGCTGATTTTCTGAAGTAATTTTAACTCATGATAAAAAGCTCACAGAGCTGAGTGACCAACCAACCCAATAAGCAGAGAAAACTAACTGTGTTGTCTGATCCACAGTCCATAAATGTCCACTGTGAATTCTACACCTAATCTCCCTACGTCTACTGTAATGATACAAAGTAGAAGTCTGCCCCAAAAGCTATGAATTTCATCCTTATGGATCCCATGTATGTAGCAGAACAGATATCTTTAGATTTGGTTCAGATTGATAAACTGTCATCTGTTTATGTCAAACACTATAAGTTTAAGGTAACTTAAAATAAAATGGCAAGTTTCTTGGACGATGTGTGGTCATTTGATATGAGCACAGGTCCACTCAGCTAGAGAAAAAAATGAAACTTTTTAAACCTTGTAAACCCCTCAAAATAAGAGGATCTGTCCAGTTTAAGGAGAAATAAATGTGCACCACATTTAGAGATAAGTTTTGCCCCAAAGTTGATCTGCTTAATGAACTAACAAGAGGCACTTTGAATCCTTGACCAGTTTACTTACATGTTTCTCACAGTACTAGAAATGAAAGCTGTAGACCTCTCTTGAAAGTGGGATTATACTCCCTAAACAAATTTTTCAGTAACTAATCTTTGATGCATAAAATAACATTTTAAAGCATTCCCAAACATTCCCTATGTGTAAAAAAACTTTGCAATTACTGCAGAGAGCAGTACAGGCTTGGTTATCTCTGGCTCATTGGCAAATACAATCATTTTCAGCCAGGAGACACTCTCTGCCCGTGTCTTCATTCTTCTCCCTCTTCCTGCTGAATAGACACATCACCCTGGCACTTGCACCGGCTGAGTCACTTCAGCAGAAAAGGAGGGGGGAGAGTCAAGACACAGGCAGAGAGATTATTGCCATCAATTATTACATTTGCCAATTAGCTAGAGATAACCAAGCCTAAACTGCTCTCTACAATGAAAATAGAAAGTAAGGACAAAAAAGAAAGAGCACACACTGAATTGTATGTGGAAAGGCAGGGACAATGCCCAAAAGGAAAAGTGGATAGTGTCACCTATTCGGTGGGGCTGGAGATACCCATGCAGATAACCAGCTGTCTTGCTTTTGTACTTCTTGTTGCTGGGGACCAGGCTCTGGCATTGGTTTTCCTCAAGCTTCTGTTGTGACACTTTTAGAGGTGTCACGAATCCAGGCAGGGAGGTGGTATTTCACACGTGGTGTGTGAGAGAGGCATGCACTCAGCCGGTATGAGCTTAGTTTGTTGGCTGTGCATGCAGTTTTTTTTATCTATATATAGCTTGAGAAAGGGGGGGAAGTTATCTGCATTTCATGTTGCTAATAGCCTCTTTTTGTAGTAACGCCTCTGGCCTATACACAACCTGCCTGCAAACCAGCGGACTAAGCTTGTTCCAGCCGGAAGCATGCCTCTCTCACACACCACATGTGAAATACACCTGTCTGCCTGGATCCATGACACCTCTGCACCCAAACCAGAGATGTAAGAGTGTCGCCTCAGGAGCTAGAGGAAAACCGATGCCAGTGCTTGGTCCCCAGCCACAAGAGGGACAAAGGGGAGACAGCTGGTAACCCGCATGGGTGTCTCCAGCCCCACCTGAATAGGTGAGAGCTTTCCATTAAGCCATTGTCTGTCTTTCTACATACAATTCAGTGTGCACTCTTTCTTTCTAGGTACTGTTGCCACAGGAAGCTACACCTGAATACATGCTGTCATTGGAATTGGGGTTCTATACCCCTCTTACATTACAGTCTTTACATTGAAAATAAGCATTTATACAAGCAGGGAATGCTTGGGAATGCTTTCAAATCTTCTATTATGTTCCTAAGAGTGGTAACTGAAATGCTATTTTTAGAATTATAATCCCCAAACCGCACCTAAAGATGCATTCTGCTCAAGAATATTACTTATACAGATCATGGGCGAAAACGCATGGCACCAGCATTGCACTCCATTTCAGCACTGACCCTATTTAGCTACAATGAATGGGACAGCTCTGTGCTGAGGACAAATATGTAAACTTCACTGCGTTCTCATTCCCTGTGTTGATGTGTCTCTGCGACGTATCGCACACTGATACACATTGCTGAAAACAGCACAGGAATATGTAAGTGTGCTCAGGTTCTAAAAACTGAACCGAAGGAACTGCCTTTTTGTTTGCAATAGTGGAGTTTACCTTTAAAGCACACATTAGCCTGATTGTGAAGGGGTGAAATAATCAGAAGATGCATTCTGCTGCATACGGTGCACTGAAAAACATGTCAATGTTTACTCTTCTCTTCACAGACCAGTGGAAATTACTCATGTAAAACAAAACAGCTACTTCTGCATTGGGTCAGATTTTATTAGGGGCTGAAATTTCACAGGTTTTCCTTTTTTTGAAAAATTAGGTTTCAGGTGGCGACTGGTTTTCCTACCAGATTTACTTTGTAAATCTATTTTCCAGTAACTTGGAAGTGCCTGCTGAAGTATTATGTTTCTCTGCTTTAAGAAAGCATGAAGTATCAGCCCTGCTTCATGAGGAAATTCTATTTTTACATCCCTTGTCATTCTCTCACACTGAAGTAATCACAAAGGTATTTCAGGAAATGCAGCAATCTAGGACAAGTGTAATTTGTCTCCCATTTTGGTTCAAACATTTGTTTTGCCACTTCGCTTTATGTTTGTGGTAGTCTGAAAGAAATGTTTCATTTCTTCTGCTTAATGACTAAATACAGTCTTGTGTTTTTTTTACAGAAGCAGAGGGAAAAATTGTATTGAGAATCATTTTTAAATTTTTTTTTTAAAGTAGTGTTTGTTTTTTTTTTTTGTTTTTTTTTGTGTGTGTTCCCTATGGTCGTGGTTCTACATGACATAACTGAGTCTGGATCTCCAGGGCTCAAACTTCTGACCAGATACTTGCTGCGTGCTAACCTCAGGCATTTGAACAAGTAATCTCTAACCTTAGTGTTGCGTGGTTGCTGCCTGGAACATTAACCTGTACCCCCGCTAGGCCTGGCTAGATCGAACTGTCAGCTTTACATCACCATTATTCAAGTGTAACTTTCACTTCCCATTTCCAAACCTACAGAGGAACTGTAACCAAAATAACATAATGGATAAAGTTGCTTATTATTTTTTTTACAATTTTCACTTTTAAATTATTTTGTCAGTGTGTGCCCATTGTAAATTCTTTCTTCTCCCTGATTTACTTTTTGAAATTAATCACATTCCGCAACATCTATAAAGTGTACCTGAGGGGGGGGGGGGGGTGATATCAAAAATGTATACATACCTGTATACCTGTGGCTTCCTCCAGCCCCCTCCAGCCAGATCGCTCCCACGCCCCTGTCCTCAGCTGCATTGCAGCCTGTGCAACTGGCCCCAGAATAGATTTTTAAAATCCCCCCATCTCAGGTTTACTTAAAGTGCTGGCAAGTGATCTCTGCAGAATGTCCAGTTAATGAGCATTCTGAAGCCAGTACAGAAACTAGCATGGTCTCCTAGAATACTCTAGGGGGAGAATTCCACATGATAAACGGCATTGGACTAGCTTCAGTGGGAGGGGGGGTCTAGGTACTGATATACAGCAATACATAGCTATAAGAAGGGTTTCTGATACTGAAACCAGGATCTTTAAAGTAAAAGTCGGTATCCTGAATAATTTACTGCATAATATATGTTGTTGCAGCTCCTCTTGAAAGTTTTGCCATACCAGTACTTAGTTATTGGTAACATCTCTTGAAATAGTTATGATCATTGATGTAATATATTTGCAAAAATATTATAAGATTTTATAATTTAATATTATATATTGTCATGTGTCATCTCCATTATTTTAGAGAATATACACTTAAAGGAACAATATTCATTAACATGCTTTTGCTTTTTTTAATTGAGATAGGAATTGTTTGGGAAGTGCTGCTAAGTACTGGTGTATACATTTCACTGGCAACTTTTTTGTTTACTGTTATCAAAATACTTTCACACTTTATTGATGTCAAAACTGATGGCAGAATGAACCACGAGGGGAGGGGGAATACCCCTCACACTTCATTTGGTGTGTGTGTGTGTGTGTGTGTGTGTGTGTGTGTGTGTGTGTGAAAACTCTCAGCAGCTGCATCCTGTATCTCTGACTGAACTGTCTGAAGAGAGCAGAGGAAATGTATCTTATTATAAACATTTGTAATTGTCTGTGACACCACAGCTTTTCATACTTTTTTTGCTTTCAGAGAAAAATGCTCTGTAGTCTGACATGCAACACTGGCTGTGCATTGAAGCAGACACCCCTTCTGAAATTGATTTTGTTCCACATAAAACTAAATCCTACACTCAATAAATTAAAGCTTTTCCCTCTGATATTTAACATGAAAAGTAGGAAAATGTTTACACTGCTGATTAGACAGTATTTGTACATTGTCAATTATAGAACACTTGTTTTGATGGTGTTCCTTTAAGCTAGCTGTTGTGTGTAAGAATTCCTATTTGAAACTAACAGCAGCACAACACACACTGGATACTAAACTTCAGGCTAGCCAGGGCAGTTTCTTTCTGTAAATAAATGCATTGGCATGCAAGTTTCTAAAAACAGAGCTAAAATTAGAACTGTACCTTCTTCCAGAAGTGTCTTTGGGATGTTGCATCACTGCAATGAGATGACAGCAATAATCCAGAAGTCATCAGAACTGTGCCCAATGTCATCATTACTAGAGCCTTAAAAGGATCTAGTGAGTATCAGGGAAGGCTAGATTGGGGTAGATTGCCTCTCTTTGCGTCAAGTGAGGTGGGGGAACTGAGGGAGGAAAAAACTATAAAGATAAGCTTTAATACTGCTCAGAACAGAACCAGTTCTACACATGCCATATTGAATATGGAATCAAATATCACAACAAAGTGCTATCTTATTTCTTAAACCTGTTACATACTTTCCATTATGATTGGCCAGTCAATGACCAATTTTACCACCTCCATACAGTATGGGAATTTACCTACACAATTTGTTCATAATTTTCAATATATGTTGACACTATTACTACACAGAGGTAGTAGACTTGATCAGTGATTCGCCAATGAAAATTGAAAGCCCTGTTGATCTTCTTGCATAAGTAGAGTTAAAACCCTAGAACAAGCATATGTATAATCCAGTAAACCTGAGTCAACTGAGTCAGAGTAAGGCCTCTTGCACACTGCAAGCGATTCAGATTCCGCTTTTTAATCTGTTTTTACTTCCGATTCAGATTCAGATTTGCAGTTTTCTCCCTGCACACTGCAAATCGTAATCTGAACCTGATGTAAAAACTGATTAAAAAGCGGAATCTGAACCGGAATCGCTTGCAGTGTGCAAGAAGCCTAACTGATCTGCATATGCTTGTTCAGGCTCTATGACTAAAAGTATTAAAACGATAGGATCAAGAGGACTGCCAGGCAACTGGTATTGTTTAAAAGGAAATGCATATGGCAGCCTTAATCTGCAGGTTCCAAGCAACTTTCAGCTACAATTGAATGCAGCCAAATGCAGTGTTTGCAACCCCATGCCATTCTGTCATGTTCCTATGGTGGTAGGTATGATGGGGGAATTCCTGAATTTAACACTGATGTGAACCCAACCTTAAATCATAATTTCAGTGAAAAGGCTATGGGAACAGACATCTTCCTTTCAAAAATGCTACTCCCTGCCTGGTTATTAACTTATGTTGATCCTCTGCCTCTAAAACTTTATGAGTCACTAAGCAAGAAGCACTTTTGCAGATCAGGTGTTCTGACACAAGTCTGAGTCCACTGACTGTGTGCTTATTCTAGGTGTGTGACTTAGATTATACGGATGCAAAAAGACTGGAATGAAAGTCTGGCAAGTCTGTTTCAATAGTGAATAAAGATGCTAGCCTCCACATTCTTCTAACTACAGGAACTAGAGACCTTTTACATCTTTGTGCTTCTGCTGCCTGCAGCTTATTTTGTTTTGTGTTTTTAGGTTTGGGAAATTTAAAAAAACAAAAGAACTTTTAACACGTCTAGTTTTGGGTGAAAACTGGAGATCACAAGACAAAACAATCTCTGTTTTCAAAAAAGCTTCTATAAAAGCAAAAAGCAATACAAATACTAGGGGACATAAAGAGCAGTTTTAAGGGACCACCAGAAAGGGTCCAAGATGTTGTTTGCTGTGCTATGAATGGCCTCCTCTGGATGTGGACAAAAATAAGAAATAGCCTTGGTTTTGTTGTAAATCACTAATGGAGTCTGTAAGGTTCCATGGACCATAGTGATTTATATTGCAAGACAGTAATGGGGATGCTACAATCAGAATAAGCACAGAAGCCCTGGCCTTGAGGTCACCCTTCAAGCAGTCCTGGTCGGCAGTGGTAATTAACAGTTTAACAAAGCCTCTGAGCAGCTAGCACACATGTAAACAATGGCACTGACTGGCAAGCACTATTGGCTAATGAGATCTTGGCCCAGAGCCCGCATTGCTGGAAAACCAGTGCCTTTGCTTATGGAGCCCCTGTGTCCCTTGAAGATAATAACATATCCCTTCAGCCCAGCTTGTGAACACAGACCAAAATCAAGAGATGGTCAATAAAGTTTTCAGACAAGGCTTAGAGACAAAATATAGCATGATGAATAATGTGGATTCTTCACTTAGTGAGTATGAAAGGGATGGCAGCTGAGTAATGCAATGATATTACTTAGTCAGATTAATCCACATAGCAATATATTGCACATAATGGCAGAAGCTTTAGGAAAACTATTAGTATGAAGTTCAAAATCAACAGCAGAAATCTTTGAAAGGCAAATATTGTAGCAGCGGAGTACTTGGTGCAGCATATATAGCGATTTATAGAACAATCAGCATGTTTTTTCAATTCTTTGAAGTATATCTTGTTTGTGAATGGTGGTATTCTGTCTTGAGGTACTCAGTGCTATAAAGAAGAGCAGCTATTGCTTCTCTATATCAATGGTGCTGGTTAGTTTGTGGTCAATATTGGTCACCACCTCATCCCATGTGTTTGCCCATGGGCTATTCTGGGATAGGGTTGCTTTTTATCTGGAAAGAGCTATAAATAAGTGATATGGAATCTTCTTTCAGGACAGTTCTTAAGTATGAATAAAGCAGACATGTACACATTACACATGGCCAAGGTCTGTCAGTATCTGGGCTGGGGTGGAGACAAAGCTGTGTAACATATACTTAACAAAGGACATATGCAATATAACTAATAGTGTTGAGTATTTCTTCACTTTGTTGCAACTTTCAAAATTATCTTAATGTTCGCAGTGTTTATGATGATGACATGTTGATAGACCCTACTGAGCTTATAATGACATAATAATCTCATGCTAAGGTGATATAAGATTGTTAGGTTGTCCAGACATTCAGATGTAGACACTACAAAGTATACAGATTCCATTGCAGTTACTGGATATGCCCATTAGATATTGGAATAACAAAGGTAATAATAAGCTTATGCATCTGGAACAGTGACATACATACATGTGATGTGAACCAGTAACAAAGTAGGTCATTAGGCTCCCCGCTTACCAGTAATCATCCTACTCAGTGTACACTTCTAAAATAACTAAAATGGCAGGACACCGATTTGTTTTGTAAAAGTCTGGAGGAGTACTTCATTTGCGGATACATATCCCAATTATTTCCAAAGGCTATTGCTGCATGGATAAATCACTATATAATATACAGTACAGTACTATGCACACTGTGCTGATGGAACTCATGGTGGTTGCAATAGCTAAGTGTTTTACTCTTGATATGGGATAATGAAAGTATTGTTATAACGATGACATTTTTAGAGGAAAACTCTGTGAAATGTTGTTGTCTTGGTAGTAAACAGGAATAACTTTTATTATTTATATTAATAATGTTAGTCCTCCAACACTGAAGGTGCTGAAGATTTAACTTTCCTCAGACTTTGGAAATTAGCTGATAGCACATGTACAGATTATTAGAGATATTCATCGTAAGCCAATAACACATGTAATTTAGGCAATGCATACATTACATGTATAACTCAAATTACACGTTTGTGTACAACTTGTACTAAACTTTACCGATGCTCTCATCATAACATGAAGTTAGTTAAGTGAATTAACTCTTTTGACTTTAGCCATTTGTGTGATTTATGAACAGTTAATTTTAATATTAACACTAAAGGGTGTAAGGATCTGCGCATGCAGATTCTTTTCAAGAAAAAACAGGAAAAAGAGATCACTTGCAAGTAAATTCTGAGGTCTGCACAGATTGGAATTAAAGGTGAATAAACATGTTTTATTACAGAAGTGCAAATGAACATATATACACACAAACAATATGCATGCAATCATACAATATGACAACAGTGCACCGATATCACCCTGAGTAACTAACTAATATTTACAACAAATATGCAAAGACATGGGTCACACAATATATACAATAGCAGCACACAGGAACATGGATCACACAATATACAGTATACACACTGGCAATATGCAACAGCAATGATAATGCAATATATATACAGACAAGTATCAGCAGAATCAGCACACAGGAGAATCATCATACAGGCCAGGATCAATGATCAGAATATCAGAAGTATACAGACAGTGGGCAAGAGAGTAATCAGACAAAGCAGGAGGTCAATACCAGGAGATCAATGCAAATACACGAGGCAAGGAGCTAGGAACAAGAAACAAGGAACAAGGATGGTGACCAGAACACTAGGCCTACTAGCACAAAATGGTCTAGCGATGTTACTTTGCCAGAAGCAGTCTTAAAGCGGATCCGAGATGAAAAAGTAACTATGAAAAGTAACTTGTCTTTATATCTTATCTAAAGTTTAGATAGTTTACACAACAAATCTAGCTGCAAACAGCTTAAATAGTTTAAGATTATTTATTTCTGTTATACAATGAAGGCAGCCATGTTCCCTTTGTCACATTACACACAAGCAAAGCTGATAGCATCTCCAGCTCTTTGCCTGTGACAAATTCACTTTGCTCTCCTCCTCCCTCCTCCCCTCTGCCTCTGAAATCTCTGGCTAGTAACCTCCTCCTCCTCCTGCCCAGACTGATCTCCCATAAGACCTTGCTACAGTGCCAAGGCTCTCTGAAAAAGCTGTGGGTGAGGCTTGTTCAGTTTATAGGGAAAAAAAAGTATTTGGCTTGTGGAATACCCTATAAACGATATGAAAGGAACACATTTATGCAATATGTAAAAGTTTATCTCGGATCCATTTTAAATACTGCACAATGGTCAGATGACTGTTCACAGAGTTCCACACAGGAGGTGACACCTCTGCTGGTGGACAGCGGAAGTTCCTGTAAAGTCCACAATGCTGCCACCAGCAGGAATTCAAGCAGCATGACAAAGGGTAACATACTTAAAGAGGAGCTGTTAGGTATTGGGTCTCAGAGAAAATAAACACATATATCAGTAGCTAAAGATTGGCTGTACTTACATTACATATGCATTTCACTGTCCACGTTTGGATTTCACAGAATTTGTATATAGTATATGCAGAGATAGATGCTCCTGACAGCTCATGGCAGGCTCCATGTTTGTGAAGCCAAATGTGTCGTCATGTCCAGCCTGCTTCTGATCACAGATAAGCTCGTTCTTGAACAACACGGTGTGCAGTGAATATTAATGAGCCATGTGGCTAGGAACAATAGCTGACTCCTGCAGTGTAGTCTGCCCGAGATTTATCAGTGTTATCACGCTGGACTGATTAGAAGCTCCTGTACCGTCTCATTAGCAGCCGAGGGGAGGGCCCCAGAATGCTTTGCAGTTTAGCTGCGGCTTGCGTCTTTATGGGTCTATAACAGACTTAAGATAAGCACACATCAAAGGTAACTGAAATGTTTATCTTCACTAATGGCTTTTGAGCTTCCTTCTAAACTGTTTAACACAGGAGAATAGAGGTTTAAATTAGCTTCTGCAGCCTGACAGTTACTCTTTAACAGTGATGTTGAATTCCACCAAAAATAAAGGAAAACAATAAAGACCAAATTACACGAGGGATGCTGCTGCAATTTGTTGTCATATTATATCTTTATATAATGAAACATGCACTTAAAGTGGTCTGAAACTCTGACATAACATTCAATAAAAATGTGTTTTCCTACGTTTTATTACTCATACAGTCATCATATTTGCTTTTGTGCACAAATAATATTGTCTGTTTACAAGTTACAAGTTTCCAAAGTGTAGTTTTTCTTACTCTGAAATCTGGCATTGCATTTTACTCTTTTTCTATTATAACTGCTTTTTATTATATATTAAAATCTTCTAATGAGCTATTCTGAACACTATGTGAGTCTAAAGCAGAGACAGTTTCTCAGAGAGTGTTTGTTTACATTTCAGTGTTGATACATTTGTGTTTAACAAGTAAAAAAGATACTGTTATCTGCAGTTTGGATGTGGATTTGAAGCTGAATAGCAGGAGAAAGTGCTTTGTTTAAAGAGACTCCGTAACAAAAATTGCATCCTGTTTTTTATCATCCTACAAGTTCCAAAAGCTATTCTAATGTGTTCTGGCTTACTGCAGCACGTTCTACTATCACCATCTCGGTAATAAATTAACTTATCTCTCTCTTGTCAGACTTGTCAGCCTGTGTCTGGAAGGCTGCCAAGTTCTTCAGTGTTGTGGTTCTGCTATGAACTCCCCCATCCAGGCCCCTCTCTGCACATTGCCTGTGTGATATTTAGATTAGTGCAGCTTCTCTCTGTTCTATTATCTTTTACAAGCTGGATAAATCCTCCTCTGAGCTGGCCGGGCTTTCACATACTGAGGAATTACATACAGGCACAGCTGTCTGCACTCTGCAGGAAGAAATAGCCTGACACTTCAGTGGAAGATAGCTGCAGGGGGAAAGAAACACACAAATGATCTCTTGAGATTCAAAAGGATGGCTATATACAGCCTGCTTGTGTATGGATGTATTTTCTATGTGTGGACATACTGTACATCAATCTACTTCCTGTTTTGGTGGTCATTTTGTTTGTTTATAAACAAACTCTTTAAAACTGTTTTTAACCACTTTTAATGCGGCGAGGAGCAGCGAAATTGTGACAGAGGGTAATAGGAGATGTCCCCTAACGCACTGGTAGGTTTACTTTTGTGCGATTTTAATGATACAGATTCTCTTTAACCCTTTCAGTGATGTTCTGCTAGAATTTTTTTCTGGGAGAGTAGCTTTCAAGCTGTGAGGAATCTTTTACAGCAAAGTAGAAATGCTGGCTTTCAGACCACTTTAACATGCCTGCATGCTTAGAAATTTTGCCTCCACATGTATGGACAGTAACAGGACTCCATGATATTATGTCTTCACAGGGGCAGAAAAGGTTGTATCAGCAGCCTTAAAAGTAGTTTCTTGTAAAGATGCCCATACACTATAAAACATTCCTTAGCAGATTCAATAGCTGTGATCAAATCTACGAAGACTGTTGCCCCAACATGATGCCAGGATGGTTCATTGCTGGTCAATCTGGGATGGGGAGCGCGGTGGGGGCCCGGAGGTATCTATTTGTGGGGGCTTATAGTTGCTGACGCATCTCCTCTGCTGATGCTGTATCCCCGGAGCCTTATGTAGAGTATTTGCACAGTAAAGTGCTCTCACTCACCTCTCCAGCGGACATGCTCCTTCCTCTGTGCTACTATCATCTGCCAGTGCCTGCAGTAGCCTGGTGAGTGCCGTTGGGCTACTATGGGCGCTGGGAGATGACGGCAGCACAGAGGAAGAAGCACAGAAGTTGGAGAGATGAGTGGGAGTGCTTCTTGATGAACTCTATTACAAATTAATATGTAGTGTATGGCAATGATAGATCCCTCTATAATCAAATGTCGATCAGAGAGAGATGTATCTTTTGGTCTACATTGGTAGAAGGTCTGTCATGTTTGGCAGGCTAAAAGAAAATATATATTCAGCTATTAACTGCAATAACTGTTTTAGCTTAATTTAATGCACCCTAGAGTTATCCTTTAGTTTAAATATGATTGTCTTGCTGATCTAATCTCTGCCATATACTGTGTGTTCTCCAGGGCTGAACATCTGCCTGGTGTCCATGACCTTTGCTCTAACATCGTCCTGCAGCCAGCCCCTAATCCTTTCTGTATCTCTGTGGAGGTAAAGTCAACAAGCATCCCTCACATGTAGCTAAGCCAAAAAGAAAACTGGAAAATTAAGCTGTAACTCCAACTAAATAGCTGAAAAAAATAAATGAATATATATATATATATATATATATATATATATATATATATATATATATATATATATATATTGATCTGCTTAGTCACAAATACACAAGAAATGAAGCCACATTCCTCAATTCAGAACATAAAAATACATCCATAATATTAGATCAGGCCACTATCTCTGCACTGCAGTGGCAGACACAGCCAGCAGTGGGCCCCTGTGCAAAATTGCAATTGTGGGCCCCTACGACCTGCGGCGCGCAAAGCGTGCCGTGGCAAAAAATGGGTGTGGCTATAACCTGCGGCGCGCGAAGCTTATTTCCTTTTAAACAATACTAGTTGCCTGGCGGCCCTGCTGATCTATTTGGCTGCAGTAATAAACTGAATTACACCAGCAACAAGCATGCAGCTAATCTTCTCAGTTCTGACAATATTGTCAGAAACCCCTGACCTGCTGCATGCTTGTTCAGGGTCTATGGTTGAAAGAATAAGAGGCAGAGGACCAGCACGGCAGCCAGGCAACTGGTATTGCTTAACCACTTGAGGACCACAGTCTTTTCGCCCCTTAAGGACCAGAGCCTTTTTTTCCATTCAGACCACTGCAGCTTTCACGGTTTATTGCTCGGTCATACAACCTACCACCTAAATGAATTTTACCTCCTTTACTTGTCACTAATACAGCTTTCTTTTGGTGCTATTTGATTGCTGCTGCGAGTTTTACTTTTTATTATATTCATTAAAAAAGACATGAATTTTGTCAAAAAAAATTACTATTTTTAACTTTCTGTGCTGACATTTTTCAAAGAAAGTTAAATTTTCTATACATTTGAGCGTGAAAGTTATTCTGCTACATGTCTTTGATAAAAAAAAAACATTCAGTGTATATTTATTGGATTGGGTAAAAGTTATAGCGTTTACAAACTATGGTGCCAAAAGTGAATTTTCCCATTTTAGAGCATCTTTGACTCTTGTGACCACTTATCATGTTTCATGAGGTGCTAAAATTCCAGGATAGTATAAAAACCCCCTAAATGACCCCGTTTTGAAAAGAAGACATCCCAAAGTATTCAGTGAGAGGCATGGTGAGTTCATAGAAGATTTTATTTTTTGTCACAAGTTAGCGGAAAATGACACTTTGTGACAGAAAAAAAAGTTTCCATTTCTTCTAACTTGCGACAAAAAAAAAAGAAAACTGCCACGGACTCACTATGCTCCTCTCTGAATACCTTGAAGTGTCTACTTTCCAAAATGGGGTCATTTGTGGGCTGTGATCACTGTCCTGGCATTTTGGGGGGTGCCTAATTGTAAACACCCCTGTAAAGCCTAAAGATGCTCATTGGACTTTGGGCCCCTTAGCGCAGTTAGGCTGCAAAAAAAGTGCCACACATGTGGTATTGCCGTACTCAGGAGGAGTAGTATAATGTGTTTTGGGGTGTATTTTTACACATACCCATGCTGGGTGGAAGAAATATCGCCGTAAATGACAATTTTTTAATTTTTTTTACACACAATTGTCTATTTACAGAGATATTTCTCCCACTCAGCATGTGTAAAAATACACCCCAAAACACATTATACTACTTCTCCTGAGTATGGCGGTACCACATGTGTGGCACTTTTTTGCACCCTAAGTGCGCTAAGGGGCAAAGTCCAATGAGTACCTTTAGGATTTCACAGGTCATTTTGCGACATTTGGTTTCAAGACTACTCCTCACGGTTTAGGACCCCTAAAATGCCAGGGCAGTATAGGAACCCTACAAATGACCCCATTTTAGAAAGAAGACACCCCAAGGTATTCCGTTAGGAGTATGGTGAGTTCATAGAAGATTTTATTTTTTGTCACAAGTTAGCGGAAATTGATTTTAATTGTGTTTTTTCACAAAGTGTCATTTTCCGCTAACTTGTGACAAAAAAATTAAATCTTCTATGAACTCACCATACTCCTAACGGAATACCTTTGGGTGTCTTTTTTCTAAAATGGGGTAATTTGTGGGGTTCCTATACTGCCCTGGCATTTTAGGGGCCCTAAACCGTGAGGAGTAATCTTGAAACCAAATGTCGCAAAATGACCTGTGAAATCCTAAAGGTACTCATTGGACTTTGCCCCTTAGCGCACTTAGGGTGCAAAAAAGTGCCACACATGTGGTACCGCCGTACTCAGGAGAAGTAGTATAATGTGTTTTGTGGTGTATTTTTACACATACAGATGCTGGGTCGGAGAAATATCTCTGTAAGTGACAATTTTTATTTTTTTTGACACACAATTGTCCATTTACAGAGAGATTTCTCCCACCCAGCATGGGTATGTATAAAAATACACCCCAAAACACATTATACTACTTCTTCTGAGTACAGTGATACCACATGTGTGACACTTTTTTGCAACCTAGGTGCGCTAAGGGGCCTAACGTCCTATTCACAGGTCATTTTGAGGCATTTGGATTCTAGACTACTCCTCACGGTTTAGGGCCCCTAAAATGCCAGGGCAGATTTTATTTTTTGTCACAAGTTAGCGGAAAATGACACTTTGTGAAAAAAAACAATACAAATCAATTTCCGCTAACTTGTGACAAAAAATAAAATCTTCTATGAACTCATCATACACCTAACAGAATACCTTGGGGTGTCTTCTTTCTAAAATGGGGTCACTTGTGGGGTTCCTATACTGCCCTGGCATTTTAGGGGCCCTAAACATTGAAATCCTAAAGGTACTCATTGGACTTTGGGCCCCTTAGCGCAGTTAGGGTGCAAAAAAGTGTCACACATGTGGTATCGCCGTACTCAGGAGAAGTAGTATAATGTGTTTTGTGATGTATTTTTACATATAACCATGCTGGGTCGGAGAAATATCTCTGTAAATGACACATTTTTGTTTTTTTTTAAACACAATTGTCCATTTACAGAGAGATTTCTCCCACCCAGCATGGGTATGTGTAAAAATACACCACAAAACACATTATACTACTTCTCCTGAGTACGGCAATACCACATGTGTGACACTTTTTTGCAGCCTAGGTGCGCTAAGGGGCCCAACGTCCTATTCACAGGTCATTTTGAGGCATTTGTTTTCTAGACTACTCCTCACGGTTTAGGGCCCCTAAAATGCCAGGGCAGTATAGGAACCCCACAAGTGACCCCATTTTATTTTTTGTCACAAGTTAGTGAAAAATGACACTTTGTGAAAAAAACAATAAAAATCAATTTCCGCTAACTGTTGACAAAAAATAAAATCTTCTATGAACTCGTCATACACCTAACAGAATACCTTGGGGTGTCTTTTTTCTAAAATGAGGTCACTTGTGGGGTTCTCATACTGCCCTGGCATTTTACAGGCCCAAAACCGTGAGTAGTCTGGAAACCAAATTTCTCAAAATGACTGTTCAGGGGTATAAGCATCTGCAAATTTTGATGACAGGTGGTCTATGAGGGGGCAAATTTTGTGGAACCGGTCATAAGCAGGGTGGCCTCTTAGATGACAGGTTGTATTGGGCCTGATCTGATGTATAGGAGTGCTAGGGGGGTGACAGGAGGTTATTGATGGGTGTCTCAGGGGGTGGCTAGAGGGGAAAATAAATGCAATCAATGCACTGGGAAGGTGATCGGAAGGGGGTCTGAGGGGGGTCTGAGGGTTTGGCCGAGTGATCAAGAGCGCACACGGGGCAAATTAGGGCCTGATCTGATGGGTAGGTGTGCTAGGGGGTGACAGGTGGTGACAGGAGGTGATTGATGGGTGTCTCAAGGTGTGATTAGAGGGGGGAAATAGATGCAAGCAATGCACTGGCGAGGTGATCAGGGCTGGGGTCTGAGGGCATTCTGAGGGTGTGGGCGGGTGATTGGGTGCCCTAGGGGCAGGTAGGGGTCTAATCTGATGGGTAGCAGTGACAGGGGCTGATTGATGGGTGATCAGTGGGTGATTATATGGCAGAACAGATGTAAACAATGCACTTTGGAGGTGATCTGAGGGTAGGTCTGGGGCAATCTGATGGTGTGGGTGGGTGATCAGATTGCCCGCAAGGGGCAGGTTAGGGGCTGATCGATGGGTGGCAGTGACAGGAGGTGATTGATGGGTGATTGATAGGTGATTGACAGGTGATTGACAGGTGATCAGTGGGTTATTACAGAGAAGAACAGATGTAAATATTGCACTGGCGAATTGATAAGGGGGGGTCTGAGGGCAATCTGAGTGTGTAGGGCGGGTGATTGGGTGCCCGCAAGGGGCAGATTAGGGTCTAATCTGATGGGTAACAGTGACAGGTGGTGATAGGGGGTGATTGATGGGTAATTAGTGGGTGTTTAGGGTATAGAACAGATGTAAACACTGCACTTGGAAGGTGATCTGACGTCGGATCTGCTGGCGATCTATTGGTGTGCCAATTCAAAACAGTGTAGAAAGGCAGCAAAGTGGTCGGCACTACCCAGAGAGATTGTCCACTAGAAAAGACAGGATGGACTCATATGACACCCATTCTCTTAGCTGCGTGCTCAGGATGACACAACACACCAGTAGATTCTATGTCACAAGGAAGATACAGAAAACATCCGGCACTGTAGCAATAGAGACTTCATTTATTCCGGGCTGTGCTCAAACAATGGAATGCATACAGCAAACAGTTCAGTAACAAGAACAATACAGTCCTACCATGGGTGTAGAGTTGGCAGTGGGCGCAGGGTGTGATAGGGCAGCCTGACGGCCGTTTCGCACGGCGGTGCTTCTTCTAAGGCTTGGTCAATGGGGATGCGAACTTCAAAATTTTCAAAAATTTCTACTGGCTGGAATAATGTTAAAATACATGTTTCAAGGGTTCTAATACCTGGCCCCTTCCTTCCTTCTAGGTGTTCCCTCCTCTCTCCTCCCTCCTACCGGAGGGAGGAGGGTCTCATCTGCCAGGGAATTCTAGTATTTCAAAAGCCAGCTTATATCATGCTTTTCTCCTGGCAGACTAGGAGGGAATAGGTAGAAGGGTGGGAGGGAGGAGGGTAGCAGCTGTCCCTTAACTAATTAGTGTAGGCAGTCAAATAGTATAAGGACCTTGCTTGGAGGAGGAGGAGGGAGGGGGGCAGTGTGTTTGGCAATAATGTGCCTGCTGACTGTGATGTAGAGGGTCAAAGTTTTGCTCAATAGAGCTTTATGGGGCGAATCGAACTTCCGCAAAAGTTCGCCTGTGCATGCGAACGCGAACCCCCAAAGTTCGCCTGGAACCGTTCGCAGGCGAACCGTTCGCGACATCTCTACATGTCGGCAGATATGCCCAGAAAATACGTGCAATCATGTCGGCAGATATGCCCAGAAAATACGTGCAATGTTGTCGGCAGATATGCCCAGAAAATACATGCAATCATGTCGGCAGATATGCCCAGAAAATACGTGGAATCATGTCGGCAGATATGCCCAGAAAATACATGCAATCATGTGGCAGACCTTCCCAGAACATACACCTGCTAATATAAATAAAAAAAAAACATTTACTCACCTGCAGCAGCAGACCTCCTGTCCCAGCCTCCATCCGGCGCGCAGCTCCCATGGGTGGTTGGGTGGATAGGTAGCCTGGTGGGTAGGTAGCCTGGTGGGTGGGTAGGTAGGTAGGCAGCCTGGTGGGTGGGTAGATAGGTATTCCTTAGCCGGGGGGTAGGTAGCCTGGTGGGTGGGTGGGTGGGTAGGTAGCCGGGTGGGTGGCTGGGTAGCTGGGTGGGTAGGTAGCCTGGTGGGTGGGTGGGTAGCCTAGTGGGTGGGTAGGTAGCTGGCTGGGTAGGTAGCCTGGTGGGTAGGTGGGTAGGTAGCCTGGTGGGTGGGTAGGTAGCCTGGTGGGTGGGTAGGTAGGTAGCCTGGTGGGTGGGTAGCCTGGTGGGTAAGTAGCCAGGTGGGTAGATAGCCTGGTGGGTGGGTTGGTAACTAGCCCGGTAGGTAGGTAGCTTGGTGGGTGGGTGGTTAGGTAGGCAGTCTGGTGGGTGGGTAGCCGGGTGGGTAGGTAGCCGGGTGGGTGGCTGGGTAGCTGGGTAGGTAGGTAGCCTGGTGGGTGGGTAGGTAGCCAGGTGGTTAGGTAGCCTGGTGGGTTGGTAACTATCCCGGTAGGTAGGTAGGTAGCCGGGTGGGTGGTTAGGTAGGTAGCCGGGTGGGTAGGTAGGTAGGTAGGTAGCTGGGTGGGTAGGTAGCCTGGTGGGTGGGTAGGTAGCCGGGTGGGTGGTTAGGTAGTCGGGTGGGTAGGTAGGAAGCCTGGTGGGTGGGTAGGTAGCTGGGTGGGTAGGTAGCCGGGTGGGTAGGTAGGTAGGTGGGCGGGTGGGTAGCTACCCGGGAGGGGGGCCCGACTCCTATTCTCCCTCCCTCACCTCGGTGGGCCCCCCTCCCGGTATGCGCGGCAGGAGAGCGGCAAATACAGGAAGTCTCCAGGGCTCCAGGCAGGCGCTAGAGGCTCAGCGGCCGCTTGGTCTCCGATGTCTCTAACTCTGTATACTGCTCGCTACTTCCTGGTTTAGTAGCGAGCAGTATACAGCGTTGGAGACATTGGAGACCAAGTGGCGGCTGAGCCTCTAGCGCCTGCCTGGAGCTCCGGAGACTTCCTGTATTTGCCACTCTCCTGCCGCGTATACTGGGAGGGGGGCCCCCCGAGGTGAGGGAGGATAGAAGTTGGGGCCCCCCAGGAAAAAAAATAAAAATAAAATTAAAAAAAAAAGCAATACTTAATGGGCCCCTAAAGCAACGGAACTTCAGGGGCCCTCGTGCGGCGGCACGGCCTGCACGGCCATATGTCCGCCACTGCTCTGCAGGGATTTTGACTAGCATGGTCCAATATATTAGGTGTATTTGATGTTCTTGATTTAGTAACATTGCTTAATATTTGTGGATGAATAGTTATAAAGAAGGACTGTAATTCATGTTGTTCCTCCTGACCTAAAGACTTCAAAGTTGCTGTTTATTGTCAATTTTAGAAATCTTACCCAGAAATTAAAGTATAAAACCTGACATGTGTCCATTTGTACTCATACGTTAAAAACATAGTCTGTCATCTTTTCTTGGACAAGGATACCCAGCCACCACCCCTGGCCTGCACAACCACATGACTCAGACTGTGCTCCTGTGATGTCAGTATTATGAGCTGTTGAAGTCCGGTAAGCATGTGCAGTGGAGTAGATATACTTAAAGGAATACTATCGATTGAAACGACTTTTGTTTTAATACTCTATATTAGTGTACACATTACCACTAGTGCTAGGGGCACTTTATTTATTCACCCAGGTCTCTCTCTCGCTATCCCTGCTTAAAAATTCATTTCTCACACAGCTCATAGTAGTTTGGGTCACCCTGAGCTGCTTGGTTACTCTGTCACACAGCTCACAAATATATTTCACTGTGTCGCTCACAGCATGCAGCAGACATGAGGGGAAATAGGCTGATCTGAGGTGGTAACTAAATGAGCTGTAATATTGCTGGAATATAACTAGCTATAACAGAGTCTGTGTTTACACTCAGACTGGCTGCTTGCGTGAGGTGATTCACTCCAGGCTGCATCCACTTTACAAGCTGCTGAGAGGGGCAGACCACTGTCTACAATTAGCATTATTAGTATCTTTATCAGTCAAGAGAAGCAAAGATAATAAACACACATTGCTAGAATATTTAACCCCTTACCACCATATCAATAAGATTCTTTCAGCAAGGTGATAATTAAACTATAAACTGAGGAGTTGATAGCAACTCCCCTGTGCAGACATGGTCTTAGCCCTCTGGGAGCCCTCAGTTTTTAGATACATTTGTATCCAACACTGACGCCAAAACTGACGGAGGATTTTACAGCTGAGAGGAACAGCTGTGTGAGGAATCAAATTGCTCCTAGTATTTGCCCTAATGTGTGCTACAACATACAGCATTTAAAATAAATGCATACATCGATAGTATTCCTTTAACTGAACTAAATCTACTGTCACTGGTCAACTCAGAGGCCTCCTACCAGGGGTATAATTTAATTGAGCAGCAACAGGTTAAGAGAGACTCTAAGGAAAAACAACAGGCAAACATGTATTCACTCATCAATGCTGCTATAGCTGCTTTATCTTGCGGGACATGCTTATGAATGATGGGATCAGAAACAACTGTATTAGACAGTGCCCAGCTCCACTCTTCTTTACACAAGGTTTAGTGTGCAAAATGCAGCTGTTACCGCAATTGAAAAGAGAATTGCAAAAACAGAAAGCGATGATGTATGTGGAACAGGACATCACAGTGACAAACTAAAGGCATGTATAATTTTGCCACAGAGAATACAGAAACCTTTACTTAACATCATATATCCAGAGTTAAGGCAACCATTAAAATATACATTGCTGTAAAACAGAATCAAATAAGATAGTAAACTCTATACACAAAAGTCTAGATGAACTCGGCTTGAAGTCCAGGACAGATATAAATAAATAATTTACCTATTCTGCACCTCCCAGCTCTGGCCCCTTGAGGACCAGAGACTTTTTTTTCCAATTTAATGGTGTGATCATTATGATTGGCTCACAGTGATTACAGGGTCAGGAGCCAATAAATTGGCATAGAGCTCAGCTGTCATTGGACAGCTGACTGTAGTGGTGGCAGAAGCATGATATCGGTGGGAGAGCACAGAAATTGAAATGTATGACCTAGCAGTGTTAAGAGGTACCAAACAAGACTTAAAGAGAAACCGTGACGAAGAATTGAACTTCATCCCAATCAATAGCTGATACCCCCTTTCCCATGATAAATCTTTTTCTTTTCACAAACGGATCATCAGGGGGCTCTGTATGGCTGATATTGTGGTGAAGCCCCTCCCACAGGAGACTGTGTGGACCATTTTCCTGGCAGTTTCCTGTCTGTGAACCTCATTGCATTGTGGGAAATAGCTGTTTACAGCTGTTTCCAACTGCCAAAAAGAAAGCATCAGCTACATCACCTGCCAGCAGTAAAAATGTCACCATCTGATAAATGTCAGAATATAAATCAAGGAGAGGAAAGCTTTTACAATAGGCAAACACTGACTAAATCATTTATACATATTTATTGTTAAAATGAAGCACTTTTCTATTACATAATTTTTACTGGAGTTCCCCTTTAAATTTGAGAAAAACTCAGACATTAATATGATACTCATGAATGAAAACATAAGATTTCTTGATACTGCGGTACAATGTAATAACATTACAACACACAGCGGGGTGCCGTCGGGGTGTGTGTGTGGGTGTGTGCGGGGTGGACGGACACAATATTGCAGCCAATCAGAGTGAGGCAGGGCAAGAGAGGGCATATGAGGGATGGAAGGACATACAGGCACACAGTGGCTGACTTGTAAATTATTATCATAGAAGAACATAGTGCTGCATATGTGCATACAGATACAGATTTGCCTTCAGGATAGCTGTGTTTTGTGCTGAGGTAGAATTCCTGATTTTCTGTAGCCATCCCACCTGCAGTTATCCTTGTGGGGTCATGCAGTACAACAAAACTACATGTGCAAGCTATATCTGGCACATGTTCTGTTGTACCATATGACCCCATAAGGATAACTGCAGGTGTTACTGCACCGCACAAAATCAGGAATTTCACCACACCGGACAAGTTCCCTTTTGCACTATAAGATCTGTTTAGTATAATGTGAAATATAAAACATGCACATTTCTTATTATAGCAATAAAGGTTTTGTATTAATAGTAACAAAATTTGACTCTTTGTAGTCAGAACACTTATTACGATCGATGCAAGTAAAATAAATATATGCAATGTATTAAGGCAATGGCATGACAAGCTAAATTTCAACCTATCTGTAAATTGAATTGAAACGGTATCCTCTACCTTCTCCAAGCATTCCTGCATGTAACAACAATAGCCTGCTAGTTGTACCTAAAATCACTCTTGCTTCTGGCAAATCCTTCTCTTATGTAATTGGGCCCAATCCAATTCACGTTTTCTCCTAAGTTTTCACCTAGGAGATAATTTTTTATCTCCTTCTTTAAAATAACTTTTCAACACTTTCCAAAAAGTATGGGAAATAGTGCAATCAAAGTTTTTTGAGTGTAAGGCTATTTTCTTGGTTGCTGGGGGCTTAAAAGTCATTTTAATAATAAAATGTGAAAATATCACCTAGGAGAAAACTCAGAAGAAAATGTGAACTGAATCAGACCCATTTACTTTTCTTAAAGGAGCACGATGGCAGAAAAAAAAACTGTTACATTTTAAATTCTACCATTAAACCGCTACCATTTAAGAATCTCTAATTGACTAATCCATTCTCTCATAGTTAGTTCATAGGATATTTTTTCCCCATATCATATGAAATTCAGAAATTCAGAACAAGCACTTGGAAGCTCATCCCTAATGCTAGGTACACATCATACAATTCTCTGTTATGCTGGGAGTGGGAATACTCGGATTGATTTTTAGGTGATTAAATGGTTCGATACATATTTTCCGACATGTCCGATCTCCCTTTCGATTCTTTCGCCGTTTGATTTCTGATAGAAGTGAATGGCGAAAGATAAGAAAAACGAGCGGAAAATCAGAGACTCGACTGCAGAATTGAGCGGCAAAAACGGCCGAGAGGAGAAATGCACGGCAGAAACGAACAGTGTATTCCCAGCATTAGATTTTCCGTTAGATTTACCTGCCAGATAGATAATTTCCAACATGTTGGAAATGATCTATCTAACCATCTATCTGCCTAGTAATTAAGCATTGTTCTACTCAGCAAGAGATAACCAGAAGGCAATGCACCAGAGATAATGACCAGTCTCTACCAGTACTTTACAGAAAATAATCTAACAGAAAATTTAACAGAAAAGTCTAACAAAAAAATCTAACAGAAAATTGTACGGTGTGTACTAGGCATAAGAATCGAAACACCACTGTGATCATAATCATGGTCAAATGCATTTATGGTAATTGGATGCCGATAAAGGGATTATTACTGGATTCATTACCTGAGGATGCATTAAATTGCACATACATTCATTTGGAATTATTATTACCCAGAAAGAAGTGAAGGCAAGACTAAATAAATTAAAAATAGACAAGGCATCTGTCCCAGATGGCATGCATCCTCGGGTCCTAAGGGAATTAAGTTCAGTTATAGACAAACCCCTTTATCTTATCTTTTGTGACTCTCTTTCAACAGGCAGAGTCCCAGTGGATTGGTGTACAGCCCACGTTTTCCCATTATTTAAGAAGGGCAAAAAATCACATCCAGGAAATTATAGACCTGTAAGCTTAACATCAGTTGTATGCAAACTATTTTAAGGGTTACTAAGAGATACTATACATGACTTCATAGTAGAAAATAATCTTATTTCTCAGCATCAGCATGGGTTTACTAAAGACAGGTCCTGTTTGACTAACATGCTCAGCTTTTATGAGGTAGTGAACACGAATGTGGATATTGGGAATGCCGTAGATGTGATATACGGTACTTGGACTTTGCTAAGGCTTTCGACACTGTTCCCCACAAAAGTCTGGTGCAAAAGTTGAGGATGCAAGGACTGGGGAAGAGTCTGTGTGCATGGATAGGGAATGGGCTAATGGACAGAAAACAAAGGGTTGTAGTCAATGGATCATACTCAAACTAGGATTGTTAGCAGTGGGGTCCCACAGGGTGTGCACTGGGTCCAGTGCTCTTCAATGTATTTATTGATGACCTAGTAGATGCAGTAGAAAGCAATGTTGCTATTTTTGCAGATGATACAAAATTGTGCAGAATCATCAACTCTCAGGAAGATAGGGACATATTGCAACAGGATCTGAATAGGATGGCTATATGGGCACATAAATGGCAGCTGAAATTCAATGTTGAAAAATGTATAGTCATGCATTTTGGTCGTACCAATGGTCTAGCACCATGAAAATAAATGGGATACAGTTGTGGACATCAAACTTGGAGAAGGACTTAGGAGTACTCATCGACAACAAGTTATATAATCGTATTCAATGCTAAGCCGCTGCAGCTAAAGCTAATAAAATTTTGGGTTGCATTAAAAGGGAACTAAAAACTCGAGATGCTAGCATAATATTGCCCCTGTTTAACTTTCTAGTAAGGCCACATCTGGAATATGGAATTCAGTTCTGCGCACCACATTACAGGAAAGATATTGCAGTTTTAGAGCAGGTACAGAGACAAGCAACAAAATTGATACGAGGGATGGAAGGTCTCACTTACCAAGAAAGGTTAGATAAACTGGGTTTATTTAGTCTAGAGAAAAGACGCCTTAGAGGGGATCTAATTAACATGTATAAATACATCAGAGGGCAATATAAAAGCTTGGCAGATGAGCTTTTTGTCCCTAGGCCTTCTCAAAGGACTAGAGGATATGATCTGCGCATGGAGGAAAAACGTTTTAGCCATTTATTTAGGAAAGGGTTCTTTACAGTAAGAGTGATTAAGATGTGGAATGCATTCCCACAGGAAGTAGTTAATGCAAATGCTATACCTGCATTTAAAGTGGGCTTAGATGCTTTCCTTGCGTTTAAAGACATTTATGGCTACAATTACTAGGTAATGCCCAGTGATGTTGATCCAGGGATATTATCTGGTTGCCATCTGGAGACGGGAAGGAATTCTTTCCCTTTTAGGGCTAATTGGACCATGCCTTGTAAGGGTTTTTCGCCTTCCTCTGGATCAACAGGTATATGTGAGGGAGCAGGCTGGTGTTGTACTTTGTTCTCTGGTTGAACTCGATGGATGTATGTCTTTTTTCAACCAAAATAACTATGTAACTATGAATCCAAAAGTAACAAATCATCCAGCAGCGTGTCAGCAAGTCAGCTGACATGCAGTGCATACATGCTGTAACTGTTTACAGCGGCGGAGTGCGTACTGAGGACGCGTCCGCCACTTAGCCAATGGGAACTGAGCGTCACGCGCTCCACTGACATCAGAGCTTCGCCGTGACCCAGAGGCTTGCGCCTCAGCGTGGTTCTCGGTGTTCTGCCACCATGAGCAGCGAGATCTTACATCAGCATGATGCTGAGTACTTTACTCCTTGAGTATTTCTCCTAGCTGCCAAAATGCCATTTCCAATATGGCCACCAGTCCTCTCAATTTCTATCACCTAAACCCTCAGTGGGCAAAATTCAAAAGTTTGACTGGTCAAATGATTTCCTTATCTTTCCCTGAGATCAGGGGCATAACTAGAGAGGAGCAGCCCCTGCGATCGAGGGGGGCCAGAGTTGTGGGGGACTTCAACTACTAACCTTCCCTTCCTCTGATACAGGGGACTATACTTCAGATCAGGTGTTTTTGTGGCTACACTTGGGTGTGTGAAAATCATGATGGTTAGACTTGTTTTACGACTCTTGTGAGATGGGCCCCAAGGCCATGAAGGGCACTAAGGGGAGGCAAGGGAAGGGGTGGGAACATTGAGGAGCCCCATCAAAGTTTTGCTGGGGGTCCTATGAATTGTAATTACACCCCTGCCTGATTGCTGAAATAAAGGAAAGAGATGAAGCCATGTTTGAGCAGGGTCTATTTCCAGGATCTAGAGCCAGCCCGCAACAGCACTCAGGAAAACAGTAGCTTCCTATCCCAGAACAGGTAGTAAAAAAAGTAAAAATAACATAGACTTTTGTTTATACCAATATTCTACTATTCCCCATTATAACCTAATCCTCACACTAACTGTCCCCTATCTAAGCATAACATTGACCTCCCCCTACCTACTCCTAACACTAATCTCCCCCCACCTATTTTAACACTAACCTTACATATGCCTAACACTACCCCCCCCCCCCCCTTCCCCACCTGCATGGACGTAAAGCCACTAATTACAGCACCTACAGTGGCTGTAATTCAGCTAATTACATCAGCTGAGATGTTGTAATTTACGTGAGCTTCCAAAATATACATTTTGCGCCATTAAAAAAGATATTTCTATTGCCTTGAATATAGACACCAAATTAAGAGGTGCTATTATTTAATAACTTGGGCACTGCTGCGACCTCTGCAAACCTTGTTTATGTGCAACTAGATTGATAGTAACATACTAATTCCCATCCCAACTCTATGTACACGAAGGCAAAGAAGTCCTTCATTCTTATCAGTATTTCATTTGAGGTTTCCCCTGTCTAGCACAAGCAGGTGACATCTAATGATCTGACAAAACCAATAGAGATAGCACATGGCATGCAAATAATTCCTGCTTGGAAAATCGTGCCCAGATTGGAATTGGGCCAATATAAATACGCAGGAAATGCATTTTAAGATTCAATTCTAACCTCCATGCAATTTGCATTAAGAGGCGTTTAGAGGCTGTAATTTCTGCAAAAGGAGGATCTACTAAATATTGATTTCATTTCTTTTTTGTGGTGCCCAAATTTATGCACCTGCCTATTTGTGTTTAAACAATTATTGCGTACTTTCTGTAAATCCAATAAACTTTATTTCACGTCTCAAATATCACTGTGTGTGTCTTGTATATGATATATTTAACTGACAATTTTTATCGTAACAACCAACGATTTATACAGGAAAATCTTGGCGATTAACAAAGTTGCCCAAACCTTTGCATCCCACTGTACTTAGTCATACATAGATTTTGAATTCAGAAAAGTGATCTGAATTTACCCAAACACCACACTTCAGCACTAAAGCTGTAGAAAGAGTCAGGGGGCGTTCACTTACTTGTGCACCATGGCGCATTTCACATGACTGATACTTCCTCCTTTCGGTTTTGGATAGAGGAAGTATGGATTCATGTACAATGACACGATAAAGCTCAAGTAAGTGAACTCTACTTACCCTGTTGGCAGATTCAGTGCTGAATGGTCATGAAGTGTGGTGTTTGGGTGACTTTAGACAATATTCAGAATTTGAAGGTCAACACTAGTCCTATATCCTTTATAATATCAATGGGACACATACACATTCTGTAAATAAATAGCCCTCATTTTCATTAGTGTTACTCAGGGTCAGAATTAATTTGACTATTCCATTGGAAAACTATTTTGTGCAGCACCAAAGGAATTGTCATTTTTCCTTATTTTGCAGAAATCTCCTCTAATCAACTACTAATATTATTTCAAGAATAACTGCATTCTTTACTAGTCAGCCTGGAACAGAATTGTGTGGTCTCTCGTAGTTGTAAAACCCTATATCTTAAAACATGCTGCTATTATTTTCAGATAATCCCCACTTTTAATGTGTGTTTCATTTTACAGGCAACTCCGTCTTAATGACTGGGAAAATGAGATTTAAAATACGATTACTTTTTGATATATTTAGATGTTTTCAAATTTTCCCATCATGACACATTGGTAACAAAAACAAATATTTTGTAATAGACTGCCACCCACTTTTGTGTTTTGTAACATAATATAACCTAAATGAGGTTTAGTAGCGAAAATGTATACAAAACTGTACATCAGCTATTACTCTGTGGATATTACAAATGTAATTATTTATGTCTCTGGTGGAAAACTGATGATTAACGTACACAAAATTACATTATCCTCAGCTAACCCAAATAGTTTTTTCCCCAATCCTTGACAGCTTTCAAAACAGCACTTCATTACAAAACCCAGAGCCAGCCCAGATGTGATTGATACCTGAATTCTTCCTACCAGACGTACCATGTTTTTTAAAACTATACTATGAAATGAACATGAGAGAATGTGTACAAGTAGTAGAGTTTTTACTATAGCAAATAAAAAACTAGAAAAGGATTTTAAAGCAAATCTATGATTTAAAAAATAGAGAAAGTCACATACTTACCTCAGTAGAGGGAAACCTCTGGGTCATTCCCTATCCCCCTCAAGACCACCGATCCATCGCTGGGACACTCTGGATGTTCTCGATCATGCTCCTGTCCATGCTTCTGTCCATGCGGTAGCATGGGGCCACTAAAACTCAATGGCAAAAGCCAAACCCGAGTGGCTCCATGCTACTGTGCGGCCATGAGGCATCCTGCGGCTGTGCAGTGCGACTGTGCTCATTCACGGATGGGAGTGCTTTCACATGCACTATTCAAGAAGCCCTTGTTGAAGAAGTTTGAGGGGTCCAAACACTGGATCAGTGAAAGTGAGGGGGGTGGAGGAAGTATCTAGGTACTAAGGTAAGTATCTAATTTAGACACTTTTTCCTACAGGTACACGTTAAATAGTTGGATCCAGGGGGATAACCAGAGGAGAGCAGCCCCTGCAATAGCATGGAAAACCAGAAGTGTGTGTGCGTGGGGGGGGGGGGGGGAGGGGGCAACTATTAACCTTTCCTTCCCTGTTTTTGTGGCTACACTCATTTTGGCTGTGAGCCATGATGGCAATACTTATTGTATTATCGTTGTGAGATGGGCCCGAAGGTCATGAAGAGCACCGAGTGGAGGCAAGGGTGTGAACGTTGGGGGAGGGGACCATCAAACTTTTGCTGGTAGGCCTATGAATTGTAGTTATGCCACTGGCTTGATCATTAAGCAGATTCTAGAGAAACATCAGACTTTTATGTTCTTTTGACTTATTGAAGCAGAGCTTGTTCCTAATTCACCTGGTACAGTGCTTTCAATTAAACATTGAACTAATGGGGGTAAAAATCAACATCTGTTTTATATACTCTGGATAAATAGTTAGCCACCATAATAAATATGAGAATTGACATTGATATATCACATGGATAATAATTGATAATAAGTGACTTATAAACAGTGACCTGCCATAGACCACAACTCCACAATCCATTGTATAACAAACCTGATTGCCAAGCTCACAATGAGTGTATGACAAATACTGACATTCTATATTTTCATTTTGACTGCCACTGAGCCGGATCAGAAAACAGCTGTAACTTGTCTATGGGCAACATTAGCTTAGAGAACTCATGTTGCATGGGCACTCCTTTCTCTTTATCTCTCCAACAGTCAACTTCAAATAGAAGTTTCATTGAAACAGTTCTGAAGGAAAAAAATAGTTGTTGTTTTTTTACTTGTGATCTGACCTGGTCTGGAGGTTCAACATTCAAAGAACTGATCTGTCAGCAGCAGGAAGTCAGGGTGCTTCTGCTCTCTGGTATGCAGTGGTGTGATGGTGGCAACATCTTGCATCTGAGGTCACAGAGAGGGCAAGGCAGTCTTCAAACACTATCCATGGATGGGGCTAGGTGAATAGAGTGGAAAAAGGCCACAATGTTCTGTTACTTTATGAAGATTGTCCTTTTATCATTGAAGAAATAAATAGGCATAATGCTGAACGTCCTTTCAGGCATCGGCTATAAGCATGTTTGGCCTCTGTTTCTGTGAATGACAGCTGATTAGTGAGTCAATCAGAGAGAAGGAACATATATAATATCTGACATTAAAGGAAAACAGATTGTTCTGCCAGCTCTAAAAGACCCATATGCAATAAGCGATTTTTCCAAATGATTTTGTGTAACAAATGGTTTTTATATGGTATCACGTTAAGCAGCGTTAAACAACGTTTCAAGACACTCATGGCGACTGTTCATTTTGAACAACCACCATGTCTGATTAATTTGTGGAAGATCGTTCTGATCCTCATTGACCCATTTGTTTCTGATACTGCAAACACCGCTTGCAGATTCAGCCGGGTGGATCGGGGAACAATTGTTCGTTGGTGGACTTAGCTTAAAGAGGACCTACATTTATGCATAGGAAAGAAGAAAAACACAGAAATACTAACCCTGTTTGCATTTAGAGATAACAGGTTGTCTAATTCTCCCATATCTGGAAGTAACAAGTCACTGTAATTTGTCAGTCACCTCTGTGGGATCTGTGCCTTGGTGTTGCCTTCAGAGCGCCTATATTTAAACACAGGATGTTTAAATCTGTATGTGCTTCGGGAAAATTAGTAAGTAACAGCTCTACACTATCTCTGAAGAGTTCTGTAAGCAGTAACAAAGAAATGTTTTCTGTAAAGGTTATTATGCTGCTGCTTTTCTTTCAGAGCAGAAAGGAAGACCTGGGTTTAGGTGCACTTTAAAGGTAGCCATACACTGGTCGATTTGCCATCAGATTCGACCAACAGATAGATCCCTCTCTGATCGAATCTGATCAGAGAGGGATCATATGGCTACCTTTACTGCAAACAGATTGTGAGCCAATTTCAGCCTGAAACCGTTCACAATCTGTGGTGGTGGTGCCGCCGCTCCCCCCCCCCCCCGCATACATTACCTGCTCCGCCGGCGCGACTGCCCCCGTTTACCGCTGCTCCGTCTTCGCTCTGGTCTCAGGCCCCGGCATGCTTCACTTCTTCCTGCCCGGCAGGAAGTTTAAACAGTAGAGCTCCCTCTACTGTTTAAACTTCCTGCCGGGCAGTAAGAAGTGAAGACCCGGAGACCAGCGCGGAGACGGAGCAGCGGTGACCGGGGTGAGTCGTGCCGGTGGAGCAGGTAATGTATTGCCGCTCTATTGCGTCGGTCGTCGGGCACTCGAACGCTGCTAGCGACGCGCTCCCTACCCGCGGGCGATTGACGGTAATTTTCCACACGGAGCGATTGACGGGATCGGACGAAATAGATCGAAATTCGGCGTGTAGCGGGAACGATGTGACAGAAGATTCGATCCCAGTGATCGAATCTGCTGTCGATCTGGCGGGAATTGGCCCACTGTATGGCCAGCTTTAGTGTGGTGAGGCAGAGTCCATAGCTGTCAAAAGTGAATGGTAGATAAAGAGGTAATAAAAACAGGTAATAAAAACTGTAATGGCCTCTTACACTCAGGGACAGAAATGAAGAGGAGGGGCATGTACCACTGATCCCAGAGACTAGCAAAGCTCCAGTTTCTTTCTACATCAAATAAATATAGACTCATAAATAAAATGGCAGTGTATTTTGGGACAGGAAAAAATTATGCACAGCTCTGAAGTAACTTTCCGGCATGCCATAGGAAATAATGGTGACCGGTATTTACCGTTTTCAAATGCAACCTTTTGCCGCGTAACCCCAGCTGCCATAGGAAGTGACTGTGAACGGTATTTATCATTTTGATGCCTGCCTCTTGTCTGCACTGGAAATCTATGCCCCCTCCCTGTGCGGCAGGTGCAGTTAAAACCGCAGAGTGAGCCATCACCTGTTCATCCAGGGCACTTTGTGTCCTCTGCCCCGTGGCTTCTTCCTGCTTTGTATGGTCGCTTGCTACCTATTACTGTGACATCACAGTAAGAGGAAGCCAGCGACTAGAGATGTCGCGAACCTCCGATTTTCGGTTCGTGAACCTCGTTCGCGAACTTCCGTGGAAAGGTTCGGTTTGCACGAACTTCCGCGAACCGCAATAGACTTCAATGGGGAGGCGAACTTTGAAAACTGGAAACACTCATGCTGGTCAGAAAAGTGATGGAAATCATGTTTCAAGGGGTCTAACACCTGGAGGGGGCATGGCAGATTGGGATACATGCCAAAAGTCCCAGGGAAAAATCTTGATTTGACGCAAAGCAGCGTTTTAAGGGCAGAAATCACATTGAATGCTAAATTGCAGGCCTAAAGTGCTTTCAAACATCTTGCACGTGTATACATCAATCAGGGAGTGTAATTAAAGTACTGCTTCACACTGACACACCAAACTCACTGTGTAACGCACCGCAAAAACAGCTGTTTGCGTAGTGACGGCCGTGCTGGACTGGTGCGCAACATGGCCAGAGTGCAGGCCGTGGCGGTTTTCAAGCCCATATGGTCGCCGTGCTGTGGTAGCTCAATGTTAGAACAACAGTGACTGTCCAGCTGATCAAATTTGGTCTGTCCACAATGAAGCAACGACCTTGTTAGCTTCTTGTATGTAGGTAGGCATAGGTAGGAGTCCCAGTATAGGTAGGTAGGCATAGGTAGGTGTCCCAGTAGTTAGCTAGGCATAGGTAGGAGTCCCAGTATAAGTAGGTAGGCATAGGTAGGAGTCCCAGTATAGGTAGGTAGGTGCCTCTGTAGTTAACTAGTATTAGGTAGGAGACCCAGTATAGGTAGGTAGGCATAGGTAGGTGTCCCAGTAGTTAGCTAGGCATAGGTAGGAGTCCCAGTATAGGTAGGTAGGCATAGGTAGGAGTCCCAGTATAGGTAGGTAGGTGCCTCAGTAGTTAGCTAGGCATAGGTAGGAGACCCAGTATAGGTAGGTAGGCATAGGTAGGTGTCCCAGTAGTTAGCTAGGCATAGGTAGGAGTCTCAGTATAGGTAGGTAGGTGCCACAGTAGTTAGCTAGGCATAGGTAAGAGACCCAGTATAGGTAGGTAGGCATAGGTAGGTGTCCCAGTAGTTAGCTAGGCATAGGTTGGAGTCCCAGTATGGGTAGGTAGGCATAGGTAGGTCCCCTAGTATAGGTAGGTGTCCCCGTATAGGTAAGTAGGTGCCCCAGTAGTTAGGTAGGCATAGGTAGGTGTCCCAGTATAGATAGTTAGGCAGGGTCTGGCTGGCACAGTAATAACAATTACCAAGGTCCAGCTGCAACAGATAGGGCTGTATAATGTCAGTGTCAGTGAGCAACACACAAAAAAAACACATCAGGAAAACATTAGCTCTCAAAAGAGCTGTTGAGGGTGAGGGGTGCTATTTTAGCAATAACAATCAGGCAGGAGCAAGCTAACAAGCCAAGGGCCTAACTAATCTTTCCCTATGAGAGAGTCTGATGCAGCTGTCCCTTCACTAATTACTGCTGGCACACGAGTGAGTGTAATGGCCGGCGGAGCCTGCCTAATATAAGGGGGAGTGGCTCCAGGGCTGAGTGTAGCCTGATTGGCTACAATGTGCCTGCTGACTGTGATGTAGAGGGTCAAACTTGACCCTCATAGAGCAGTATGGGTCGAATCGAACTTCCGGGACAGTTCGCCTTCGCCGGCGAACCACCCGAAGTTTGCCTGGAAGCGTTCACCGGCGAACCGTTTGGGCCATCTCTACCAGCGACCATACAAGCAGGAAGAAACCACGGGGGCGGAGGGCACAAAGTATCCTGGATGAACAGGTGACGGCTCATGCTGCGGTTTTAACTGCAGGTGCCGCACGGGGAGGGTGCATAGATTTCCAGTGCGGACAAAGGGCAGGGTGTTAAGGCAGGCAGTGAAAAAATATGTTTAAAAAAAAACAACATTAAAACGCTAAATAGCGTTTTAAGTGCATTATCGGTCACAAACCATGTGTCCTTTTTTCCCCCGGTGCCGCTTGACTGTATGCGTATATATGATGCTGCTCTCTTCCTCCTCTTTTATGTTAACAAAGTTATTATTATTTATTTATACAGTGCCAACATTTTCCGTAGTGTTGTAGATAATGATAGTACAAAACAAATAGTGGGGAACATACTGTAGATACATGAGAGGTTTAAAACTCTAAATTTGGGTATGCTTTCTTCCACTCTCAACGTCTCCACGCGTGCATGAAAAAAGGGCACAATGAAAAAAGGTCTTGGCTTGATAATGAAATGGCGCAGGTACATAACAAAATCTGATAATGATAAACATCGTTTTCAAACTTCGTTAACAATAAATGCCGACCAAAAAACAGACAGGAAATAATAATGAAAATATATTAACATTAAAAATCGTTATGTAATTCAACAATACAGCTTAACCCAACCCTACTCTCACACAGAACCCTCCCTTGGTGGTGCCTAAAACTAATCACTCCCCTGGTGGCGCCTAACCCTAATTACACCCCCGGTGGTGCCTAACCCTAATTACCCCCCTGGTGGTGCCTAACCTTAACCACCCCCCTGGTGTTGCCTAAAACTAACCACCACCTGGGTGGTGCCTATCCCTAACCATCCCCTATGGTGTTGCCTAATCCTAACCACTCCTTCTGCAGAAACACCCTTTTACACATAGAAACGATAATATCTTTCATAACGTAAAATCTGTACATATAAACAAAATAATATGACAAAAACTATAACGTTGCAAGCTTCTAAAACAATAACTACTTCAAAAACGATAATGTTCTAATGTTGCTACCGATATTTTTCGTGGCACCCTTTTTCTGCTTTTTTCGCCGTATTAACGATAATTCCATTAAAGTCTATGGCGGCGCCATCTTCGTCCGCCTTCGTCACGCACCCTTTTTTCCTGCTACCGTCTCCACTTTATATTATAATACATCAGTATAATTGTGGTTACTGAAGGGGAAAGTGGAGTGATAGCTGTTGACCTGATCTATCCAATCAGCAGACAATGTCACTGAAACGCAAATAGGAAAAAGGGGATGACACAAGACTCATTGGGCTTGATTCACGAAGCACGGGTGTGCTAAGCAGTTAGCACGTGAAGTGAAGTGAAGAAATTGCGCGTGCAAAAGTCCGCGATCGCGCGAATCGCGGCACTTTGCGCGCGCAAAAGTCCGCGAAAAACACTTCACGTGCTAACTGTTTAGCACACCCATGCTAAACAGCTTGCACCGCTTTGTGAATCAAGCCCATTGTGCTAGCTATTTGTATCTGACTTGTTTGACTGAATGCACGGAATCACAAATCTTTCGACACATAAGACATTTCACATATACTGTATTTAGATTGTGTGTTCAGTTGACTGCCTAGAGTTCAGCTTTATTTCATTAAATTCACTTAGTTTACAATGTACAGTGCATCTAGGCTTCCACAAATTCATAGACTTTCTATTGTATTACTTTGAAATCTAAAAGCCTAGAGCAGAAGAAAAATGAAAAGCAATAATAAAACATGCAACATCAGAATTAATAACAGCTTCTTAAGACTTATTAAGTCTTAATAATCATGGTAGAAACTGGTTACTGAGGATATAACATGCCCATTGGTATTCACATTTTGTAAACCAAAGGCTTGCCAAACATTATAACACATATAAGGTCATTGTAAGGCCCATAATGTTTTACTGGGTTATTAGCCTGCAAGAGATTTACTTTGCTGTAAGATGCATTAAATGCTTCTTGTTAGTCATTCTAATGCAGAAACACCAATTTAATAGTTTAAAAATATAATTGATAAACCGATATCTTGAGTATTTCTCCTATCTTAAAAAAAAAAAAGGTTATAAATTTAGCAAAACTTATTTTACTGTGCGATTCTTGTAAAATGTTACCCAAAACAGCATTCGTTGCTAATAATTGTATGTATGTTATGCAATAAACAGTGTAAGTTATGAATATGTACTGTACTGGTGATTATGTAAAATCCTTGCACAGGTTTATTGCTAACAAATTAAGGAGTCTGTATGCCATTTCATTTTAATTTTTAAGTGCAACTCCAAGCAAAAAAAGGATGAAAATGTGTCACTTGTCCAGACTTACGGTATACCGGTCCAGACTTACGGTATACCGGTCCAGACTTACTGTATACCAGAGATGCGCATTCCAAAAAATGTAAAACACTGATGTTTTTGAGTGGCCTGCTGGTAGCTCCAGCTGTCTTTCACAGAAATAACCACTGAAATGAAGTCCACAAAAGGCACCTCTTCCTTCACAGCTACACTCACTTATGGGGAGCCATAAGGAAGAGAACATAGGTGGAATGGGTGGAGTTTGTGTCAGTCTGGTAAATGCAGGTAGTCCCCTGTTAAACGAATAAAATAGAAACTGATTGTTAATCCTTAAAATTAATTTGCTTGTAAATCAGATCACTGTGCCCCCTTTTGCCTCAAGTGTCCTCCTCCTGTGCCACCTCTGTCCCCCCGTGACTTCAGTATCCCTCTGTGTCTTCCACTGTGCACACTGTGCCCCCTTTTGCCTTAAGTGGCCTCCTTTTGTGCCACCTCTGTCCCCCTGTGACTTCAGTATCCCTCTGTGTCTTCCACTGTGCATCCTCTGTCATCCTCCTGTCTCCTTGTGCCACCTCTGTGCCACTTCCTGTAATCCCATGCCCTCTCTGGTATTCTTCCTGCAATCCCATGCCACCTCTGTTATTCGTCCTGTAATCCCATGCCACCTCTGTGCCTCCTGTAATCGAATGCCCCTTATGCCCTCTCCTGTCTTTCTGTGCCCCCTCTGTGCTTCCTCCTGCCCTTCTGTGCCCTCTCCGTGCCTCCTCCTGTCCATCTGTACCCCCTATGTGCCTCCCCTTGTCCCTCCTCCATCCTTTTGTAGCCCATCCTGCTGCCCCTGATCCCCATTTCTTGCACCACCAGGCCCCTTCTACATTACAATACCATTTTATTTAGACTATTACCTACAAATTGAGCACATACAATCTTTAAACGTCTGAACCTGCAACCTTGAAGCAACTTCCAGTTCAAGAAAGCAGTTCATAGCCACTGTGCATGTTAGAAAAATACATGTTCCTTATTTTTGGAGGTGTAGTCAGGCATACATTGAAAAAGGGCAATGGGTGAAGCCTCTAGAATACCTTTAAAATTACCAATATTCTTTTATTGGGTTCTGGCTAATACAGATAGTAAAATATCTGTAATTTTACAGATATTTAACTATCAGTTTACCTAACATTCTTCTCACACTTACCCTTTGTCTACCTACTCCTAACACTAACTTACAGCTATCTAAGTCTAACACTAACCTACCCCTACCTACTTCTTGCCCTAAAATACCCCTATATAATCTTAACATTAGCTCTCCCTCCTATCTACCCCTGCCAATATTTGTGAGTCAATCTACATAGCTAATGTCCTTCCAAAATCTACACTGTCCTTCCGCCACCATTTGTCACCACCAAAATTTCATTTATAGCCTACGCCTCCAGTGCCCAGAGGATACACCGGTTGCCACTATAGCCTCAATTAACATTACGGGGGTATATGGCACAAAAATTACCAGGCAGATGGAGTCATCCAAATAAGCTGCTTTGGTAGCCATCTTGCTGTTGGATTGACCATATTGGGCTTGATTCACAAAACAGTGCTAACTGTTAGCAAGTTGTGAAAAGTGCTTCGCGCAAAATTTTGCGTGATAACAGTTTTCACGCGCAAAAATTTGCGTTTGCGCGTTAACAAGCAAAGCAACAACTTCTGCACAGAGGTTTTACATTTTCTGTATTAATCTGAAGATTTCACTTATTTTTTAGAGCTTATGAAAGGTCCAGAACTGGGTGCCATATAACCTAAGGCCATCTGAACAGGGTCTCCACAGATGCATCCTTGAGCATGATGTCAGTGTCATAAACACATCTTTAGAAGGGATTTACATACACAGAAATCCGTGACTATAAATTAATTTTGTGTATTATGCTGTACTTGCCAGTGATATAAAAGCAAATATCTGAATTGTTATTATACTATGAGGAAAGTCTTATTTCTAAAGCTAGGATGAATTATGAGCGATGTCAAGCGGAGTGAAAAGAAGGAAGTGAAAACAATCATTTAAACATGCTGAGTATAATAAATGTAAATACTGTATTTCACACTACAGCCCAAATTGCTCCTTGGGCTCCATTCACAGCACCAACAGCTTAAATCCACAGGGCAGACAATGATTTGTTTGTTATGCTTCCGAGTGGGCCTTAAGGCCAGTGTGGCTTTGGTCTTTACACTGCGATTTAACAGGCAGCTATGAAACAAATAATTAGAAGCATCTGAGTTTAATGACAGAAGTATGAAGAAAGTCAACCAGACACACTTGGCTTGGTTTGAATTAGCAAATATTCCACATTGTTACATGAATGAAGAAACTCCATATAAAGAGAGGTAGAGAGGAAGAACTGTGGCCATTGTTTTGGTTAGGAAAATTCAATTGGTTCAAGGACCTCCAGATGTTACCATAACTGTAGAGAATTAGGGTTTCTTCTGGCATATAAGAAAGTACTTTGATATAAAAAATGTTGAACTGAAAAAGCCTGAAGCTGAGGCAAATTAGATACACTTATGTGCCCATTTTTTGAACGTTTGCTTTAGTTTATCAGCACATTTGAATTCTGACAGTGTAAATGCAAATTAAGGCCATATCACATTTTTATAAACTGTACACAAGATCACTTACGCACCTAAAGCAAAAATCTATTAACCCTTCGCACTCTCGCATGCAAATGTTCAAACAAATGCATTCACAGATTCACTCATCCAGGCACCACTGCTATCCCTACAGCTAAGTTAAAAGCCGGGGTCTGAGTTTACAGAAGAATGCATCCTCTTGCTTAGTCACCTACACTGCGCAAAAGTACCCAGGTAAACATAGGTGTCCTAACTCTGGCCCTGTAACATGCATAGTGCAGACATGCAAACATTCATTGCATCAAACCTATGTAGGGATTAGGAGCACACATCCTGACGTCCTCTCCTGGGACAGATAGCGCATCTTACCAATCGCACAAGGGAGCTAACATAATGTATCCATGTACACCATGCACATACACCAGCATAAGCTGTGTGCATGCTGACAAAAAACACATACAGGGGAAGGAGGGAGTGCACTGAATTAAAACCCTGGCCACAGGGGGCAAAAAAACACATATATCCAGCTACATCGCCTCTAGTTAGGGCATAAAATAAGTTATTGAGGAAAGGGAGGTGCTGATAGGGATGTGGCCAGAAAACAGCAAAAATCTATTAACCCTTTGCACTCTCGCATGCAAATGTTCAAACAAATGCATTCACAGATTCACTCATCCAGGCACCACTGTTATCCCTACAGCTAAGTTAAAAGCCGGGGTCTTAGTTCACAGAAGAATGCATTCTTATGCTTAGTCACCTATACTGCGAATGCACTACCCAGGTGCATGCGAGAGTGCGAAGGGTTAATAGATTTTTGCTGTTTTCTGGCCACACCCACTTCAGCACCTCCCTTTCCTTAATAACTTATTTAATGTCCTAACTAGAGGCAATGTGCCTGGATATATGTGGTTTTTTTTTTACGCACCTAAAGGTGACCATACACTGATAGATTTGCAGCAGATTCGACCATCAGATAGATTTCTGGCAGATGCCTGTCAGGGTCGAATCTGATAGGAATCTATCTGATGTATATCACATCCAAGGAACAGATTTCCAATAGATTTCAGAAATCTATTGAAAATGGATCTAAAGGCATTACTGCACTATTAGATCCAATGCATCCAATGCAATGCAAATAAAATATCGCCGCTTAAAAGGGCTAACACCTCAACATATCCGAGATAACCTTAGCTTTGATGAATTGACTGACTCCAGCTTGGACCCTGATACTCTGGTGTTCAAATACAACAAATGTGTGTCCTCCACCTTTGAGACCATTGCTCCTCTGCGCACCAAATATCTTACTCCACACCATCATGCACAGTGGTTTGATAACGCTATAAAAGAGCTGAAAAGACAAGGCCGAAAACTTGAGAGGCTGTGGCGCAAATCTCAGTCCCCAGAAGACAAACATGCCTTAATCTTCCACTTGAAGAGCTACCAAAAGGTAATCACGGGAAAAAAATCATCCTTTCTATCACAAGAGATTGCAAATGCAGTTAACAAACCAGCCCAACTGTTCCGCACAGTGGAAAAACTCTGCAACCCAGCATGTCAAAAACTTAATATCGAGTCTTCAAAGGACCTCTGTGACCAATTTGCCCATTTCTTCACAGACAAAGTCTCCGCTATAAGGTCCGCCATCCAACTTACAGCATCTGAGCCTAATATAGCGCCGAAGACCATTAGCAGAGACAACGTAACACCTTGGTCAAACTTCAAAGAAATTGATGAAGAAGTCACATCAAGCATCCTCCTTCACGTCCGCCTAACTACCTGTGACCTGGATCCTGGCCCAACACAGTTCATGTTGAACTGCCCCGACCTGTTCGTACCGGTATTCCTCAAAATTGTTAACTGTTCCTTACAATCAGGGATATTTCCTGCTTTACTGAAGGAAGCAATCATCAGGCCTCTCCTCAAAAAACCCTCCCTGGACCCAGATGCAATGACCAGCTACAGACCTGTCTCTAACCTCCCCTTTCTGGGAAAGCTAATTGAAAAAGCTGTATACCTCCAGCTAGAAGCCAGAATCCTACAAAATAACAGTTATGACCCATTCCAGTCTGGCTTCAGGAAACACCACAGCACTGAAACTGCCCTCATCCAAATATGCAACCACCTGCTCATGGCAAGAGACAGAGGAGAGTGCTCGATCCTCATACTGCTAGACCTTTCTGCAGCCTTTGACACAGTTGACCATGACATCTTGATAAACAGGCTACAGGAATACTGCGGCATTGATGGCATAGTACTTCAGTGGTTCCAATCCTTCTTGAGTGGCAGAACCCACAAAGTGTCTATGGGGCCCTTCCTGTCCACCCCTGTAACACTTAAGTATGGGGTGCCCCAGGGCTCAATCCTCTCTCCCCTGCTTTTCACGATTTACATGTTACCGCTGGGAAAACTAATCCAAAAACATGGCCTGACATACCACTGCTATGCAGACGACACCCAACTTTATCT
Source organism: Hyperolius riggenbachi (assembly GCF_040937935.1). Taxonomy (NCBI): domain Eukaryota; kingdom Metazoa; phylum Chordata; class Amphibia; order Anura; family Hyperoliidae; genus Hyperolius; species Hyperolius riggenbachi. The sequence goes on along the minus strand of NC_090646.1, from coordinate 210,676,009 downwards.
TTCCTTCAAGCCTGGTGTGACAGACCCAACTCTAACTATAAACGCCTGCTTACGTGAACTACAGCAATGGATGAATGACAACTGGCTGAAACTAAATGCAGACAAAACTGAAGTCCTTCTGATTGGAGGGCAGAGCATGATAACAAAACAACTTAACTTGCAGTCTTCACCACTGGGAATAGGAGGCACGGATCTACGCAGCTCTGATCATGTGCGTAGCCTGGGAGTTCTAATTGATGGGGATTTAAACTTCAGAACTCAAACCTCTGCTGTGGTGAAATCATCCTATTTTCACCTGAAGAACATTGCAAAAATCAAGCACCTCATACGCCCAGAAGATCTGCCAACCTTAGTCCACGCCTTCATCACATCCCGACTGGACTACTGCAATGCTCTCTACACTGGCCTTCCAAAAAAGGCCTTGTACCGCCTACAGCTGATACAGAATACTGCTGCCAGACTGCTAACCAACCAACCCCGTCACTGCCACATAACGCCAGTCCTGCATTCCCTTCACTGGCTACCTATAGAATGGAGGGTCCTATTCAAGATCGGCCTACTGACATTTAAATCCCTGAATAATCTGGGCCCTGGATACATGAAAGATATGTTACAGCTGCGAAGCAATCCCCGCATTCTCAGATCCACAGGTTCTAATAATCTAGTCATACCCAGAGTCCACTTAGAAACTTTTGGTCCCAGAGCCTTCTGTCATGCTGCCCCTACGTTTTGGAACTCCTTACCTCAACAGATCAGGACAGCCCCATCCCTGGACGTGTTTAAATCCAGACTGAAAACCCACCTGTTCAGTCTGGCATTTGCAGAAATATAACTTTTGTTGTGTGAATACTTCATCCTACTAATTACTGAATCTGAGAGAGCCTAAGCGCTTTGAGTCCTATGGGAGAAAAGCGCTATAGAAATGTTATTGTATTATTGTATTGTATTGTAACTCTATGGGCCTAGATTTTCCATCCTGTCAGATAGATCAAATCGATCGAAAATCGGCCGCAAATCGATCGGCGATCAAACGTGCATCGATTTGTGGCCGATCGATCAATTTGATCAAATCGATCGATTGATCGAACGCTAAAATCGACCAGTGTGTGGGCCCCTTAAGCTTCAGCTGTACGAGCTGATTAAATATCAGAAATAAAACACAAGATATAAATCAACAAAATAACAAAATATAGTTCATTTCAAAGTAAAGATGCTTATTAGGGATGATCGTAATTTGCTAATTACGGTTACGCTAAATTTTACACACTTTTTGCAATTAAGGACTTACATAATTATGATTTTGACATTTGGAAAAAAAAAGAAAAAAAAAACATTTCAAAAAGACTTTTTAGTTTTTGTGAAAATAAAATTTGGAAATGCAAAGGAAAAATGGGTTTTAAACTCAGAAAGATTACAGTTTAAAATTAATTTCTATCAAAAACTACCAGGTCTTTTTTAAAAATGTTGATGATGATAGCATGTATGAAGGCTTTGCTATTAACCACTAAAGTCGACACTAAATTACACAAAAATTAAGAAAGTTTTCAAAAGTAAGGTTCCTGATTATGTTTACAAACAAAATTCGATTTCCTAAAAATTTCGCTTTACAATTTTGCATTGCATTGTGTCCTCCTCCTTTTGTGTCCTACCTGATCATGCGCCTCCATTACGGTGAACCCATGCTATGCATCTGAGTGAACCTAACTTGCCTAATCTCCATGCTTCATCCAGTGACTGACTAAGCATAACTCATACTGTGCTGCATGATCTGGTCTTTCTTGTATTCCTGTATTGTCATATTGCTGTATGTCACCCCTAAATATTGTCTGTAACCTAAATTAATGTCCAGCGCTGCGTAATATGTTGGCACTTTATAAATACAATAAATAATAATAATTGTGAATTATGATGTAAAAATTACGATTATGCAAAATGCATGTTCATCTCTATTGCTTATAAAATAATTCCATCTTGATAATAATTTTGTCTTTATTGATGCAAAATGTTTAATACTTCAAAAACAACAATGCTGCTTTCAAATATTGGGTATTTAAAGAAAACCTGTAATGAGAAAAACCTCCCCTGGGGGGTACTCACCTGGGGTGGGGTAAGCCTCTGGATCCTATTCAGGCTTCCCCTGTCCTCCTCGGTCCCACGGCGGCGGCAATAAAGCTTCCCGAACAGTGGTGATGTAAATATGTACCTTCCCAGCTCCAGCGCAGGCACAGTATAGGCTCTCCGCTTGGAGATAGGCGGATATAGCCGATCGCTGTCGCCTGCGCATGAAGAGCGGACCCGACGGAGATAAGCTATTTTCGCCTATCTCCGTGCGGAGAGCCGCAACAGCGCCTCTGCTGGAGCCAGGAAAGGTAAAAAAATCAGCACTTGTCAGGCTTGTCGAGGGAGGATTCCGGGACACTTCGGGGGAGCCAGCACTGGATTGCCTGCAGCTACAAGGGAGTGGGAAGCCGCATTGGGACCCTGAGGCTTCCCCCTCCCGAGGTGAGTACCCCCTAGGGCAACTTTTCTTTGTTACAGGTTCTCATTAAGGCCTACGGTCCGTCATGCAATTACATCATGCCCACTAACTCTAGTATATACCCATGGTAGGCATGAGGTAACTTTAGGTCCCACTGTCCCAGTCGGCTGTGCAGTGTAAGTGGCATTTAAAGCACATGAGAAATAGACTTACATGGAGACAGCGCCCAGGTACACAGGCCTGGGAATATGCCGGTGCCGAGCCTCAATTGGATTGCTCTAATGATCCAGGTACAACCTAACGTAGAGAAGAGGTGGCACACCACTGGCCGCAAAATATGCTTGGTTGCGGAGCAGCAATATAAGTTCCACAATGCAAGCATCTTTTGCAGCTAGTGGTGTGCCACCTTCTCTATGTTAAAGAGAAACTCCAACCAAGAATTGAACTTTTTCCCAATCAGTAGCTGATACCCCATTTTACATGAGAAAGACAATGATTTTCACAAACAGACCATCAGGGGGCGCTGTGTGACTGATTTTGTGCTGAAACCCCTCCCACAAGAACCTCTGAATACCGCGGTACTGCTGGCAAACTGCCACAATGTAACAATGTTCAGAGACAGGAAATAGCTGTTATTAGCTGTCTGTAACAGACAGAGCAGCTAGAAACAGCTAAATAACCTGCCCACAGTAACAATGTCACCATGTAATAAATGTCAGAATGTTAATCTGGGAGAGGAAAGATTTTACAATGAGCAAACACTGACTAAATCATTTATACATAATTATGGTAAAAAACGAAGCACTTTTTTTACTACATTATTTTCACTGGAGTTCCTCTTTAAGTGGGATTTGAAGCCTGAGTAAAGGTGCCCATACACTCGTCAGATTGGCAGCAGATAGATAAGAAATGCATCTGATGATCTATCTGATGTGTTTTTAGAACATTTTTTACCAGGATAGAATTCCAATAGTTTTAAGTTTGAAATCTATTGAAATTCGATCTGATGGCATTTTTTTGCCATCAGATTTCCATTAAGGCCAATGCAAAAAGATAAGCAATCTCATCAGATCGACCTAAATTTTCCACCCTGCCAGTTCGATGGAAATCCATCGAAATCGATCGAAATCGGCCATCGTTCGGTCAATTGGCCAACCAATTTGCAATCGATCGATTGATCTGGATCGATCGGTCGGCCAGAAAATCGGCTGAGTGTATGGGCCCCTTAAGACACAGCAATGTAGCAGCAAACTGTTTGCCTTGTTTGAGGTGATGATGGCTTTTGATTACATTAGAAATAGCTGCTAAGCATCTTAAAAGCTGTAAGTAGAATCTAACTAACTAACTGATTCGCCAAATCCCAGTAAAATTGTTGAGCCAAGACAGTACGGAATTTCTGCAAGTAAAAGATTGCACATTGCGCAATCCTAAGTTGTGTACACAATGCGTGAACTGGTAGAATAATATGCACTGCAAACATGGTGCAAAGTACGTTATAGGAGCAATGTGTGCATTTTGTACACGACACAAGTTGCACTACGTATGCAACAAGTATTATCTTATTTGCGTAAATACAGGTAGGTCCCATATGGGATTTAGCACTTAGGGCCTGTACACACTGCTGCGCTTGCGCTGCGATTTTCAAATCGCATGCGTTTTTTAATTGCAAGGTCTTTTGAAAATAATGAAAATCGTGAAGACCTGTACACACTGGTGCGATGCGCTTTTTCTATTCTCATGAAGGCTTGCAATTTAAAAATCACATGCGATTGTAAAAATGCAGCGCAAGCGCAGCAGTGTGTGCAGGCCCTTAGTGTTAGCATTAAGGGAAGGGAGGTGCAATCAGTTAAAAGTAAAGCATATTTTACCTGGTAAACTTACTGTTAGGGCCCTTTTCCACCTGCAATCGCTAGCGTTCATGCTGAACGCTAGCGATTGCTGAATCGCAAAACCGGCGATTCCCCCGACGTTTGCGGCCGCGATTTTGCTATGCTATGCACTGCATAGCAAAATCGCGGCAATTATCGCTCCGCCGCGCGTTCGCGTCCCCGACAAAAGCGAATCGCGGTAGTGGAAAGGACCTACCGCGATTCCTATGTTAAAAAGCAAACCGTAGTGATTGTAAAATCGCTAGCGGTTTGCGGTTTTGCGATTCAGCCAGCGCAAACGCGCTGGTGGAAAAGGGCCCTTAGAGCTAAGCAAAGGAGGATTATGGTTGTGGTCAGGTGTGTTTTGTGGGTTGAATAGAAGTTTATTGAGTTTTGCATTATTTTTGAGATAATGGCAACACTGCTCTAAAATCAGAGCTATAAACTAACTTATCTGATCAGCTACATTTTTTTAATCTATTCTAATGTGCCTATCTTTGAAATCCATTGTGTGCAGATGAAAGCAATGCAACAGGCAGGCACCCCTTATAATCACTGTATTCAGGAGCAAGGCACATTGCTGCTCCAGTCACCAGGGGTTACATATGGTGCTGTACAGAGCACCAAAGATGGATGGTTTATTTATTCAAATCAAGTGTCATGTAGCTGAGCTTCTCTCCACTTCTCAAATGGCTTTTCCCAAAGCACATCTGGGTGACATTCTCTATGCATTAAATTCCTGTTTAAAACAATTTCCAGACAGAGCATAACAAATTAGTCCATTTGCACTTGTGAAAAGATCGGTGACACTTTGCACATGGAGGGTGCTATCAGACCTGCTCATCTGTCATAATGGGTTTGCGTGTTTGCACAGTGTCTTTTATTAATGCTGTTCAAAGCTATTAATGTCTACCAAACATTATACCGTGGTGGATTCTATGGTACAGATGATAACATTTTGCATGACAAACCGTTTCCTCCTCATTTTGCCTGTTGAAATTTGCCTGCTGGAAATTCTTGCTTTCCGCATAATAATCTGTCTCGGAATGAATTCTTATTTTACAGCACACTTGCCTTATGTTCACATGGACGTGTGGCCTCAGGCAGCTATGTACTAGACACACTAAATAAGCACTAGAGACAAGAGCAGCATCAGACTTAGTTGCCTTGTAAAGTCTAGCAGGAACAATCAAGTTAAGAAGTACCGATACTGTGGTTAAAGGCTCGGCACTGGCTGCTTTGCTGGGGAAGGTTTAACTGTTCCCTTGGCTGCATGGAAAGAATCCCCAGGCTCAGAGCACACATCTGTGCAAGGACATCTCTGATCAACTTTGGGTGTGTGTACCAGAGCAGGATCATCCACGAGGCAACCTAGGCAGGCGACTGGGGTCTAGTGGGTGTCTAGGGGCCCACCAGCCACCTTCTCTGACTTCTCTCCGCTTCAGCTTACCAAAGACCATGAGGGGGGCCCAAATCTAGGGCCCCATTACACCTGAATCCATCTCTGGTGTGTACCTATTGTTGGCTGTTACAGAAGGCACATTGTACACAAATCCCTAACCATGAGTCTACTGTCTACACAGAATGAATATGCAGCAATCCCCTACAAGCTACCAGCACTAACGTGACAACAGCACTCCATGGGCTTGATTCACTGAATCCTGATAACTCATCACAGCCACGCTGGTGTTTTCGCGTGCGTTTTTGCGTGCAATAGCGGATGCACGTAACTTCACAATTGCGCACGTGAAAATGCTAGCGCGGCCGGGATATGAGTTATCACAGTTTAGTGACTCAAGCCCCATGTGTCCTTCTTTATTTACAAGATGCAGTTATTGAATACAATCTTGTGTTAAAGCGGACCCAAACCAAATATTTTTTTTAATTAAAAATATTTAGTTGCACCACTCTGACACATACAAAGATAAATAAACACTCCTTCAAACCTATGAGCATTTCAGTGCATGCTTTTCACCCTTCTCTTTTCATAACTAGGCTTATACTGGGGGCAGCCATTAGCAATTCCTCCACTGCCGTACACCACCTACTTCACCAGTTTGCTGGATTTTTCCCGGCAATTTGAAAGGAAGGGAAGGGTTCCTCCAATAAATGTAAAATATTGTATATTTGTCATCATGCAGCTGAGAAAAGGTTGCTATTTATTATTATAATTTAGAAAATAGATTTTATTTCTGAAATCTTGTATTTTTAACTTGGGTCCACTTTAAAGCTTAAAGGATACCACAAACGAAAAAAAATGATAGCTGCAGTGTGTGGGGGGTTAAAAGTACATACCAGCTGCTCCTCCTGCCCCCCTCCATCTGCCGCCGTTAGGCTAATATACATCCTGGTGTCTGGCGACTTTCTAAGAAGCACACTGATCCCTCTGTTTCCTCTGGGCTGCGTGTGTGCTCCACTACACCAAGCGTCACATGCTAATCACGTGATGCTTGGTGTAGTGGAGCGCACAAGCAGCCCAGAGGAGACAGAGGGATCAGCATGCTTCTGAGCCTCTCACTATGCGCCGGCTAGAAGTGATGAGGGGAGGACATACTGCACACACAGGGCACAGTATGTCCGGATGAGGGGTCAAGAAAGTCGCCGGACGCCAGGATGTATATTAGACTAACGGCGGCAGATGGAGGAGGGCAGGAGGAGCAGATGGTATGTACTTTTAACGCGCCACACACTGCAGCTATCATTTTTTTCGGTTGTGGTATCCTTTAAAGAGACTCTGAAGTCTCAAAAAAAAAGTCTTTTTATTTAACAAATATGTTTAACTTATTATCCCTAACTAAACCACCGCATTCCCGCCGCTGTAAACTATCTAAATGCCCCCTAACTCGCCCTCCCTCTCCCCTGCAAAATCCACAACTTTCTTGGTCGTGGATTTTGCTGCCCTAAGCGCTTTCATGTGAGGCAGAGCTATGAGCTGCAGCCCTGCCTCACACGCGTCTGTCAGCGGCGGATCTCCTCCTCTCCCCGCCCCTCTCAATGAAGGAAGACTGAGAGGGGCAGGGGAGAGGCGGTGATCCGGGCTGCTAGACGCGCTGAGAGGCAGAACTGCGGCTCATAGCTCTGCCTCTCACAGAAGCGCTGGCCGGATTGCCCCCCGGGGAGTTTGGGGGGATTTAGATAGTTTACAGCGGGGGGAATGCAGCGGTTTAGTTAGGGCTAAGATATTAAACATATTTGTTAAATAAAAAGACTTTTTTGAAGACTTCAGAGTCTCTTTAACCTTAGCTTATATGATGCATGGTCTGTACAGACAAGCACTATAGGTAAGTATATACAAGTGAATAACTGTGTTTGGAGAGGCATCACAAAATATGTAAAACACCCCTGCGGAGTCCTCATAAGTATAAATTAGGTCCACTAATGCCAGTGGAGGTCTTCGCTTATCCCCCAACACCCTACTAATTTCAGGGGTGTGGTGTAGCTATTCCCTGGCTGGGTACCAGAGAGCTCTACTTAAGAGAAAGGCAGGTAGACAACCAAGCTGTTCAATAAGCTGCATGTGTGTAGCAAACAGCAGATACCACAGTTGGTGAACAACCTGACTATACTCATGTAACTGTCGAGATTTCCATATGATGGAATATCGTTTTTCCGATAAACTGAACTGTACATGATCAAATAGGAATAAAATCTAATATTTCCTTCCCCTTAGGTTACAGAAGACAAAGACTTTTTAATGTATGGTTATTATAGGTTAATTTAGATACATTGATCATTGAGAAAGGCAGAGCATATTTTTATATGGCGATATAATATTGCCAAGTAATGCTGAATTGCACAGTCTGGGTCTCAAGGAAGGTAAGATGTTGAACAACAGGCAGTCAGCTGATGTGCTATTTACAATAAGTAATCCCATTCACCTTACTTGAACAATGAAAGAGATAAATCTTAACTGGTTTTGTTTAAGGGTGGACTAATATCTGTATACAATGGCTCAAACCTGGCTACATTGAATGCATAAGAAGCCTTGAATGGGGGTTTGTTTTTCACAATATTTGTGCTTCCAAAGGTTACTGAGTCTTAAAACAAAAACAAGACTTAGGAAAAATATACTGGGCTGCCAACAATTTTCATATTAAAGAAGCATAAAGCTATATTATAATTCCCCATCGATTCAGAATGCAGACAGCACATATATGTATTATGACATATCAAGTGAGAATGTTACCTTTATTTTTCTTATAGCTGGACAAACCAGTCATAATATGAAATTATATACGTGTTAATATCAACATTCTTTGAATGAATATATCCAGAACAGTATGGAAATGCTATATAGTACCTGTGTTGCATTTTGACGATTATATTAAGGGTTAAAACTCTGCAGACATTTACAATGTGTTATAAAGAGAAATCCATGGTGATTGTTAAATATGGCACTATGATTTTCGATCAAATCCAATCTATCTTAAATATGGTAGAAACTGTCATTGTGTAATAAAACATAACCAGTGATTCCATCAAGGTCAGCCATCCATAGAGGAATTATACCATTGATTTATCCACTATGAGTGATAAATAATAAAACACAATCAAAATGTTTTTTTAGTTTTGCCACAGATCACCTTGAGAATGTGATTAGTTATCCAACAGCACCTCTAGAGGGTGAAATCCAACATTACACTTGGATTAAAGATTAGTTACAGAAACTCCCACTGATCACTCCCACTGTCTTGTGATAGGCTGGAAGATTTAATCTCCTGGGCAGGATCATAGGTAGTGAGGGGAATAAGAAGAGATGAGTCAGTCATGAAGAGATCATCAGACCACCAGCAGATCTGAGCAGACCAGAACATTAGGGATCCATGCCATCTGAATGATCGCAAGCAGCCACGCCTAAAGGAATACGCCCCAGAGGCCATCTTGGTAACTATTAATAACCAAATTTTTTAGTCATATGGCTTATCACAGCACAGGTATCTGAACTTTTGATTTATTGACAATTGTCTTTCTTAGTTTATAGTCATTTATAGCCAAAGGGAGTGGGTTCTTCCAGTGCACAGGAATCACTCATTCCGCATATTTGATAAAACCCATTCAGTGGGTATATTTTTCTTTAGATAAACACAATCAATCGTTCAAGAATCGCTGACTGTGAATGCCATAACTTGTTTTGGATAAAAGCGCTAGATATTTCAAGCTACCTCTAAGTATTGATATTTTGATATTTTGCCGCAGTATGTGCAGGCCACGCCTAGCAAGGTTTAGGATGACTCAATAGATATTTTATTCCAAAATTATATATATGTTACCCGCTTGCTCTGTGTAGTAACACAGGCCAGCGGAGGTTAAAGTGTAGACAGAGGGAAAATTCCTGTCGTTTATAGTTTATTGTATATCAATTGTGGGGCAACGCCCAGTCGTTATATCCACTGAGTCATCCTAAATTTGTCATATTGAATGGTATAGCTGACATCAGCCATTTTATTGTGGATAGCGCATTTTTGATTTTTGACTGCGCAATTTTGATTTTGATAGCGCCATTTTGATTTTTGATAGCAGCCATTTTGATTTTAATAACAGCCATTTTGATTTTAATAACAGCCATTTTGATTTTAATAGCAGCCATTTTTTTGATTCAGCCATCTTGTCTCCACAAACTCTGTGGTAACATGACCGGTGGCCATATTTGATGAATCGTAGCTCTGCATTGCATTTGAATTGACTGCTAATGGTTTAAGTCTTTTGCTTATTGATAAATGCGTATAACCTTTTGATTGTTTTACTGAAATTGTATGATCCAGCTCATTGCTTATTATAAGAATAACCTTATGAGTCTTGTGTTAAATCAAAAGTGCAATTTTATATTGTTTTGATATTGTAATATTTATTTGATATTAAATTGATATTTTTACAAATTGGTCTACGTTTATTTACATGTTTAAACCAGTACTGTAAAACCTCGAAAAACGAACTCATATAGTTAGGCGTGTGTTTGTATTGTTAGCTGACAAAACGCCCGACATAACACAGAGAAACATATACAGAGGTGCTAGTGCTATATACAAAGTGCTGCAATATGATACTTTCACATGTTTCACCCAACAGCTTTTTAAAAAAGTACTAGTGAATACTGGAGGAGCTAGTGAAGTCCACACCAGAGTTTGTATGTCTGGAGAGCAGAGGATTTGCATACATACAAGTTCTGGGGCTGAGTCAAGTGGAATAGAAATGGTCTGTCTCATTTCCATAGAACGTGTATGCGCCCTGATCGTCGCATAGCAAAAGTCGGCATTACTGACTACAGGGCGATGAGTCACATCCGGTCATGTGACTTGACGTCACTTCCTGTTTTGCAGTGTTGGCATAGTAATCATCTCCTCAGTGCTTCACTTCAGGAAGACGATGTCCTGTATATATTGTAGTTGATATAGCAACCAAGTAGGTATACAATGTTATGCACATTTCTGCATTATCATCACAGGAGTCAGATCGCACGGTCAGCGCGTATAATGCGCTAAATACATATCTTTAGACCCTTAAAGAGAAACCATCACCAAAGGTTGAACTTCATCCCAATCAGAAGCTGATACCCCCTTTGCCATGAGAAATCTTTTCCTTTTCTCAAACGTATCATCAGGGGGCTCTGTATGGCTGATATTGTGTTGAAACCCCTCCCACAGTATGATGTCAGGACCATGGTGCTGACATCACATGGTGGGAGCCTTGTTGCATTGTGGGAAATAACAGCTGTTTACAACTGCCAAAAAAGCAAGCAGCAGCTACTTCCACTGACATCACCTGCCAGCAGTAAAAATTTCACCATATAAATGTCAGAATGTAAATCAGGGAAAGGAAAGCATTTACAATGGGCTAACACTGACTAAATAATTTACACATAATTATTGTAAAAATTAAGCACTTTTGTTAATTACGTTATTTTCACTGTTCATCTTTAAGCATTCCCCGACACTAACCTATCTCTCAAATGAGGGACATACCAAATTGTGGGGACTCATAGCAACATTTTTATGGGTCTCCGCTCCCATTTGCGGAATTATACTAACTCTACCCTCCCTCAACTAAGCACCATAGATTCTCCAATGTTCAAAACATCAATCTTAAGCCTGGTACACACTTTAAATTATGATTGACAATCACTGAACAATTTTACCACCGCCGTGTAGTATGAGGGTTTATCTACACAATCTGCTCATAGTATTCAATATCTGTTGAGCCTCACACGAAATGAATGTGGTAAAATCAGTCAGTGATTGGCCAATCATATTTGAAAGTGTATATCAGGCTTAAGTGCAGGCCAGTAGGGAAGGTGAGATGCAAATAATTTTGAGTTGATGCAGCATTATGCACATTTTGTAATTCAATGTATGCAGCTTAAAAATTAGGCAATCAAATCCCGCTGAGGTAAAATTTGATTGGTCCAGTTTCAAGCTGCATAAGTTTGCAGACAAAATTTGCATAATCCTGCATTAACTGAAAATTATTTGCATCTCATTTACCATCCCTACAGGCCAGTTGACAAGAGAGTCATGGACAATGTTAAAGCGGATCCGAGATGAAAAACTAACTATAACAAGTAACTTGTCTATATATCTTTCCTAAAGTTTAGATAGTTTACACAGCAAATATAGCTGCAAACAGCTTTAATAGAAAATGATTATTTCTTCCTGTGATACAATTACAGCAGCCATGTTGTTTGTAAACATTACACAGAGGCAGGCTTATCTGTATCTTGATCACTAAGCCTGTGAAAAAAACCTAATTCCTCCTCCTCCCTCCTCCCCTCTGCCTTTGAAATCAATGGCTAGTAACACCTCCTCCTCCTCCTGCCCAGACTAAGCTCCCATGAGCCCTTGCTACTGCCAAGGCTCTCTGAAAACCTGTGGGCGTGGTTTATTTGGTTTACAGGGAATTAGAGTATTAAAACAAAAACAAAAAAGTATTTGGCTTGAGTAATGCCCTATAAACAATAGGAAAGGAACACAATTACGCAATGAGTAAAAGTTCACCTCGGATCCACTTTAACTAACAAATACTTGCTCAAATACACACATCTGTCACCAACAAGCAGAAACAATGGGGTGCATTCACTATTTGCTAATAGCGCAACTGTTATGGCCCATACTCACGGGCTACAATTGTCGACGCAACACGCGGCGTGTGCGTGTTGCGGCGACAGGTCGCCTGTAAGTATGAGGCGTTGCACGGGCGCGCACCCCGAACCATCGCTCGCCGCTGATGTCGCCAGGCGATTGAACCGTTCAATCGCCTTGCGACAGTTGCCGCCGCAACTTCGCCGCAACTGTCGCTAGTCCGCGTGTGTATGCGGACTAGCGACAGCAACCCCATAGCCGGCGCACTGAGTTTCCGGCGGGCAGGAGGAACGTCGGCGACAGCTTCCGCCGCGCCACTAGTCCCTCTTCCGCAGTGTGTATGCGGAGGGACGTGGCGACGAGCTGTCGCCGAACTGTCGCGCACACGCTCCCGTGTGCTAGCGACATGCAGGTTTGGTTGCCCGTAAGTATGGGCCATTAGAAGTATCAGTAAAATTGCTGTGTGCTACTTTTTGATGACATTTAGTGAATGCACCCAAATGTTGTTTTAGCTCTATTAGTCTCCATGACAACCATTGCCATACTCCAGACAGAATGATGCAAACACACAGGGTTTTATCCTAGTAGCAGAGGCCAGTTACTTATTGATACTTCAGAGCATGGAGAAATACCTTTCCGATTTTTAAATTCTTCATTAATAGTAAAAAAAATGCATGACTACAAGACATTCCCACATTTGCTTTTTTAGTCATCTGTTTGGTTTACTTTATTTATCAGATAAGATTTATACAATATATGTAAAACAAAATCTGTAATCCACCAATAAAGTATGACAGTCTACACACACACAGAGGCGCTCTACCTGGTTCATGACCTGATTTTGCACCCTCCAAATAATCGTTTGCCTGAAGAAGCGGGACTGTTACCCGTGAAACGCGTTGCACTTTTGGAGTTACTAATAAATGTTACTTTAGACTGTAAGTAACCTGTCCATTGTCCGGCCATTTTTTTCAGAAGGGAGGTGAGTCCACCCACTTCCCCCTTTTTAACAATTTTAACTAATTTTATTCTGCTTGGCGCCTCTGTTATCATATTTCAATATCATCTAGTCCACCCTTGGTGGAGGGGTGTATCCCCATTTTCTCCTATCTACAGAGAGCGACTTTTTAACCTGAGCGGGGTCAGGTTACAATTCTCCCCGCCGGCCTTTCCAGTGGTTGCCTTTGTGGCGACCCACCCTTGTGAGTATAATCATCTCATTTATTCACAACAGACCTCTCCATATTAACATACTGCACCATATTGGGCTCTCGGTTTTTCCCCCATTTTCAAGCTATGACAGTCTAAGAGCTGAAGACCAGAGGAACACATTAAAATGATATTATATACCAAAAAAGTTGCGTGGCTGAAAAACATCAGCATCACCTCAGTCTGGATCTCCTAGCTTTCCTTTACCAAATTACAGGAAATCATTGATATGATGTCCCATTCAGCACAGTGTAAAAATATATTAATAGTATAACAGTGTTGAAAATCACATTGCTGCATTGTAAAGTGTTGAAATTCACATCTGCTAAAATGGTTTGGAACTTAAAAAGTCTGGACAATTGTATATTTTCATTTCGGGACATGCACAAAAGGGAGTGTTTTTGGAATAAGTATGATAAGCCCAATGCATCCACTGCTTCATATAGACTACAAGTCAAAGATAAAGACCTTGCGTAACATTTAATGGAAAAGCATGCAAAAAAATCTGATTCTGCTGGAAATGAATGAAAGAAATAGGAGAATCCACCTTCCACCCGTATGTGGAAAAGGAATTGTCAGGAGGATACAACCATTTACAGCTTCTGTGGTTTCAGTCAAGGACTAAAGATTTGGTGTGATGAATGGTTTCTGTCTTAAAGAAGAGATTATAGAAGGCAGAGCAGTCATAGATTTTCCCAGAAAGCACAATGGAGACTATGTTTTAAACTCAGGAAATGTGTGCCTTACAGTGCATCAAAAATTCTTATTACATCAGGTAATGTATGCATCAAATGTAAGAAAGCTGTAAATCTTTACTTCGTTTTCTTTCTATTTGATACAGATGTATTTGCCAGATCTTCTTGACACACTATTTTATTCCATCCCTGAGAAAGTGGGTTGAAAAGAAAACATTCCTTGAGACATTAGTGTGAAGAGTGCTGTGAAGGAACCTTTTTGGGATTATTCTCATGTTTGAAGTTAACCTGAATTCAGTTTCACTGCAGTAAGGCACATGTATGTACTGATAACAATGTATGAAGAATTTACCCATAGGAACACTTGTTACTTATTTTCCACACCTGCACTAATTTAGTGATCAAAAGCATCACTAATACTCCAGTGTGACCATGTCTGTTAGAATTACTCTGGAATCACTGGGCCTTATTCAATTCACTTTTTTTCTAGGTGGTATTTCACATCTTATCAATAAAATGCCTTCTAGGTCACCAGCAAACAAGAAAAGATTTGAAATAATTTGACAGTACTTTTTTCACCTACTTTTTGGTACTTTTTCAACTGCAGAGTTCTTAAAAGTTATTTTAAGCATAAGATTTAAATTTCTTCTAAGAGAAAACTTAAGAGATAAAGTGAATTGGATCAGATTAATTGTGTTTTATATGCACAGAATCAATGTAAGAAGGCTAAAATCATATTTGCCATCAAGTACCATAATATTTAGATCTGGAATTAATGAATTGCTTAACCACCTTAACGATATGATTCCTCTCAAATTTTAGCTTCTGAAAGCGGAACAATGTTTTCCCTGGAAATAATTATACTGCTAAGTATAGTCAGCCAGAGAGAGCCCCCTCCCCCCCAGGTAAGGTAGCCAGATAGCGACCGATGGGCACTCTATCTATTTGCCGAGGTCACCCTTTGAAATCACACGACAGACAGTGATCTCAGCATAGTGATGGGCCCTCGTGAGGACACAAAAGAAAAGGACAATAAAAGTAACAGTGAAAACGTTTTTGCAAAAATGTATACACACGGAATCTGGTAATTTTGCCATTAGTTGAGTAACAGGGTTGTGATGGAAGTACATGGAAGCATTACAATATAATGCTTGTAAAAGTGATTTCAATGTTTTGAAAAGCATTTGAATTCACTTTTTTAATATCTGTGTGAATAAGCCCTAAGGTTATGGCTAGATTTTGTTCATACATAGGCATGTACAAATGCTTCAAAATGCCTCCCCCCACTTATGTAATCATTTTAAAGCATTTTGTTTCAATAATGATGAACTTCCTGATCAGTAAAAATATCTGATGGTACAGTTAAGCCAATGTGTCCATGCACTGTATTTTATATCTTAGAAGTTTTGCTCCATTTTCATTTCAATGGCTATTTGGCAATGCTGTGCTATGTGAGGCGACGTTCACCACCAGACCCAATCACTACATACCTGATCAGTTTTTGGTTGTCTCCAATGAGGTTTGTAGGTTTGACAGTCAACAGCTGATCTGTTCAGTGATCAGCTCATTTATTGATTGACAGTAAACCCTTCCAAATGTATTCCATTTCTGGCTTTGTAGATAGTAAAGAAAAAAGATGCGGTCCGCAACAAGTCTCTCCACAGTCTTGTAGTTTATTTAGGACGTATCCTCACAGCATTTAAAAAAAGTACAAAGCTGACATGTTTCGGGCCATACAGCCCTTAATCATAGCACAAGATATGTGCTACAAGATGTAGATAGTACAGTTGAGGTTAAGAAATCAAGAGAGAACAGCATTAATTGTAGTAACTCTTAAAATGCACATTTGATCAGAGGGAAAACTTTTTCCCACTTTATAAAAAATAATACATAATACATAATAATTTGAACAGATTGATCTCTTTCCTATCATTCTATCAGGAAAAAGGAAAGGGAGGAGTCAGGGGCGTAACTAGGCGAGAGCAGCCCCTGAGACTGCAGAAGGGCACAGAGGTGTGGGAGGCTGCAAACTACTAATCTTCCCTTTTTCTGATACTCCAGTTCAGGTGTTTTTGTGACTACATATGTTATGATCCTGATGGCCACACTCATTTTATGAGCCTTGTAAGATGGGCCCCCAGGCTGTGGTCATCACCAAGAAGAGGCAAAGGAAGGGTTGTGAACATTAAGGAGGAACTCCAGTGAAAATAATGTAATAAAAAGTGCTTCAATTTTACAATAATTATGTATAAAGGATTAGTCAGTGTTTGCCCATTGTAAAATCTTTCCGCTCCCTGATTACATTCTGACATTTATCACATGGTGACATTACCGCTGGCAGGTGATGTCAGTGGAAGAAAATGCTGCTTTTTTGGAAGTTGCAAACAGCTGTAAACAGCTGTTATTTCCCACAATGCAACAAGGCTCCCACTGTGGGAGGGGTTTCATCACAACATCAGCCATACAGAGCCCCTTGATGATCCCTTTGTGAAAAGGAATAGATTTCTGATGGGAAAGGGGGTATCCGCTACTGACTGGGATGATGTTCGATGCTTGGTTACAGTTTTTCTTTAAGGGGCCGCATCAAAGTTTTGCTCATGATTTGTAAGTATGCCCTTGGGAGGAGTCTATTCACCTGGACTGGAAAAAAAAACAGCAGTAGTGCAGTTAGGCTTTAATGCTTACTTGTTAAATCCCAATTAAAATGAAGCAGGATAAACAAAATATATTGTTTACTACTAGAACTAATTAGTATTTACTAGTAATACTTATTTAATATCACTTAGTGCACCCCAAAGCTTGTTCACAATTGCTGCCGCCATCACAGATTAAACTGTCAGTTTCTGTCTTAGTGGGATAACAAATTTGTAAAATTACAACCATACACGTGTCTACAACTACATGGTGTATTACTGAATAGCTGCTAGTCAAAGTGTTTGAAATATTTGCTGAAATCAAGGGAAATGCATCAGTGAGATAGGAACACGAGCCAAAGAATTTCTAACTGTCTGGAATATCAGTAATGGAAAAACAGTCAAATCATATAATGCCATGTTAGGAATGAACTATGGTCAAGTATGTAGGTATGGTTGTAGAACAATGTAATATATGGAGACCTTGGAAGATATGCAATAAAGACATTAATCATTTTCTTTGTGTTTGTGGAAAGTTGGAGAATTTCTGAACAATCAGATCCAGAACTGGAGGTGGAGATAAATTCTGTTTAGAAAAGAAACCAGGTTGTCTCTGTTGGGGATGGGGACAACGAAGAGTATCACCAAATTAGATACAGCTGAGAGAAGCTAAAAACTCAATAACATCTTCCCTGTAATAAACATTCAAATGGAAATTAAATAAATAGAAATGCAGATATGATAAGTGGTACAACTGCAATATGTTTTAGTATGTTGAAAGAGGGACTGTCGCAAAACACATACAAATAAGAAGTACGTTTCTTCCTGAATAAAATGAGAAATAAATTACTTCTCTCCTATGTTGCTGACATTTACAGAAAGTAGTAGAAATCTGACATTACCAACAGGTTTTGGATTAGTCCATCTCTCCACAGGGGATTCTCAGCATGGCCTTTATTCTTTACTAGCTGGTCGCCCGGCGTTGCCCGGGGATGTAATTGGCTAGTGTTAGCTCTGCCCACTTTTTCTAATCCTAACACACAATTACTCAAGGATGACCTAGTTTGTGAGCTTTGCGGTCTTTGGCATCAATAATTGGCATTGAAATGAAATAAATCTAATTGGCTGTGGCTCCACTCCTTTGAAAATCAATAGGTGAATTTTGATTAGCTTTTGTAGGCTCCACCCACTTTTCTGAATATTAATCCCAGACACCCAGTGACCAACTGTGCAAAGTTTAAGAACCCTGCCATTGACAGTGTAAGAAAAACAAAAGTTTGCTTTCTTAAAACAGAAAGAATTTGCGATAATTCAGGTTGGAGTGAGCTTAAAATGTCACCCAGTGCATCACTGTTGAATATATGCAAATTTACTATTGTTACCCTTAAAAGCTAAACACACTTCCAGAACTGCTGGTATACAATGATGTGTCATTTTGTTAATTTGTACAGAGCCATAATAATCCAATATGCATACAGACTGTTTTGGATTGTTTGCTCCTCATCAGTGCATGGCATGGATTAATTTGGCTCTATGCAGTAGGGCTTGTAACACCGAGAGGTACAGACTAACCAGCAAGCTCATGGTGACCCAGAACTCATTGGAGTGTGTAAAGGACTACAATGGTCCTATAAGCCCCCTTACTAAGATATTAAGAAAAAAAAAGTTTGCTTTCTTAAAACAGAAAGAATTTGCGATAATTCAGGTTGAAGTGAGCTTGAGATGTCTCCCAGGGCATCACTGCTGAATATATGCAAATTAACCATTGTGCACTTAGAAGCTAAACACACCTCCAGTGTAACAGTGTAAGAATGGCTGCAGTTTACATTCTCCAGTGAAATTTGTATTTGTCTCCGCCCCCTTTTTGGTTATGGGAATAAAAAGTATCCTATACTTTATTACAGGTAATGTACTATGTGTGTGCCAAATTTCAGTTTACATTCTAGCAGTGAAATTTGTATTTTTCTCCACCCACTGATGTCCTAATGTTTCCTGGGTATGTATTTGGCTGCTGTTGGCTTTGGCCACGTTGTCTAACCCTAACACACAATTGTCAATAGTCAATTACCAAGTTTGTGAGATTTGTGGTCTTTGGGATGAATAATTTTCATTGAAATGAAACACATCTGATTCGCTGTTTGTGGCCCCACCCCTTTTCTAAATATTTAACCCCAGTAACCCAATGATCAACTGTACCAGGTTTGAGGCTTGTGCCATTAACAGTGCAAAAATGGCAGCAATTAAATATTTGCCTTGAAAATCAATAGGTGAATTGTGATTGGTTTTTGTAGGCTCCACCCACTTTTCTGAATATTAATCCCAGTCACCCAGTGACCAACTGTGCAAAGTTTAAGAACCCTACAATTAATAGTGTAAGAATGGCTGCAGTTTACATTTTCCCAGTGAAATTTGTGTTTGTCTCTGCCCACTGATGACTTGGCATTGCCCAGGTATGTATTTGGCTGGTGTTGGCTCCGCCCACTTTTATTAACCCTAACACAAAATTACTTAATGACCAAGTTTGTGAGCTTTGTGGTCTTTGGCATCAATAATTTGCATTGAAATAAAATAAATCTGATTGGCTGTGGCTCCACCCCTTTTCTAAATTTAACTGTACCAGGTACAGGTGATTAACAGTGCAAGAGGCTTGTGCCATTAACAGTGCTAGAGTGGCATCAATTAAATATTCCCCTTAAAGATTAATAGGTGGATTTTGATTGGCTTTTGTAGGCTCCACCCACTTCTCTGAATATTAATCTCAGTCACCCAGTGACCAACTGTGCAAAGTTTGAGAACCCTACCATTAATAGTGTAAGAATTGCTGCAGTTTACATCTTCTCAGTGAAATTTGTATTTGTCTCCGCCTACTGATGACTCGGCATTGCCCGATTATGTATTTGGCTGGTGTTGGCTGCGCCCACTTTTCCTAACCCTAACCCACAAATTACTTAATGACCAAGTTTGTGAGCTTTGCGGTCTTTGGCATCAATAACCTGCATTAAAATGAAACAAATCGGATTGGCTGTTTGGGGCTCCACCCCCTTATATAAATTTAAACCCCAGTCACGCAATGATCAACTGTACCAGGTTTGAGTCTTGTGCCATTAACAGTGCAAGAATGGCAGCAATTAAATATTCCCCTGAAAAATCAATAGGTCATTTTTGATTGTTTTTTGTAGGCTCCACCCACTTTTATGAATATTAATCCCAGTCACCCAGTAACCAATTGTGCAAAGTTTGAGAACCCTACCATTAACAGTGTAAGAATGGCTGCTGTTTACATTTTCCCAGTGAAATTTGTATTTGTCTCCACCCACTTATGACCCTGCGTTGCCCGCTTATGTATTTGGCTGGTGTTGGCTGTGCCCACTTTCCTAACCCTAACACACAATTAATCAATTACTCAATTACCAAGTTTGTGAGCTTTGCGGTGTTTGGCACCAATAATTTGCATTGGAATTAAACAAATCTGATTGTCTATTTGTGGCTCCACCCCCTTTCTGAAATTGAACCCCAGTCACCCAATGATCAACTATACCAGGTTTGAGGCTTGTGCCATTAACAGTGCAAGAATGGCAGAAATATTCCCCTTGAAAATCGACCAACTGTGCAAAGTTTGAGAACCCTACCATTAACAGTGTAAGAGAAACAAAAGTTTGCTTTCTTAACACAGAAAGAATTTGCAATAATTTAGGTTGGAGAGAGCTTGAGATGTCTCCCAGTGTATCACTGCTGAATATATACAAATTAACCATTGTTACCCTTAGAAGCTAAACACACCTCCAGAACCGCTGGAATGCAATGATGCGTCAGCTTGTTAATTTGGACAGAAGCATAATAATCCAACATGCATACAGACTGTTTTGGATTGTTTGATCCTCATCAGTGCATGGCATGGATTAATTTGGCTCTATGCAGTAGGGCTTGTAACACCGAGAGGTACAGACTAACCAGCTAGCTCATGGTGACCCAGAACTCATTGGAGTGTTTAAGGGACTACAATGGTCCTAAAAGCCCACTTACTGAGATGTTAAGAAAAACAATAGTTTGCTTTCTTAAAACTTAAAGGGACTCCGAGCAGTGCAGAAACTATGGAAAGATGCGCATCATTTTAAAGCTCTCTTTCTCCTCTTTCCAATGATATATAAACCGCCATCCTACGCCTTTTAGTTTTCGCTATTTTCGCGATTGAAATTGGCGCGGCCGCGATTTCGATCGCAAAAATAGAGAAAACTAAAAGGCGTAGGGCAACGATTTAGGTGTCGTCAGAAAGAGGAGAAAGAGAGCTTTAAAATGATATCCATCTTGCCATAGTTATATTGTATTACACAGGGCGACTTTTTCTCAAAGTCAGCAGCTGCATTCAGCAGAATGGAGCTGCTGACACTGGCCGCGGCAATTTCAATCGCGAAAATAGCGAAAACTAAAAGACGCAGGGCGGTGGTTTATATATCATTGGAAAGAGGAGAAAGAGAGCTTTAAAATGATATGCATCTTTCCATAGTTTCTGCACTGTTTGGAGTCCCTTTAAAAAATACTTTATTCCAGGTAATGTACTATGTGTGTGCCAAATTTCATTCAAATCCGTTCAGCCGCTTTTGCGTGATCGAGTAACAAACATCCAAACATCCAAACTTTCCCATTTATTATATTAGTAGGATAAAGACACTCCCTGAAAAAGATTTATACAAAGATGCTGGCCAGCCTCCCTGCTTACCACACACTTTTTTGGCAGTTGCACGGAGCAACTGCTATTCACTAAGTGCATTTTGAAAATAAAGAAATTCCTGTGAACACCTTATGAGGATATGGGCTAGTCCAAAACCTGTCGGCTGTCAGATTTCTACTACCTACAGTGAGTGACAGCAATATAGGAGAAAAGTAATTTATGGCTCATTTTACTCTGGAAGAAACATACTTTTTATTTGTATATGTTTACATATATTTTAAATTTTAAGATTTTCGTGACAGAGGTCCTTTAATTATAGGTAACTATAATATGAGAACATAACATATGACATATTGCTTTAGATTCACTAAACTGCAGCAAACAAAATAAGACTTATTTTTTGTGTTGCGATGCTTCTGCCATCCCCCGTTTCATGACGTACTTCCTGCTGGACTGGAAGTACATCACTGGGATTTTCGTTAGTCCATGCATGTGCCAAGAAAGTAATGTGCTGCTGACTTTGCAGCGGCTCGGGGGCAATTCAGAAACTTGCAGCACAACATGATGCGTTGAGTATGCTAGGCCCTATTGACTTGCATTGCCGTTGTCTCACCCTGCGGTAAAACAGAGTAATGCAAAGCACACTTGCAATACAAGTGTAGAATGAGCTTACGCACCAAGAGTAGTTCATAAAACATTGCATGTAATGTATTGCATTTTGCTCTACTCATCGTGCGTAAGACTTTATGCACATTATTTTGCTTACTGCGGCTTATTTTCTCTCCGGACATAATTTTTTATCTTATTTTTAAATAATTACTTTTGAACACTTAGCAGTTGGAAAAGTCCCCCCAAAAAACAGGTAAAAAAAAAATAATATCAAATTTATTTTGAGTCATTTCCTGTTTAGTGGGTATTGGGCCTGATGCAATTGTCCGACTGGCCAGCGTTAAATGATGGTGAGTCCGATAATCAGGAGACGATAATGTATAAAAGAGCCCCAGAAGCAGTGGCGGAAGATGATGCCGCTGTTCGGCTGGTGTACGCGCATGCGTGGGGAGTGAGGCCGTGATGCTGAAGGACAGCACCACAGGGTAAAGCCTCGCTCTCCATTGCCTGAAAAAGGACCATCGTTCAGGTTTTCACCTGAGTAATGTTCCCTGAAGATCGGCCATCACACAACTTAAACCGGCAATAGGCCTTGTGCGATGACAAGGTGATAAGTAGCTCACACCTGCAAGCTACTTCTCACCTTGACTAACATCAGGCCCATTTTATTGATAGGATTTGAAAATATCTCTTTGGCAAAAATAAAAGTCAAAAGGATATGGACCAATGTTTGCAATATAACATTGATCAAGGAGTCCAGTGGACAGATCAGGCAATTTTAATGTTAGTTATCTTGACTGAGACATATCTATATGAGAGCCAGCATTTGGCTATTGCTAGGGCCATGCCATTTTCTGCAGCCAGGGGTCATTTTTGGCACCAGGGCCCATATGCAATTAACTTTTTCTCGTAGAAGCTCATGTTTTATCTTGTATTTAAAAAACGTTCCATCAATTTGCAATAAAAAAAGTACCAAAAGTAGATGAAAAAAGTATTATTGAAATTATTTTAGTATTTTCTTGCTTGCTGGTGGTTTAAAAGGCATTCTATTGACACGTTTCAAAATATCACCTTGGAGAAAACTTAGAAGAAAAAGATAATTGCATATAGGCTTATGTGTCCTACTGTTATTATAAAACATCTATGAACATGCACTGCAGGGCTGACTAGCAGCCTGAACCCCCCCCCCCCAGATCTCCCATATCTAGTGCTCCCCCTGGCTTGTGCAGAGGGTTGGTAGTGGAGCACGTTCTCCTGTCTGCTGGAACGCTACCCCCAGGTCCTGTCACCATCCCAATGGCAGCCTGTACCCCATGACCCAGCGGCAAGTAAAGTACGTGGCCACATACATGCCGTGAGGTCATTCAGCAGGGATGGAGAGAGGACATGGGAGGAGCATGCCAGTGGACAGATGAGTGCGCACTCCACTGCCAACAATATGCATAGGCCTGGATGAGCACTATTTTAAAGGAAGGGATACTGGTCAGGGATCCTTCGACCAGCTGCGAACCTAACTACCCCCTTTCCAGCAAGATCTTTCCATCCAGAATGATCAGAATCGGAATCAGAATCATTTATTTCACCAAGTACCACCAACGGGTGTTTGTACCCGGAATTGGTTTTGGCTCATACAGGTTGTGGAAGGATGGGGGGGATAATGTCCGAATGTCAAGAGCCGAGGCTGCCATACTACATCGCCACTAGTCACACTTGGCAATTATCTGTGATCGCTAAGGAGACAAGGTGGGAGGGGGACAGAGGGAGGTGAAGGTTCAGCAGTGATGACCCAGTTTTTCATGAAAGAAACCATATCAATAGTTGTGATCGCTTTCAGACAGAAATCTTTCAAAACTATCATTGGGTGGCCATGATGGGGTATCAGTCGCTCCAGCAGATATGACCACAGTGGTCAAATCTACTGGTGAAAATCGTCAAGTGTACAGGCACCTATACACCATGTGTATATAAAAGCCATACGATTGAGATCAGTTAAATAAGGGGCAGACCTTCTGTGCCCCAAAACAATACACATTTAGCGAGAGTAATTGTGTCAAAGTGATATTTGGCTGATAAGTCATAGCATTCCTTAAAGAGCAACTGTTAGCCATACAATGCATTAATAAAAAAAACACATAAGCAAGTAGATAATTACTTGCTCTACTTACTTAACAGATGTATTGCGCTGTCCACTGTTTAATTCAGATTTTACAACGTTTGTAAAATCCAGTGACTTCTGGTTCTGGTGGTGGCCATCTTGGATCCCATATGCTTAAGTATTCCCCCTGGCATCCCCTCTCCTCCCTGCACTATTACAGAGCAGGGAGTGATAAAGGCAGCGCAGACTGACTCACCTACTAATAGTTGCAAGCACTCAAGTTCCTGTGCATAATCTCTGCACTACCACCGGAGGCAGTGCAGAGAGTATAGACGGGAACTCCAGCACGTGGAACCATAAGGAGGTGAGTCTGTATGTGCTGGCTTTATCCCTCCCTGCTCTGCTCTGTAATAGTGCGAGGAGGAGAAGGGATGCCGAGGGGCATGCAGTGGGAGAAAGATGCGGTTGGAGCGCGGACATGGCACACTGCAGGAGGGGGGCCGAGGACAGTGTCAGGGGACAGCTTCTGGCCCCCTTCCTGTGCACTAGCAGCTGTCAGTGACGAGAGTGACAGAGACTTCAGCCAATCAAGGCTGAATTTGCATGCGACGTCACTTCTCTTTTGCGGCTGCTACTCTGTGTACCACATTAGAGCCAGGGGCATGAGGAGGGATAGATACCAATGAGCAAAAAGGTGAGATTGATTTTAGACTTTTATATTGCCACTTTAGCATCAATTTTACTTGTAGAACAGCTACTTATAGAGAATTGATTTTAGATTTAATGCCAAAAATGCAAATCTAATGGCAAAATTATCTGAATTTCAAAACAACGTCTCACTGCAGACTACAAAAGAAGACAGAAAACTGCAGGAGGAAATGTGTGCAGAACACTTAGCACACAAAGGCACTTGTATGTATTAGCGAACCGTGTCATACTATTTTCTGCTTTAGTTAATACGGGCAAGAAAAATCAGTGGGTAGAAAAATAAATGATTATTTAGATTGAAGTAAAATGATAAAGTTTAGATCTCCTAGGAACTGACAGCATTCCAGCTCCAACAATCCTTTTATTGTTCCCTTTCACTAGGAGATTAGAGGCAAGCCTGACCTTAGAAGAATGCACTCTGGAAAAAAGGGGTAGCTGCTTTGCATTGATAATCATTCTGCTGGTTTAAGGATCACACCTTTCTTTAAAAAAAATGGAAATGTATGCAGCGGCTTGTTGGAAAATGAATGAAGATGGTAATTACAAAAAGGTTTAAAACAGAAGATCATGAGAAAGATAGAAAGTAGAATGAATGAGCCCAAATCTTCGCTGAAAAAAACCTGTCAAATATATTTTCCCCTGCAGCAAAACTGAAATGTAATAAATTGTTCCCTAGTAAGGGGCCTGCAATGCCAAACATGTCAAGGCTTAGATTGCAGTGAATGATTAAACATTATTTTTCTGTGCTGCCTTAAGCACCTTGGGACAAATCAAAAACATTCAGTCTTAGTTTAAATTAGGTACCCCAAAGTGGCAAATGAATAAATCTGACACTCGTAACATTTTGTGCTTCTGTAATTGCTGAAAGCCTTCCATAAATCAAACAGAACTTTTCTTAGAATCCACTCCTGTTAGACTTGCGTATTAGGTTAGATTTTTATTTCTTTGTTTGATTTAGGTACCAATTATTTACCTTTATCCTTGGTGCATGAACTTGGGACTGGGCACGATTTTAGCAAGTGCAATGCTAATGCTGTGAATGTTGGCCATTGAGTGTAAAGCATGCATATGACAGCAACGCTACTGTTCAAGGAGAACTAAGTGATACTCCACTGGATTGGGCACTGGATAAGAATTTGAATGCAATTTGTATTAATTTTGTACATTTGTCATTTAAATGTTGTTACGTGCAAAATGTTTTAGTATTCCTCATATTTCCTCTTCAGATTTGTACACATCTTCAGTAACTAGGTATGCTCATTCGGATTCTGCTGAAAGGAAATTTACGCATTTCGGATTGGAACTTGAGAGGTACAGACTAACCAGCAAGCTCATGGTGACCCAGAACTCATTGGAGTGTGTTAGGGGCTACAATGGTCCTAAAAGCCCCCTTACTAAAACAAAAGTTCTTAAAACAGAAAGAATTTGTGATAATTCAGGTTGGAGTGAGCTTGAGATGTCTCCCAGTGCATCACTGCTGAATATATGCAAATTAACCATTGTTACCCTTAGAAGCTAAACACACCTCCAGAACCGCTGGAATGCAATGATGTGTCAGCTTGTTAATTTGTACAGAGCCATAATAATCCAACATGCATACAGACTGTTTTGGATTGTTTGATCCTCATCAGTGCATGGCATGGATTAATTTGGCTCTATGCAGTAGGGCTTGTAACACCGAGAGGTACAGACTTTTAGGACCATTGTAGTCCCTTACACACTCCAATGAGTTCTGGTTCACCATGAGCTTGCGGATTGGAACTTGAAAATTGTAAAATGTAAATCAGAAATTGGATTCCTGCAGAAATACTGCATTACCGCAGCTCAGTAATTTTACCCCAATCACAAAGCTCCGAAGCATTGGACCAATCAGAGAATGCAGAGTCAACTCCGAAGTATTTGGCCAATCACAGAATGCAAAAAATGACCAAAAAAAGGACACCTCGGGTATCGGAAAATGGAAATCGTCTTTCTGCAAAAAGATCACATTACCACAACTCGGTAATTCTAGCCCAATCACAGAACTCGGTAGCATTGCACCAATCTGAGAATGCTGAGTCAACTCAGAAGTATTTGGCCAATCAGAAAATGCAAAAAATGACTCAAAAAAATATTCCTCAGAAATATGAATCGGAAAACGGATATCTGCGGAATTGGTAATCAGCATTGGCGGATATAGGAGTTTCCACAGAATCGGAAATCGGCATTTTGCACCATCCCTATCAGTAATGATTGGTAAATCATTGTTAGGGACACAGTTGTGGAAAAGAGCATGGACTTGCTGTTTGGCTAAGGCTGAGCAGCAGGTGCTGTTCTATGGAGATCAACGGAGGGAGGACAGGTTGCAAAGGAGCAAGTGGCATACTGTGCTCTTTGCAGTCATTTTCGTTGTTTAGTCATCCAACCACAGCAAATCACTAAATGACTTCACAGAAGGGAGGGGCTGTACACATACATGCAGGGAGCACATGGCAAATTTACCAGTATTCCCAGCAGTAAGGCAGTGCTCATTGCGCAATTAACATGGTCTTCGTCAACTAGTTGCCTGGGTACCATGCGGTACACTACCTTCATCGCACGCAGTACCCTGGCAATATGCACATTACCTAGGTAATGTGGGTTCCATTAATTACGCAATATGCACTACCTTACTGCAAGGAGTATAACCCAGTGGATCTGGAAAAAATGGGAGAGTCAGGTAAACCAATAAACTCAGTCTGGATTTTTTTTTCGTAATTGTCTCATATTAGGTGAGTTTTCAGCACTGACTGGGCATACATGTTATAATGCCATCAGTGAGCTGGGCGCAGGGCGAGCTGAATGACAGCGGCGCCCAGCTTCAGCGCTTGGCCTTCATTCCTGACCGGGATCTCATCTGGAAGGTTAGTAAGTATGGCGGTAGTATGGATGCAGCTCTGTGCATACACTGGCAGAGAAAACTGTGTGTATTTAAATATAACCAGGTTGTTCAGGCTTTTTTAAACTCATCTTCTGGTTAGCCTTGATAGTGGAGAAGACTGAAGCACTGCATATCTGGAATTGATTTTTAAAATTGTTTGCTTTTATGTGCCTAGGATTTTTCCCCTTCACGTGGGTTATATCAGAACATAGTAAGGGTTGCTGAGAGGTTTGTGAATTAGTGGTTTTATGATTACAGTTCCATGCAACATCCAAATTAAGAGTCTTGTGTTGATACATATTTAGGGCAGCTCTAGTCCTATATTGTAATGTTCAAGTGTCTCTGCTTTCCTGCACTTCCTGTGTGTGTGTGTGTCCAGTGTTTTGCGCTACTGCGCCTGTGCAGGGAGGGACAGAGACACTGGGGAGAGCTAAGGGAGGGCGAGGCCAGAAGGGGCAAGCGCAGCGGAGTGGTGACAGACCTAGCACGTTTTTAAACAGACTAAGGTCACTAGTTTAACAATAAAAAAAAAAGTTCTCAGTGTGGGCGGTTGCATGAGACTTTTAATATGCTAACCTTTTAGCTCCTGCTATTTTTAAATATGATCTGAATGCATTCTTTTAACACCTAATAGCAGAATGGCAGAACTAAACTAAAGACAATCATTTAAAAGTTCGGTCAAGGTTTACTGGATCAATGATGTTCTACAGAAGAGAGATGGAAATAATTGTGAGTTAATGCAAAGTTAATGTTAAATTTATTCACATTCATGCAGCTAGAAATTGCATCGATCACAGTCAATAGCGTTTACATTTGATTGGTCCAGATGAAAAAAAAAGCATGCATTTGCATAACTTTAAAGCGGACCTGAACTCAGAACTTCCTCTCTGCTCTAAAAGATAAGCAACAACATTCTAACCTTTAAAGAAAAACATTTCTTTGCTACAGCTGATACAAATCCTGCAACAAATCTGCAGTGTGTCTACTTCCTGCTTTCATGGAAGCAGACATATTGTCAATCACCGGTGTTAACCAATTAGCTGCTCTGCCGTGGCCACCAGCTGAGTCAGCTGAGGTCAAATTACAACTTGTGATTAGTCACAGATGGGGGAATTACACATGCTAAACTCTCTAAATACATACAGGGTGCATTCTGTATGCTTTCCTTCTGTTCTGTGCAAGAGTTCAGGTCCAAAAACAAAAACAAGCGTTTAACAAAAATGTATCACTTTAAGCTTTGACCATATTTCTTTTTGGCTGAGTATAACCTTAAAAAAATCAACCCAGAAGGGTTGGTGTTCTGTGCCACATTGAGGAAAATACAAGTCCATAGAATAATCAGACCACTAATTTCACTGTACTTGATATTATCTACTTTCACCTTCATTGGCTCATTGAGAAAAATAAATAAAGACTCAATAGCACAGACTGGAATGCCCTTAAATATCATGGTCATCATCAGCCTCATAATCATATAGTTTCAGAACCAAAAGAAAATCTAAATATTGCCATTATGTGGTCAAACTTACTACCTGGGAAAACAAAACTATGCGCTTTCCTTGATATACAGCTGTTGCAGCCGGCATAGATTTTGGCAGCACATCATGCCAAGCAGTACTCTGGGAGTTGTTCATAGGCCCAAAGAGCTGTCCACAAATATAAAATCTACTTTATTCTGCAGCTTATAAGAATAACAGAATCCATTATTAGTCTGCTACTTAAGATTTTACAAGCGTACACCTGAATAAAACGACTGCTAAAATATTATTACTTTCTTTGTGATTTAATTGCTTAAAGCCATATTTTGCTCATTTCTTCACAAATGCAGTTAACAGCACAGAGCTAAAGCAAATAAGAAAACAAGTCCATTAAATGAGATACATGGAAAGTAGGCAATTTTACTGAAAATGGTTGGCATGAGATTAATGATAAATCACCTTAATGCACTTTAATTGAGTTAAGTGGCCACCTTTACCTTAAAATTTATTGAAGAAATCATTTGAGCCCTATGTATTTCAGTATGCAGAAATGCACATTTCCATTATATATAAAAGGCTTTACCAAAAAGCTGGGAAGAAAATGAAATGTTTGTGAAATTTCAGGCAAACTTGTGTTCTATTTTCTATACTTTGTTAATCCAGGATATCTGAACTGGCACAGTTATACCCTATTTTACTTTACAATGCTCTCACACTGGATTGGAGGCATGTACAAAGAGTCTTGTTAGTACAATTTGGCCATATAAAGTAAATATTGGTAAAATTTTGACGCACAGAATTTGTACTGTGACATATGCCAACTACGTAGCACACAGTGCTACCTTCACTAATTAAAGAGAGTCTGAAGCGAGAATAAATCTCGCTTCAGACCTCATAGATAGAAAGGGCATGTGTGCCCCTGCTAAAACACAGCTATCCCGCAGCTTAACGGGGTCGCTTCACCCCCAAATCCCCTCCGTACAGCGGGGGAGCGCTTCCGCATTGGGGTAGGGCTAACCGCCGCAGCCCTGCCCCACGCGCGTCTGTCAGACGCGTATCTCTGCCTCTCCCCCGCCTCTCTCAGTCTTCCTTCTCTGAGAGGGATGGGGGAGAGGCGGCGATGCGCGTCTGATAGACGCGACTAGAGGCAGGGCTGCAGCCGTTAGCCCTGCCTCCAGGAAGAGATTTTTCATGACCAACTTTGCGACCAAGTATTGCGGGGGTGGGTTTGGGGGTGAAGGGACCGGGGGATAGCGGCGTTTTAGCAGGGACACACATGCCCCTGCTAACTATGAGCTCTGAAGCGAGATTTATTCTCGCTTCAGAGTCTCTTTAAGTAATGTGAGCATTAGCAGAGTACCATATGCTATGCTACTTGCATAGTATGCATTAATGTAGCAACACTCTCACTACCTTTGTAACGTGGGTAGTGTTAATTGAGTAACTTGCCACGCAGTTGGTGTAATAGTAAAATTGCTGTGCATTCCCTGCACAAGGCAACTTTGCTGATGTTTAACGAACATGGCCCATGGCACACCCATTTTAGACTATTACACCCAGGTACACCCAAATTACATTTGTTTATTTGTTTAGTGTGCTGTGGGGCTTATTCTGAGTTTTAGATTCTCTTGGAGCCATGCTCCCAATTCCCCTTTCTTTCTCTATGAGTCAATTCATAAAATACTTTGCTTTTATTTGTCACTTCCGTACATATCTTTGGCTCCTGAATTTGTTTGTTTGTGTTTCCTGGTCCCCACTATGTTTTCCAGATCAATCAAGGATTAGTATGCTCTAGTCCAGTGCTGGGCAAACGATGGCCCGCTTGCGCTGGATCTCCGGCCTGTTCACAGGCAGCTGGATTCCTCTCCAACCTCCTTCCCTGCAGAGTTGCGAGTTGCGGGGGATTTGAAACTTACCACAGATCACAAATTCTCACGTTGCATCTCCAAGGCAACAGGGCATCACATGACAGGACGTCGTGACGTACCAGGCGTGTTACACACTGGCTGCCAGCGTGTAATATGCTGGCACATCCTGGCGTCATGTCATGTGACCACCTGTTGCAATGGAGACCCGACATGTGAATCGCGCGATCAAGGTGACTTTCAAATCCCCCGCCGTCTGCTCGCAACTCTGCAGGGCGGGAGGGGGGTTGAAATTTAAGGAGTGCGGCATGCGGCACAGGCTGCTTAAAGTTTGTCCAGCCCTGCTCTAATCATATCCCATCTTGACTATTGTAACACCATACTCTGCAGTCTATAAAAAAACAGACATGCATGTCTCCAGTCTCTACTGAAGTCTGCTACCAGTCTCATCTACCTCTCCTTCTGTTCCTCCGAAGCAGTCTCTCTCTGCTAATCTCTCCATCGGCTACGTATTACCCAAATGATCCAGTTTAAACTCTGATCATACAAAGCTTTACATGAGTTGTCACCCTCCATGTTTCCTCATCAATCTTCAGCCGTCACTCTTCCCAGGAGACCATCTTGTCCTTTTGCTTTGTCACCTCCTCTCTTGCCCACATCCAGGACTTCTCATTAGAATCACCTCCCCTTTGGAGCATTCTCTCACAGCCAGTACGTCATGTTCCTAGGCCAGAAACCTTCAAAAGTACTCTCAAAACACACCTGTTCAGACAAGCCTATAATTTGCTATAGGTAGCATTGGAAGCTCACTGTCTCATCCGCTAACCTCTTTGTCTCCTTCTTTTATGTCTCCAACCCACTACCCTCTAGAATGCAAGCTCACAAGGGAAGGGACCTTCTACTAGTGTTTCTTATTTTGCTGTAAATTATCATATGAACATGTACCAATATTGGTGATGTCAAACCACACATTAACTATGTATGTATATTTGTACATATATTGTTTAGTTTCCACATTGTACAGAGCTTTGAACTTTTCATGCATCTATGCACCCACCTATTTACTTTGTACTATGTACAGCTCTATGGAAGATGTTGGCACTATATAAATAAATAATAATAGCAAAGATTGTTGTCTTTGATGAAGTGGCCTGAGAGTTGTGAAACGTGTAAAATTGTGAAGGAAAGTAATAGATATACATCTTGGAGCCTGAATTACAGAATTTATTGGATAAAGGGTTTTTTTGTTGGAACTGTATGTCTGATATCTCTAAGAACAAAGTAAAAGGTGTTTTAATGAGAAAGTGTTTTGTATTTATGTAATTTACAGATATAGCATCAGTATTTTTGAATTGTAAAGTATGTCTCGGAGTATGCTTTCTAACGATAATACTATCAGTATATAGAAAGGATGCTGACCAGCACATAGGAATAATTTTTATAAGCAATAATTATTATCTAACATGTCATAGTGAAATTTCTATGTAGTTTTTAACCTGTACGTATGGACGTGGAAAGCGTTGATCTGCATTCTAAGGTCTGTGTAAGAAAAAAATTGTCAAAAGATGCAATTGGGACTTTACATTCTGTCCCTTAGACTTGATGAGCGTCTGCAGCCTATTTACTTGGGTCTGAATAAGTGACAACTTAAACTGTTCCCTACCTCTTCAATTGTGACCAGTGACCTGGAAAAATCTAAATTCTAATCCAAAACCTGCCCCTTACTAACCCACAATTAAAATAGAGAGGAGTTCTAAAGTAGCTCCCATTGAACACTTCAGTCTAAGAAATATTCTCATGCCTTGACATCTTGACAGCCATAGTATTTCACCCTTCATCCATAGAATTTTATTTTATGAATCTTTAATACTTAGGCTGGAAGGGTCACAGGTGAACACCATGCTTTATCAGTAAAATGCTATTGCAAGTGAATAAGATCTCTTCACATGCAAAGAGAAAAGAATATAAAAGCCTGCCTACGTATTGGACTATTATAATACTAAATTAAGCACTTTCAGATTTAATCTGGTGATAACTGTTAACTATATATAAAAGTAGAATAATATGTGTGATCGATAAGGTCTCCCATAAAGTTACAACAAAAAATGAAAAAAGAAACGAGAAGCGGACTTTGACGAAGAAAAATGATCTGACCAACTATGCATAAAGGAAAATGAAAGCAACTTAAAATAAAACAATACAAAGGTAATTCAGACATGTATATAGCTATTTAAACAGTTACCAGATTTAAAAAAATGCATGACCAACTAAAACCACTCTATATTAATAAGGTAAAGCTAACAGAGACATCAGGAGATGCAAGAAACATAATAAGACAATTTGTCAATTCTATATTATGCAAAAATAGACCATGGCAAACAGTAACAAAAATAAATGGGCTTAGTAGTCCAAGTAGATGGAATAAAATGATGAATAAGTAGTCTCTGCATTAATAACAAAATTACATATATATTCCTTTATCCACACCTGGTGGCTGTTTACATAGCTTTTTTTTTTATATTATTCTAACCTGGCACGTTGACAGGTAGATAGAAAAAAATTCTACAACAGGGAAACTTTCCAACATAAAAAACAAACAAACAAACAAACAACAACAACAAAATGTGCTATAGACATTTTTTCCACTAACCAAAACTAAAATACAATTGTTACCACAATTCAAAACTAAAATGGACTTGAGCCTTTACTTTACATGTGCACTAACTGTATTATTATCTCTCCCTACAATCTAATCTGTAACTAACCTGCCATTAGATCTAAAATTTCACAAAACTTTAACTAAACCTAATATTAATATACACCTCTCATTACACTTGCTAGTAAGCATTTCTTACCTTATCCAGTACTGGCATAAAAAGCAAGAAACTACTCCATTCTCCAGCCTAGCAACAAAGTCAAATGGCGACAACAAATTGCGGCACTGAAAGAGATGTCTTGTGATTTATGGTGAATCTATGAACGTACTACATGGCGATTTCTAATTTATTATGGAATAAGATAATTTCCAATCACTGTCTGATAATTTATGTACACATGTGGCCTCAATTCACTAAGCATATCTCCTGTCTTTAATAGCTCTTCTGAGCTGTCTCTACAGTTATCACAATTATATCACCATGGTGATAACTGTAGAAACAGCTCAGAAGAGTTATTAAATACAGGAGATAAGCTTAGTGAATTGAGGCCAATGGGGATATGCACAAAACTGCAGTAAAACTGCTGTGTGCAGAGAGCACATGGCAATTTTTACCAGTACTTCCAACATTTAAGGAGGAACTGTTGAGAAAATCTTAAAATTTAAAACACATATAAATAAGAGGTACTTTTCTCCCAGAGTAAAATAAGCCACAAATTACTTTTCTCCTATGTTGCTGTCACTTACAGTAAGTAGTAGAAATCTGACATTACTGACAGGTTTTGGGCTAGTACATCTCTTCATGGGGGATTCTCAGCATGGCCTTTATTCTTTATAAAGATATTCCTTAATTCCCTGAAAATGATTAATACAAAGATGCTGGCCAGCCTCCCTGCTCACTGCACACTATTTTGGCAGTTGGACAGAGCAACTGCCATTCACTAAGTGCTTTTAAAAATAGGGAAAACCCTGAGAACCCTCCTATGAGAAGATGGGCTAGTCCAAAATCTGTTGGTAATGTAAAATTTCTACTACTTACTGTAAGTGACAGCAATATAGAAGAAAAGTAATGTATGGCTCATTTTACTCAGGGAGAAATGTACTTCTTATTTGTATGTGTTTTAAATTTTAAGATTTTCGCGACAGTTGCTCTTTAAAGTATTGTAAATTGTAGAGTTAGCATGACCTGAAATTTATTGAATTTACCCCGTCTAACATGTATATAAATGCCTGGACCCAAGGTATTCCAACAGAACATACGCAAGAAAATCATACTATTTCCAGTGGCCTGGCCTTTTTCCGTAGAGCATCTTGCTACCATCTCTTCCCATACTAAGGCTCCTTTCACACTCGCGACATTGCGTTGTGTCACACAAACATTGGTGCATAGTGATGCAGAAGCAATGATAACCCCATGGAGCTATAACATTGATCACAGTGCGATGTAATGGGTTCCATTGGGGCAATGCAAGAGATACTACCGTCAAGGTGTAATGTCATTCTTCATAACCGTGGCAGGGCAATTGAAGGACAAAGTTTGAAAGGGGCCTTATCCTTTCAATTGCATGGTTTAGAGCAATCTGTGAACCACAGATTGCTCTAAACCATGCAATTGAGAGGATAAGGCCCTTCCAAACTTTGTTCTTCAATTGCCCTGCCACGGTTATGAAGAATGACATCACACCTATGACTAGGCCACCTTCTTACAGTGCTTCATAGTCCAGTTCAAACAATCATGCTTTCTCAAAATAGGAGGTCTCAACAGTAAAAAGGAATCAGTATGAACTTTTGACTGGCTTGAAGTTACACAGTCGCCCATGCAAAAAACTGTGAAGCCTTGTGTGTTCTGAAATTTTTCTCTCTTAACCTCTACTACGTGACGTCTTTAAGCAGTTTTTGCAACAGTAGATCTTCTATAGGATCAGACCAGATAAGTTATTCTCTGGCTCTGCTTCCCAAATGCAGCACTCCTTTAGCACCCTTGATGTTATTTGCCAGTTCACCAGTGTCCTTCTTTGGAATTTTGGTAGGCACTAACTACTGCCTACTGGAAACATTCCTCAAAGCCTGTTGTTTTGGGGATGCTCTGACCTAGACATCTACCCCACTGACAGGCAAACTTGGCTCTCCAGCTGTTAAGGAACTACAAGTCTCACAATGCATTTGCCTTTACGAATCATGATGTGGCTGTCAGACTCCTGCAATGCATTGTGGGACTTATAGTTCCTTAACAGCTGGAGTGCCAAATTTGCCCATCACTGAGCTATCCCATTTTTACTCTTGTCAGAATTGTTTATATCCCTACACTTACCCATTAATTCTTGCTTCAACCATACTGTAATATGAGAAATTAATGATATTCACATTATTTGTCAGTGGTTTTAATGTTGAGCTTGATCAGTATGTAATATTTTTTTAGCAATCACTACCAACCCTTAGTAGCATAAGCTCATTTTGCCAATTCTCACGATAACATATACCAATTGGGCAAATGGGGGTAAGCACTGTAATGTCAGAAGGGCACAAGAGCTTCTTGTAGATTTTTGCTGATATTTGTATTTTATGAACTCAACTAAAAAAATCAATGCTTGCTGATTTGTGAGTTTCACTTACGGTTGCTCTGTGGCCAGACAAGAACATATTTTTCACACACTATTTCTCAGTAGCTGGCCTTGTCTCTCGGGAAGGTATCATACCATGCAATGTGTTCATATTCTGACAAGGTTTCTGCAATGCCTGGAACATCTCCTAGTGCCTTAAATATGTCCCTTTGGGGGATGTTGAACATTTAGCTACCACCAAGTGCTGGAATTTTGTTCTTTAGAATCACATTGTAAATTCAGATACCCCATCTTGACAAGTAACATGCCTAAGTGGTATATATCCAGTGCAACTGGTACCAATTACCTGTGTTATGTTTCCCTCTGCATTATGTAACATCTATCCATTATCCTTCATGTAATGTCGAAATATATTTTTTGCTTCAATTTAGATGGCTGTCAGCACTAACCTAAGAAATATATAATTTTGCAAGATAAATACAGTCCTATTGAATAGTGAAACCCTAGTCACTCTTAAATCGACAGTGACATGTTTATTTTAGTAATTACATATGACTAAATGTGTGTGATGACTTTCAAGTTTAGCTGGTGCTGTTGCAATAATTGAAAAGTAATATCGCATAGTAGGAACTCCACCCAGAATTTCTAGGATTGATATATCTTTAAATAAATATAGATATCTAATAGTTTCACCAGGTTCTGCAGCATATTCATTTACAAACCATTCAGCTTGTGAGTAGTGTGTGCCAGTTGTATAACGTATATTTAACTTATGCTAGGTACACACCATACAATTTCCTGTTAGATTTT
The DNA here is from genome assembly GCF_040937935.1 of Hyperolius riggenbachi. Classification (NCBI taxonomy): domain Eukaryota; kingdom Metazoa; phylum Chordata; class Amphibia; order Anura; family Hyperoliidae; genus Hyperolius; species Hyperolius riggenbachi. Next base: position 210,638,703 of record NC_090646.1, on the reverse strand, counting down.
CTGTAAGATTTACCTGCCAGATAGATAATTTCCAACATGTTGGAAATGATCTATCTAACCATCTATCTGCCTAGCAATTAGGTATTGTTCTACTCAGCAGGAGATAACCAGAAGACAATGCACCAGAGATAATGACCAGTCTCTACAGAAAGTAATCTAACTGAAAAATCTATCTGAAAAATCTAACTAAGAAATCTAACAGAAAATTGTATTGTGTGTACTAGGCATTAGCCTGGGCCTAGACCTGCAGTCATTGGCTACCTTAAAGTGGTATGAAACTCATTGTTATTGTCTTGAGTTAGTATTTGGGTGGCGGGAGGGAGCTTGTCTGCTTTGTGTGATCTCACAAATACAAGACAATCTGATGATTTGTACGGCGCCCCATTTTTCTCACTCTTATCAGTTAGCTTCAGTGAAGAAAAATGTTACGTTATTAACCCTTCCAATACTGAGTTATAGACAATATACAACAGATATGCAACAGATATACATGCTTAGGGATAGGCCGCATGCCTGTTGCATATCAGTTGTCAGCTGCATTACAACACAGCATGCAGGCCAGTGTAAATGGACCATAACTAATCTTTTTCTCTTCCTCTTTTTCTATTGATAAATGGAAGCGATGTGAGGCAGTTGTGGGTTGTGGGAAGGAGCAGCCTTACACTCAAAACCCCTCCTGTTTATTCTAATTAGGGAAAAGGTGTGGCCCCAGACACTGAAAACAATTCAGGTGCTGAGGAGGAGCAGTACAAGCCACTTAGATTATATGATTCAGTGCTTTCATATGTCAGTGGTCTTAATCTAAACAAAGAAAGCAATTAAACCCTCGCTGAAACATAAGGTTATACCTTATACAATATTCACTTTGGCCAAGTGCATAACTAGAGGTGGCTGGAAAGTGTAATGGTTAAGGGCTCTGCCTCTGACATGGGAGACCAGGGTTCGAACCTCGGCTCTGCCTGTTCAGTAACCCAGCAGCTATTCAGTAGGAGACCTTAGGCAAGTCTCCCTAACACTGCCTATAGAGCGCGTCCTAGTGGCTGCAGCTCTGGCGCTTTGAGTCCGCCAGGAGAAAAGCGCGATATAAATGTTCTGTGTTTTGTTTAGAAAGCATGGGACCCCACAACTGTCATACCTTTTCCCTTGCCAACCCCTCACTGGCCATAAAACAAGTTTGGCCATCATAATCTTCACGCCCATAACAAGTGTAGCCTCAAAAACACCTGATTTGAACGATGAAGCCCTTTATCAGAGGGAGTGAAGTAGTAGTTTGGGCCCCCTTGTAGCTCTGGGTCCCCCTTTCCTAAGAAAAATATATAAGCTCAATATTTCAATTTTTTTATATATATGTAATGCTCCAACTTTTGACCATTAACATTTTATCAGTGTCATCAATACTTAAATTATCTCAAAAAGTGTTATAAAAGAGATCTTAGCTTAGTTGGGCTGCACTCCCAAGTTGAATCAATGTGTATATACTGCAATGATGTACTGATAAACTTAATCAGAGTAGAATGGAGAAAAAAAGATATGCTCCATTCAACCTTCAGCTGGATAATCATCACGACAGGTAATTTTTGTACCCGGTCATGGCCGTGATGCGTCGGATTTGGGAGCCGTCATAGGCCTTAATTTTAATTACTGCTATTGCGGATCTCACAGTGTAGTTTGGGCAATAACCAATCCCCGAATTACAATAAAATCACAGTGATTTAAGTGCTGGAAATAGCTGAACCCTTAATTAAGTAGCCATGAGTAAAATTAGGTAATCAGTGAGGGAATACATTGTCTTTCAGCTTCTCCCTGTGCCCAAAATTACCATGTGCCTGAATCATATGTACTCCCAATCATAAACCTATCAAAGCTGACAGTACAGGGAAAAGTATTTGTCTACATAATCAGGGTGGAGACAGATTTGAACAGCACTGCAAATGCTTATAAAAAATACCTGTATCTGGGCAAAGTCACCATGGACATGAACATTGCTGGCAACACAAGGAAATATGCCTTGCATGAAAAATCTAAATCTATGTATATGTGAGAAAGTGAAAGGATCATATAATCCAATTGGTTTTAAATCAGTTACTATAACTGGTTGTATATTAATAAATCCAGAGTTTAAAAACTTTGATGTTACATAAAAATATGTTACATTCAGAACCCCTTATAACTAATGTATAGATGCAGTTGTTTTCTTACTTTGTCTTGAATGTACTAGTTACCATTGTAAAGAAAAAAAAAGGTTCTCATTATTTTAATTTATAAGGAGACCTTGTAAGAACAAACAGCACAGCGTGAGCCATTTTATCTCCTTAATAATGGATGGCTACTTGTTAATTATTTGACTGATCAGCCAGCAGGACTCATTTTTAAGCTCACTAGTTATGTCCTGTTAATATTTTACACTTTACCCTATTTTCATTAACCAGCTCCTGCCTGGAGAAAATGAGCCACTTTTGATCCAATTTCTGTTTTTTTAAATGTAAAGACTTCAAACGTGAAGTTTGTTTTCTTACTCGATCCAAAATGATGTATGTGTGCATGACTTTAAACATCAATACTGTCAATCATTCCTTTACAGTTTTTGTTTAGAACTTAATTGGGTAAGAATATAAAAGAATACACTAATTTGTCAATCCCTTACATTTACATCAGACGAAAAAGCATAGTTACTGGCTCTACAATGGAAACTTCGTCTGGTGGGAAAAAGAATATTTTTTTTCTATGTATTTACTTAATATAAATTACTTTTTGCCATTCTGGACCCCGTTTGAGGACTGCTAACAGATACATTTCTCCTTCCGTTTTTTCCAGGATCTTTCCTCTGCTTTTTACGCTGTTGACCTCCCTCTCCTACTCCATACCCTGCTTTCTATGGATATCAGTGACATTGCTTTCTCTTGCTTCATTTGCCATGTATCCATACATTTGTTTAATGGTAATGCTTCCTCTTCCACTCCTCTCCATGTCCTTGATCCCCACTATTCAGTCCTTATAAAGAATATTGATTTGGAGACTGCTGTAAAAATACTGATTTGGATATCTCCATAAAAGTGCCATTATTTTGAAATGGAGCCACTGTCCTGTTGATGTGCAGTTTGTCACCTTTATAAATAAGTCACTTTGACATGTTGCTGTAGAAGTCTGAGTTGGGGCAGGTGGGGCCTAATAAAGCCTTTTATTCTTCGGTGCAGCAAAAGATGACTTATAGTGGCAATCTCTTTTTAACATTGTACTTTGCCTTTGGAACAATAATATGAATCTAATAAGGGCAAGGGAGGGTGGAGCTAAAGAAGCTCTGCTGTCATCCAAGCTATTTACTAGCTCACTATATTTAATGCTAATGGCATCACAGAGAAAAATAAGTTGATTCACTAAGATATGGGAACAATTGAAAATACTGAAGAATGCTTGTGAACTAAGATACCTGGACCCATATGCAATTACCTTTTATTCTGAATTTTCTCCTAGGTGATCCATATAACCTGCCAATAATGCATTTTAAACCACCAGCAAGCAAGAAAATACTAAAAATAATTTTGATATTACTTTTTCACCTACTTTTTGTTATAAAAGTTATTTCAAATAGAAGATGAAAAATTATCTCCTAGGAGAAAACTCAGAAGGAAAAGTGAATTGCATATGGCCTTGGCCTAAATTATTTACATAATGTTATGCTATTAGGTCTAATTTATTTTTATTAGTATGACACATATTTGTGTTAGCCTGAATTCAATAACCAACCACATGTTAATCTAGTACTACTTAAAGGAAAACTGACGCAAGAGGGATATGGAGGCTGCCGCTTGCCATATGTATTTCCTTTTAAAGGGAAGGTTCAGGGAAACGTTTAAAAAAATAAAAATCCATATCCACTTACCTGGGGCTTCCTCCAGCCCATGGCAGGCAGGAGGTGCCCTCGCCGCCGCTCCAGAGGCTTCCGGTCGTCTTCGGTGGCCGACCCGACCTGGCCAGGCCGGCTGCCAGGTCGGGCTCTTTTGCGCTCCAAGGACGGGCTCTTCTGTGTCCCACGTGGGCGCGCTGACGTCATCGGACGTCCTCCGGGCTGTACTGCGCAGGCGCAGTAGTTCTGGATATAGTTTTAGGATATAATACCGGTTACCTGGCTATACTGCTGACCCTCAGCCTCTAATACTTCTAGCCACAGACCCTGAACAAGCATGCAGAAGATCTGGTGTTTCTGTGATCAGATCTGACAAGATTAGCCACTAGCTTGTTTCTGGTGTTATTCAGACACTACTGCAGCTAAATAGATCAGCACGGTGACTAGGCAACTAGTATTGTTTAAAATGAAATAAATATGGCAGCCTCCATATCTCTCTTGCTTCAGTCGTTCTTTAAAGCTACATTCTCTCAGTGATGCGCTGTGATGAGGTGTAATGGCTGCATTATAGTGCAATGTTCTCAGTGGGGATTCTATAGTTATAAAGTATGAGAATCTAGATATTTAACTAATAAAAATTATAATTGAACAGGGTAAATACTTGACTCATCACAGAGGACACCTTTGATTTAAGATAGTGAATGTCTAGATTAAAACTGTGAAAACAATTTAGGTAAGAAGCAAAATACATATTCTGAAACACATTATTACCTAGCTGCCAATCAAAATGGGAGTAGACATCACCTTTATTTTGCTTTACATGATACAATAAGCAGAGATCTTATACCTGCTATTATGTTGCAATTTTTTTTATTGTGAATGAGCCAACTGGAAAATTGGTCAATCAATGAAAAGTAGGAAGTAGCATATTAAAGAAAATGTTTGCAATCAAGCAATTTCCCAAATCGAGTGAAGCCATGATGACATACTGATAATCCCAACTAAACATTGCAGTAATCATTGTGGGTATAATTATGTAATTCTTAAACCTGAATCAAGTGATAACAGTAAAATTGCAAAACAGAAACATTTCACAAAATAAAAGTAACAGGTTGCTGTAGGCATTACTTTATAATATACAGTAAATCACATCTAAGGAGATTTTGCTTGGCACACTAAGCTAGGCAGATAGATTTTTTTTTTATATTAAATTGGTCTTGTTAATGTTTTCTATTACACACGATATGACAGTACAAATGTATTTTGTATACAAATGATCTAATCTATCTTCTCAGGCCGGATTTACATCACAGGAGCCTATAGGCACAGATGTCCTGGCACCTTAGACTTCCATGAACCTGCAAACCCCCGCTGAACCGCACCGCAAGTGTCAGCTGTCACTCCTCCCTTACATCCCTTGCCCATCATAGGTAGCTACAGGTGCCCCTCAGTATTAAATAGCTGCCCCGGCTGAAGGTAGATCTGGTCAGTGAAATGCCGAGACCCTGGTGAGTAACCTCTAATTTACGCTCTGCTCTGGACTTTGCATAGGGAAGGAGGGAGGCACTCGGGCAGTGGAGTGAGCCACCTCTCCATTATCAGGCCTCTGTAGGCATGTGTCAACAGTGCCTTATGGTAAATTTGGCCCTGTATCATATATATATATATATATATATATATATATATATATATATATATATATATACGCACAGACACAGGAGGTTGCATGGACAGGGGTATTATTATATCGGCTGTGTGTGTGTGTATGTACAGTATATATAGTTTCCTCTTGATGGAAGTCTTTCCATCATATGCTGTGCTGTTTTCCATCTCCCATCTTTTGCTGTGCTGTTGTCCTCCTCCCCCTAGAACTTGCTGCTCTGTACAGCACCAGTTCTCTCACCCACAGTGACTGCCACCTTCTTGACTTAGCACTTTAAAGGACACTTGATGTGAAAATAAACTAATGGAATAAACAATTGTATCTATCTTCCTTCTCCTAAAAATGACTTTTTAAGATAGTCTAAAGTTTTATTTTAGATTTAAATCTACTTTTTAAGTTTTTACTGTTATATTGTTTGCTCAATTACACATTCATTGAAGTATGCCAGAACTAAAATCTATGAACTATTTGTCTTTTTTATCTCTTTCCTGCTCTCTAAAGCCATTTTCTGCTAGGAAAGTTTTTGTAATTGTAATTTCTTATCAGTGAGGGTCACACTGCAGTCTGACCCAGTCCCGAGTCAGACAGGAACTTTCACTTACATACCTGATGCTTAATTCTTTCAGGAAGAGAAAAAAAAGGAACACAGCATTTGTGTGCTAGGCACTGCACATACACATGTCTATCTCATCATTCCACATGTCACCTCGGGTATCCTTTAACAGGGTTGGTGTTTGAATTCAAGCTCCCCCTCGCAAATGGCTGTTCGAATTTGGGCCTTGGCCTGTGATATTTGACCAGGGAATTTGGCTTCCAATTACAGGGGAGATCCTCTCCTCAATCTTGGTGATGGCAAGATTTTTTTTTTCAAAAAAATACTTTATAGTTTGAGAAAATCAAAGAAAAAAATGGTTACTTTTGTGTTGATGAAAATGATGTTTTACTGCGGTACACTTTATATACTGACTGAGTTCCTTATTGTATACATATTTTATAAATGTTAAGAAAATGGACAGCATAGGTTCCCCCTCCCAACCCCCTTTAACCCCTTGTCACCCATGCAGTCTAGTATAGCTAGAATTCAGAGCTTTGACCTCAAGCTACACCCTGAGCTGTACCAGCCTACATTGTACATGATATGGAAAGCCTCCTCCTCTCCAACAAAGCTCGTGTCAATACCATGGTATTATGTAGGTAAAACAGGGCAAAAATGAATGTGGGGCCCATTATATTTTCATACTGTACAACAGTAAACTTAACCTTGTAGTTCATGACTTGCGGGGCCCTAAAGCAACTTAGGGCCCTTGACAATTGCTAATTTTGTCACCATGGAAGGTTCTGCCCTAATTACAGTTATATATGGGTTTCATAGAGAGTGGGATTTTTTTTATGTAGATATGATAGTAAATAGATACCATGTGTCTAGCTAATGATATGCTAATCATTTAGTGAAGCTCAGGATGATACCATGGTTATTCTTGAGTGTTAGAAATACAGACGTCCAGGATGTCCACCATTATTTTAAAGAGCTTATACCAAAAAAAAAATAAACACTATCTTTGGGCAAGTAGCCAACTATGTATCATGGTAAAAATATAACATTAGTACATTTAAGTGTCTAGAAAAGCAGCTGGAGCACTGGCAGAAAGCACAAATTATACAAGAGTTCAAAAGTGCAACAAATAAAACTTTCTGGATTGCAATGAATATTCCACCATCTGAAACCCAACACATATGCAGAATGACTCACCTGAGGCCAAGGTTCACAGACTAGTCCACTTGTGCGTTAGTACACCTGCCTTCTTCAGGGTTTACGCTAGCAGATTACACCATTGATTCCATTTCCCTCCACAGCAAGTGTAGGTAACCATGCAGCTGTGTCACTGACTACAAACAGAAGAAAAATACGCAGTAGGGTAAAATTACCTTTTGTTTTACGCAAAGATAACATATACCACAATGCTTATCAAAAAGCACATTATGTTTATGGATCCTACTAATATAATAAATGGGAAAGTTCGGATGTTTGGATGTTTGGATGTTTGTTACTCGATCACGCAAAAACGGTTGAACGGGTTTAAATGAAATTTGGCACACACATAGTACATTACCTGGAATAAAGTATAGGATACTTTTTATTCCCATAACCAAAAAGAGACAAATATAAATTTCACTGGAAAACGTAAACTGCAGACATTCCTTCACTGTTACACTGGAGGTGTGTTTAGCTTCTAAGGGTACAATGGTTAATTTGCATATATTCAGCAGTGATGCCCTGGGAGACATCTCAAGCTCACTCCAACCCGAATTATCGCAAATTCTTTCTGTTTTAAGAAAGCAAACTATTGTTTTACTTAACATCTTAGTAAGGGGGCTTTTAGGACCATTGTAGTCCCTTACACACTCCAATGAGTTCTGGGTCACCATGAGCTCGCTTGTTAGTCTGTACCTCTCTGTGTTAGAAGCCCTACTGCATAGAGCCAAATTAGTCCATGCCACGCACTGATGAGGATCAAACAATCCAAAACAGTCTGTATGCATGTTGGATTATTATGGCTCTGTGCAAATTAACAAGCTGACACATCATTGCATTCCAGCGGTTCTGGAGGTGTGTTTAGCTTCTAAGGGTAGAATGGTTAATTTGCATATATTCAGCAGTGATGCACTGGGAAACATCTCAAGCTCACTCCAACCTGAATTATCACAAATTCTTTCTGTGTTAAGAAAGCAACCTTTTGTTTTTCTTACACAGTTAATGGTAGGATTCTCAAACTTTGCACAGTTGGTTGATTTTCAAGGGGAATATTTCTGACATTCTTGCACTGTTAATGGCACAAGCCTCAAACCTGCCATTCTTGCACTGTTAATGGCACAAGCCTCAAACCTGGTATAGTTGATCATTGGGTGACTGGGGTTCAATTTCAGAAAGGGGGTGGAGCCACAAATAGACAATCAGATTTGTTTCATTCCAATGCAAATTATTCTTACACTGTTTATGGTAGGGTTCTCAAACTTTGCACAGTTGGTTACTGGGTGACTGGGATTAATATTCATAAAAGTGGGTGGAGCCTACAGAAAACAATCAAAAATGACCTATTGATTTTTCAGGGGAATATTTCATTGCTGCCATTCTTGCAATGTTAATGGCACAAGACTCAAACCTGGTACGGTTGATCATTGCGTGACTGGGGTTTACATTTATATAAGGGGGTGGAGCCCAAAACAGCTAATCTGAATTTGTTTCATTTTAATGCATGTTATTGATGCCAAAGACCGCAGAGCTCACATACTTAGTCATTGAGTAATTGAGTAATTGTGTGTTAGAGTTAGGGTTAGGAAAAGTGGGCGCAGCCAACACCAGCCAAATACATAATCGGGCAATGCCAAGTCATCAGTGGGCGGAGACAAACACAAATTTCACTGGGAAAATGTAAACTGCAGCCATTCTTACACTATTAATTGTAGGGTTCTAAAACTTTGCACAGTTGGTCACTGGGTGACTGGGATTAATATTCAGAAAAGTGTGTGGAGCCTACAAAAACCAATCACAATTCACCTATTGATTTTCAAGGCAAATATTTAATTGCTGCCATTTTTGCACTGTTAATGGCACAAGCCTCAAACCTGGTACAGTTGATCATGGGATGACTGGGGTTAAATATTTAGAAAAGGGGTGGGGCCACAAACAGCGAATCAGATGTGTTTCATTTCAATGAAAAATATTCATGCCAAAGACCACAAATCTCACAAACTTGGTAATTGACTATTGACAATTGTGTGTTAGGGTTAGAAAAAGTTATCACAGCCAACAGCAGCCAAATACATACCCGGGAAACATTAGGACATCAGTGGGTGGAGAAAAATACAAATTTCAATGCTAGAATGTAAACTGAAATTTGGCACACACATAGTACATTACCTGGAATAAAGTATAGGATACTTTTTATTCCCATAACCAAAAAAGGGGGCGGAGACAAAAAACAAATTTCATTGGAAAATGTAAACTACAGCCATTCTTACACTGTTACACTGGAGGTGTGTTTAGCTTCTAAGTGCACAATGGTTAATTTGCATATATTCAGCAGTGATGCCCTGGGAGACATCTCAAGCTCACTCCAACCTGAATTATCGCAAATTATTTCTGTTTTAAGAAAGCAAACTTTTGTTTTTCTTAACATCTTAGTAAGGGGGCTTTTAGGACCATTGTAGTCCCTTACACGCTCCAATGAGTTCTGGGTCACCATGAGCTTGCTGGTTAGTCTGTACCTCTCGGTGTTACAAGCCCTACTGCATAGAGCCAAATCAAACAATCCAAAACAGTTTGTATGCATGTTGGATTATTATGGCTCTGTACAAATTAACAAAATGACACATCATTGCATTCCAGCAGTTCTGGAGGTGTGTTTAGCTTTTAAGGGTAACAATGGTTAGTTTGCATATATTCAACAGTGATGCACTGGGCGACATTTTAAGCTCACTCCTACCTGAATTATCGCAAATTTTTTCTGTTTTAAGAAAGCAAACTTTTGTTTTTCCTACACTGTCAATGGCAGGGTTCTTAAACTTTGCACAGTTGGTCACTGGGTGACTGGGATTAATATTCAGAAAAATGGGTGGAGCCTACAAAAGCTAATCAAAATTCACCTATTGATTTTCAAAGGAGTGGAGCCACAGCCAATTAGATTTATTTCATTTCAATGCCAATTATTGATGCCAAAGACCGCAAAGCTCACAAACTAGGTCATCCTTGAGTAATTGTGTGTTAGGATTAGAAAAAGTGGGCAGAGCTAACACTAGCCAATGACATACCCGGGCAACGCCGGGCGACCAGCTAGTATACAATAAAAAGCAAATGGTACTGAGTGTCTAACGTCATATGTCTGGACTCACCAGTAAGTATTTTTCCACTTTTGGGTGCCCATCCACAGCTGGAATGGCTGGATTATTTCCCAATCTTCGAGTGGAAGAGAGATGGGAGCAGTGGTATGCACAACTAGACCTTCCTGTGGGCCTTCACGTTCATACATGCGACAGATGGAAGTATTTCTAAATGAGCGATGGAAGACCGAGACAGAAACAGAACTTCTCCTTTTCACACAGTTGCACTTTGCAAATACTTCGTTCATGATCATACCAATTCCTTCACACACTATAATTGTGAGCAACTGTCGACCACAACTATCCAACGAGCAGATCCAATGTTTATTGTTGTATTTTCAGTCATTATCTTCCATTTTCTTTAACGATAATCAGTTGAACAGTTGCTCAACATTTGTTTTGAATGACTTCCACCTGATGTGTGTGCGACACATTGGCCTCTGTCCAGTCATTCTGCACACCATTGGTGTGTCTGGTGGGGGAGTATACAGAAGGAATTAAGTTTTTAATATTTTTTATAATAAACTGTAAGAAACAAAACCCTCTGGGGATACCTACCTCGGGGAGGGGGAAGCCTTTGGATCCTAATCAGGCTTCCCCGTCCTCTTCCATAGCAGCGATCCAGCGCTGGAAGCCCCTGAAACCACAGCCAACAAGGATGTCGGCTATGGCGCAGGAGCGCCTGCTATATCTACATTCCCTGGCTCCAGTGCAGGCACAGTAGCGACTCTTCACTCTTCACCAATCTGCGAAGCGTCACTAATACGCTTGCGCTGGATCGCAGTAGATACATATTTACCTCATTGTCGTTCAGGGGCTTCAAGCACTGGATTGCTGGGACAAGGGAGGATGGGGAAGCCTCATTAGGATCCAGAGGCTTCCCTTCCCGAGGTAAGTATCCCTGAAAAGGGTTTTGTTTTTTTTACAGATTTTCTTTAAGTATTTAATGTTGCCTTGAACTTTGTAACTTTTAAGACTCATGTTACCAGATATTGCCTGACATCTTCCACCCTCTCACTCTCAGACGCATGTCAGAATTTTTCCTTCAGAGATCAAAAGATTTGATATTTTTTTTAAAGTAAAATAGACATGAATTCTCGGCTCAGTCTGATATGTTTTCTCATAGCTAGATCCTTCCTAGAATTGTAAGCACCTTACTGACTTTTACTGCTGAACATCTTCAAATTTTTGGGTCATTATAATAGAGTTAGTGGTTAATAAGAAAAGATGAAGATCACTATTTTTAAAATGAAACTACAGTGGGTCACTGTGCTTTATCTGTAAGTAAGGCAATGTAGCATGTCATGTTATTACCTCAGCAGCTCAGGCTGTTGTCAGGAACAAGGCTTTACTGCGCTCAATTGAGCTTTGGATGAAAATCTGTCAATTACTATACTGGTATCTCCCACCTACCTAACCTCAGTACTGGGGCAGAGGGTAGGTAATAACAGGACTGGCCCGCTCATGAGGCGGGGTGAAACTTTTGCCTCAGGCGGCAAAGTTCTAGGGGCGACATCCGCCCGTTCGTGGGTGCGGGGGGGGGGGGGGGCGCCGAGCTGGAGGGGTAGCTGGCAGGACGGGGGTATTGGGCCTAGCGGTGGGGAGGCGGGTCGGATTTTATTTTCAGGTATATAGTGTGTTTTCTAACATTGCATCATTCTATAATATGTGCAGATTACACAACACTCTGCATTCAAAATGATTCTTTCAGAGCAGTCTGTAAACTATTGACCTCTCCTCTGGCAGATAAAAAGAAAACTGTTCACTTACAGTTGAGATAATAAAAGTCAGAAGACAGCCCTCTCCATGACTTTGAAAGTCGTAGAGCTTAATGGCTTTTTTGCATAGAAATAACAACTGGAGTTTCTTAACTCTTCCTGTACTGGAAACAATTACACTGATGTATCTGATCTTAATGTTTTATTTCTTAGCTGTACTACACATAGGCCTAGTGCACACCAGAGCGTTTCGGCTACGGTTTGCGATCCGCTTGCGGGTGCAGATCCGCTTGGGTAATGTATTTCAATGGGCTGGTGCACACCAGAGCGGGAGGCGTTTTGCAGAAACGCATACTCCCGGGCTGCTGCAGATTTTGGATTGCGGATGCGTTTCTGCCTCAATGTTAAGTATAGGAAAAACACAAACCGCTCTGAAAAACGGCACTTCAGAGCTGTTTTCCAGGCGTTTTTTGTTACAGTAACTGTTCAGTAACAGCTTTACTGTAACAATACATGAAATCTACACCAAAAACGCTTCCCAAAACCGCAAAATACTAGGTGAAACGCTACATAAAAATAAGAAAAAGCGTTTCAAAATCTGCTAGCATTTTTCGGATCTGCTAGCGTTTTTTGGTGTGCACCAGGCCATACAAATCATAATATCATAAAAAATTTTTTTGCTTCAGTGTCTCTTTAAACAGCCTTTGCTAGCAGACAGGGATGCAGTGACCCACTACAGAGTCACTTAAAGAAAGCAGTGTTCCCCAACCCTGTCCTCAAGGCCCACCAACAGTTCATGTTTTGTGAAAATCCACAGAGGACGTTAATCAGCTCTGCTGAGACACTAATTACCTCACTTGTGAATGTTTGTGGTTTTCTACAAAACGTGTACTATTGGTGGGCCCAGGGCCGGATTTGTAGTTTTTACCGCCCAAGGCCCACTGTCATCAACGTGCCCCCCCCTCCCCTCTTACATTTTACCAGTTTTGTACTATTCCCTTCTACTCCTTCCAACTTTCAGGCAGATTATGGGACCATAGGGGGATGAGATCGATCGATCGATAGATAGATAGATAGATAGATAGATAGATAGATAGATAGATATTACTAGTGTGCAGTATAAAGATAGATGGATGTATAGATATTACTAGTGTGCAGTATATAGATAGATAGATAGATAGATAGATAGATAGATAGATAGATAGATAGATAGATATTACTAGTGTGCAGTATAAAGATAGATGGATAGATAGATAGATAGATAGATAGATAGATAGATAGATAGATAGATATTACTAGTGTGCGATAGATAGATAGATAGATAGATAGATAGATAGATAGATAGATAGATAGATAGATATTACTAGTGTGCAGTATAAATATAGATGGATAGATAGATAGATAGATAGATAGATAGATAGATAGATAGATAGATAGATAGATAGATAGATAGATATTACTAGTGTGCGATAGATAGATAGATAGATAGATAGATAGATAGATAGATAGATATTACTAGTGTGCAGTATAAAGATAGATGGATAGATAGATAGATAGATAGATAGATAGATAGATATTACTAGTGTGCAATAGATAGATAGATAGATAGATAGATAGATAGATAGATAGATAGATAGATAGATAGATAGATAGATAGATAGACAGATAGATATTACTAGTGTGCAGTAGATAGATAGATAGATAGATAGATAGATAGATAGATAGATATGGATGGGCAGATAGATAGATAGATAGAGAGAGAGAGAGAGAGAGATAGATAGATAGATAGATAGATAGATAGATAGATAGATATGGATGGGCAGAGAGAGAGAGAGAGAGAGAGAGAGAGAGAGAGAGAGAGAGAGAGAGAGAGAGAGAGAGAGATGGATGGGCAGATAGATAGATAGATAGATAGATAGATAGCACAGGCTGGGGAACACTGGACATCTAGTGAAGCTTATGACAGTCATAAAACGTATTACCAACATTTGAGCAGTGTGCTTTGCTGTTAGCCTCCCTTCCTGCCCAGAAGATTGTAAACATACTTTTCCTTTCATGGAGGTCAGCACCTCTGCCCTGCCCTGGGATTGCCTCCACCACCATTACAGAGAACGAAGTGCTGGGGAACAGCAGCCCTTACAGCAGATGCTAATGTTAATAGCAGGAGAAAGGGGGTGACAGCGTGGCTAGACACACAGAAGCAGGGGAGTGTTTGTAGAAATACCTTACAGAAGAGGAGAATGTGCTATAAAGCCTGACCATCCATTCTGCAGTGCTTTCACTTTCTAGCTGCCAGCTTGAAGCTTCTGAGGCTAAAACGTGCTTGAACCATCTCCTGTATCTCCGCCCCTCCGAATTTTTGATTGGCAGGAGAAAGGAGGAGGGCGGGGATACAAAGGATTGTACTGTTTGCTATTGGCCAGGCTTCGGAGAATCTATTGAGTGACAGCAGGGAAGGCTGCAACGATACAGACTGCTCCTGTCACGTTAGCAAGATGCCTGCTCTGTTCTTCTCTGTAGCCGCTGCTGCTGCACACTCAGACATGCTACTGTGTGCCGAGCAAAGCGAGGGGCGGCTGCAGACAAACAGGCCATTATTGTGGGGGATTTCACTGGTACCTGACAGTTTGTAAACCCGCCCCTCCTTAGGCTCCGCCCTAGTCCCCGGCCTCTGGGGCCTGCCCACAAATCCGGCCCTGGGTGGGCCTCGAGGGTAGGGTTGGGGAACTATGACTTAAAGGACATCTGAAATTAGAGGGATATGGATGCTGACATATTTATTTCCTTTTAAACTATGTAGATTGCCTGGCTGTCCTGCTGATCCTCTGCCTTCCATACACCCTGAACTAGCATGCAGCTCAGATGTTTCTGACTTAAGTCTGACTGGATTAGCCACATGTTTGTTTCAGGTGTGTGATTTAGAGACTATTGTATGCAGCCAAAGAGATCACCAGGACTGCCAGGCAACTGGTATTGTTTAAAAGGAAATAAATATGGGAGCCTCCATATTTAAAAGTAATGCAAAATCTCAATCACTAATGGATAGCGATTGCGATTTTCCTTTATGAGTGTGGATTTGGCTTAAAACTGATTAATCCACATTGATACTAAAGACATCAGGTATTGAGATAAATCATGATTTGGTTGATTCACTAAATGCCAAGTTTACTGGTACTTGTGGAAAGTTTACTGGTACCAATGGAAACTAGTGTAACCCATGGTACGGTAAAGCATGTTACACCAATAGCGTAACATGCATTACTATAGCAAAATGTGTGTTACTCAAGCACAGCACATGCAACTCAAATGGCATAAATAGGGATAAACTTGCCATGTGCTTTCTGCATGTGGCAAATTTTCTGGTATTTAATGAATCAACTCAATATTTGTAACCGGCCTGCTTTAAAACAAAAATAAAGTCTCTCTGATGAAGAGCCTTTACTGTCAAAGTATATAGACTCCGCCTATTTGACATGACATGGCAACACTGTTATCCCATCCATACGGGCCCATCATTGCTATCATAAGTCTTCTTTCACAGCTGGCCATGGTTGCAGTTTCCAGTACAGGCTGGTGGACTACAGATTTAAGTGCTCCTCCAACTCACAGTTACCATTTTACATGCCTGTCTACAAGTGCAATGGTCAAGTGTGCCCAAAGGGTCAAAAAGTAAATACCTAAGAAGAAGAAAGCCTCTGGATCTTATAGAGGCTCCCCACGGTATCCCCTGGTCATCTGATGTTGAGCGTGGACCCCCTGAAGATTACAAACAAGGACTTGTCAGTAGGGGCATTGGGACCTCACTACTCTTCATGCACAAGTGTGGGCGTTGAGTGCATGCACAGTAAGCCATAGCTGATTGTGTATTAGTGGCGCTGTGCTACTGCAGAGGCGTGGATGTGCTTGTGCCAGAAGAAGAGCACAACCATGTTGTAAAGTAGGGTCCCGGGCAACCACAGAGGACCAGAAGACAGATGGGAATCCTCTTGAGGATCCAGAGGCTTCACTCGCCTTAGGTAAGTATAAACTTTTTGATATTGTGGACACAATGGGTTCTCTTTAAATTCTCTCATTAAAGCCTTTAGTGCATCATACCAATCTGTTTTGATATGTTAGAAATATATTTTCTTGAACAAAGCCTTTACTCATTTTATATCATCTCTAATTGAAAGAGACTGCATAATTCGGGTATTAAACATTTACAATGTAAATGCATGTTTCATAGGCTAGACATGTTAATTGTTTGCATGCAGTACCAGATTCCACAAAAACATTATTCCTACCATTTTAACTGGTAGCATTGGCTGTTTCAGGTTCCCTCTGCCGTCTTCTGTCTGTACCGCTTACTGTCACTCTTTTGTGTTAAATGCTGTGCTGTTGGAAAATGGTCGGAACTAATTTATCAGGTGCATATTCCAGGCACAGTAGGATTATTCATATCAATCTTTTTTGCACCTAACTCTTCAATAGATGTCCATTCATTTGTAATGACAAACAGCTGCTTCACAGCAGCAGGTCACGTGGCGAAGGAACGGGGGAAAGCCGCAATGTGCAAAACTATATTTGTGGGATAAATTCCTCACATTATTGTTATTATTGGAAATGTCTGTGGAAAGAACTGTAAGGCTGTGGTTTGTGACACATTTTAATGCTGTCGTGATTATTGGTTGTTCTACAAAAATAAATGAGAAGAATAGTTGAGTATGACAATTTGACAAACATCTATTTCAGTCTGAGCTGTTCAGCTTTGTCATGTGTCTCTAAAGCCTAGACAAGTCACAGAGCGTTTAAATATAATCTGTATAATAGAGACAAGGCTAAATATGCTGCCCACAAAACACAGACAGCCTTATTTAAAAATACTACAAGGTGCAATCCTGTATGAACACCAGTTTTAGTCAAATATCACACTGTTTGATTTGCTAGCCAAACGATCGAATAGGCCCAAATTGTTTGGGCTGATCAAATGGTGAATTCGAACACCAATAAAGTCAATGGGGGTTTAGCTTTCTGGACTGTATAGAGTTTACATTTAAAGGGAATCTGAGATGGGGCGGGATTAGCAATAAAATATACATACCTGGGGCTTCCTCCAGCTTCCTCTGACCTGATCGCTCTTATGGCGTCCTCTTCTCCCTCTCCGTTCACCCTCAATTGACCCCGGCCTCGTACTCCGGTACACCAACAGCCCCCACTGGAGATTGTTCAGGGCCAGTTGCAGGCGAATGGAGAGGAAGAAGAGGATGCTGTGCCAGAGGGGGCTGGAGGAAGCCCCAGGTAAATATTTTATTGTGGGGGGCCCCATCTCAGGTACACTTGGGGGGCCCCATCTCAGGTATACCGCGGCTATGCTTCTAGTGCCACTTATTCTAAAGGGACTAAGGCCTAGCCATTTGTATAAATTGCTTTATGGCTGAAAATACCACACTTCTGTTCATATTTGCATGTATTAGCATTTGCCTTGATCACTATATATCCATATACTGTATATCACTATATTTTAGAATGCAGAAAAATCACAAATGTAAATGTACATTTAAATGCAAAAATGAATGCCATACGATTGATAAGCAGCAATGTGAAATGTGCAGCAATCTTGTTTTCAGTGAATTATAAACTTTATGTGATTTTTAAAGTGTGAACTATTTTTTAAGTGTGAACTAGTAATGATTGTAATCTGCTAATTACAATTATATGAAATTTCACATAAAATTTTGCATTTTCACGTTATTAAATTTTGGAAATTTTATTGAATTTACATAATCCACTCATAATCTTGTGCAATTACACATAATTTCGGGCCAACTTTTTGAACATTTTTGAGCTTGTTCCCATTATTCTCCATAACATACGTAGCAATTTTGTTGAGGCCTTGCTGTTAACCACTTGGCACAAAATTATGTGAAAAGTAGGTGAAATTACGCATAATTGCAGAATTACAGTTCCTGATTATGGTTACAAACAAAAGTAAATATGTTTTTTTCCAAAGTTTTGAAGTACACTTTTGCATCGTAATTGTAAATTATGATGCACAATTACGAAAAGATGCAAAATGTGTGCTCCTCCTACAACCCTGCCCAATAGAAGAATTTCAGGAATAGCAGAAAGAACCGACAATACTTGCATAGACCAGTACCGCAAAATGCTGGACCATTCTTTGCTCACACATTGGCCTGGCACTATAGGAATAGATGAAGCTAGTGTGTTGGAGTTTGTTGTAAGAAGTGTTGGTAGAGAAATTGTAAATTTGTGCTTACTGGTAAAAACATGACCTAAAAGTGACCTGTAATTTGCTTCATTATGAACCTGCATAAAAGATTATTGCCAGATGAAATTCAGGTGTGTGAACTGAAGCTGTTTGAAGACGAGAAACAGATATTTCACATGTAGTGTAACACGCTACAAAGCACTAGAGCACCAGGAGCAGCAGGATGAAAGAACGTCATAAATTTGCTCTGTCTAAAATAGTTTCCACAGCTTAAGGAGTTCCTGATCCTGATCTTTCAGACAGACTCTACAGACCTTGCATGTTTATCCTGTGCTGTCATTAAAATAGCCTATTCTTTAATTGACTCTTCATTATCAACATAGCTATTCTCTCTAGACCTGTGTGGATGCTTGATGACAGAGTTTGCTATATCTATTTATAAGCTCCTTGATTACCTGATGCCATATAAATCAGTTTAAAGCACCTAGTCAAAGTCTTTTGACCATCCCTTTACTGTAGCATGATATATGAAGGTACAGAGGCGCCAATAGGATAAAAGTTGATAAAACGTTTAAAATTGTTCAGGTGGCGGCGGTGGACCAGCTACACCAAAAACGAACACAAAACTGTTGATTGAAGAAGCATACATTTATTTACATACTCCTAAACTATGTTACTATGTAACTATGTAACTAAACAACTGCAACGCGTTTCACGGGCAACATCCCGCTTCATCAGGCAATAAACAACCGGAGTATCACACAGCTTGGGGTCCAAACACGCTTGGCACCTCTGTTTTTTCTTTACTGTTGCATGTAAACACAGGCCCGGATTTACATCACAGGAGTCTATAGGCACAGATGCCCTGGCACCCTAGACTCCGCCCTCCATGAACCTACAAAGCTCTGACCAAACTGCACCGCAAGTGTACTAGCTGGCCCAGATGTCAATTCTCCCTTACTTAGGTAGCTACAGGTGGCCCTTAGCATTAGGTAGCCAGATGTAACCTCTCATTTACACCATCATCAGTAGTCTGCATAGGGAAGAGGGAGGCACTAAGGGAGGGCAGTGAGCTGCCTTTCCATCATCAGGCGCCTGTAGGCACATGCCTACAGTGCCTTATGGTAAACAAGATAAGAAGGAAGCACGCCTTGTGTTTTAAAGTATAAAATAGATCCTTGCCTCTTTGCAGAAAGTATTATTAGATGACTCAAAAGGCCAATATTGACAGTTCAGCATACAATCGTATTAGTGGATAAACCACTGTTGATCCTCAATCATTCCGTCTGTGTGGAAGCACTGGCCATGAATCCAATATGGAAGTCGTTGAAGCTCTCCACAGAGTCCTTTGCCGAATTGGATATTATTAAATCACAGGCTATTTGCACCAATAGGTAAGTAACAAACATTTATTGGATTAAATGGATGTTTATAATACATTCTAATAGCACAAATAGGGCATTTTAAAATGTTAAAAGTGGTCAATTAATTTATATTTTTCGTGCCCCGCTGTTATCTTCAAAGACATTTGGAACAAAGAATTGATTATTAGTATTTAGTATTTCTATAGTGCCGACATTTTCCACAGCTCTTTACAGAATACATACAGTATGTTCTTGTCACTAGCTGTCTCTCAGAGAAGCTCTGAATCGAATCCCTATCATATTCATATATCCATCGTAGTCTAGAGCGAATTTAGCGGAAGCCAATTAACTTATCTGTATATTTTTTTTACATTGTATAGCTTGTAAAACTTGTCAAAAAATGTAAAGCTTTACTTTGTCAAGCTTCACAGTGATAGTGAGCTCTTTGCTAATTTATCAGCACAGTGGCATAGTGTATAGCCAGGAAACTATCTGCACAGAGTGTGTATGTTCTTACCGTATATGTGTGGGTTTCCTTTGGGCATTTCAGTTTCCTCTCACATCCTAAAAACATATAGATAAGTTAATGGACTCCCTACTAAATTGGCCCTAGACTATGATGAAAACTAATGATGAAGGATACACACCTACACACAACTGCAAGATAATTAAGGCAAACCATTAGAACAGACTGGGTGCTGTGTAGAAATATCAATAATATAGTAATCAAATAGAACACACACACCATGAGTTTTGAATGCCAAAAATTGGTATATTATGAAAAGACTTAATATGACTAGAGATGGCCCGAACGGTTCACATGCGAACGGTTCCAGGCGAACTTTCGGTGGTTCGCGTTCGCCAGTGAAGGTGAACTTTTGCAGAAGTTCGGTTCACCCCCATAGTGCGCCATTAGGGTCAACTTTGACCCTCTACATCACATGTGCCGAACTCCAGGCCTGGAGGGCCAGATCCATGCCAGTGTTTAGGATGGACTGAGAAAGGAAGGAATGTGTTCTACCTGATGGATCACACCTTTCCTGATTCAGACCCATCAATTTATTTGAGCTGTATAAAAAATGTGTGAGGATCTCGGCCCTCGTAGGACCGGTTTGACATACCTGCTTTACATCAAAGTCAGCAGGCACATTGTAGCCAATTAGGCTACACTCTCTCCTGGAGCCACTACCCCCCTTATAAAAGGCAGGCAGCGCTGGTTATTACACTCACTCGTGTGCCTGCATTATTTAGTGAAGGGACAGCTGCTGGCAGACTCTCATAGGGAAAGATTAGTTAGGCTCTTGTAGGCTTGTTAGCTTGCTCCTGGCTGATTGTTATTGCTAAAATTGCACCCCTTTTGAGAGCTAATGTTCTCCTGATGTGGTTTTTTTGTTGTTGCCCACTGACACTGCATTATACAGCCTTATCTGTTGCAGCTGGACCTTGGTAATTGCTATTACTGTGCCAGCCAGGCCCTGCCTAACTATCTATACTGGGACACCTACCTATGCCTACCTAACTACTGGGGCACCTACTTACCTATACGGGACACCTACCTATCCCTACCTACCTATACTGGGTCTCCTACCTATGCCTAGCTAACTACTGGGGCACCTACCTATGCCTATCTACCTATACTGGGACACCTACCTATGCCTACCTACCTATAATGGGACTTCTACCTATGCCTAGCTAACTACTGGGGCACCTACCTATGCCTCCCTACCTATACTGGGACTCCTACCTATGCCTAGCTAACTACTGGGGCACCTACCTATGCCTATCTACCTATACTGGGACACCTAACTATGCCTACCTACCTATAATGGGACTTCTACCTATGCCTAGCTAACTACTGGGACACCTACCTATGCCTACCTACCTATACTGGGACTCCTACCTATGCCTACTTACCTATAATGGGACTTCTACCTATGCCTAGCTAACTACTGGGGCACCTACCTATGCCTACCTACCTATACTGGGACTCCTACCTATGCTTAACTAACTACTGGGGCACCTACCTATGCCTATCTACCTATACTGGGACACCTACCTATGCCTACCTACCTATAATGGGACTTCTACCTATGCCTAGCTAACTACTGGGGCACCTACCTATGCCTACCTACCAATACTGGGACTCCTACCTATGCCTAGCTAACTACTGGGGAACCTACCTATGCCTATCTACCTATACTGGGACACCTACCTATGCCTACCTACCTATACTGGGACTCCTACCTATGCCTAGCTAACTACTGGGGCACCTACCTATGCCTATCTACCTAACCTGGGACTCCTACCTATGCCTACCTACCTATACTGGGACTCCTACCTATGCCTAGCTAATTACTAGGGCACCTACCTATGCCTACCTACCTATACTGGGGCACCTACGTATGCCTACCTACATACAAGAAGATAATAAGGTTGTTGCTTCATTGTGGACAGACCAAATTTGATCAGCTGGACAGTCACTGTTGTTCTATCATTGAGCTACCACAACCCGGCGACCATATGGGCTTGAAAACTGCTATCGCCACGGTGCGCACCAGTCCAGTGCGGCCATCACTACGCAAACAGCTGTTTGCGGTGCGTTACACAGTGAGTTTGGTGTGTCGGTGTGAAGCAGAACTCTATTTATACTCCCTGATTGATGTATACACATGCAAGATGCTTTAAAGCACTTTAGTCCTGCAATTTAGCATTCAATGTGATTTCTGCCCTTAAAACGCTGCTTTGCGTCAAATCCAGATTATTCCCCGGGACTTTTGGCGTCTATCCCACTCATCCATGCCCTCCTCCAGGTGTTAGACCCCTTGAAACATCTTTTCTATCACTTGTGTGGCCAGCATAAATGTTTCTAGTTTTCAAAGTTCGCATCCCCATTGAAGTCTATTGCGGTTTGCGAAAGTTCGTGCGAACCAAACCTTTTGCGGAAGTTCGCGAACCTGGTTCGCGAACTGAAAATCGGAGGTTCGGGCCATCTCTAAATATGACCAATATACAAAAAATTACAAGAAATCAGAGGGAACACACCATACACTGAGGAATCACATATCACAAGGCAAATGCTGGTACAAACAAGATCTACATATACATTAATTTTGGAAACAACCCTACAATCAGTGTAGATGATAAGATTAACTAAAATCTGTATGGAGCCAGCCTGAGATCAAAAGATTCCATCATGTGTCTTGTCACTGTGATCACTGGGAAACTGCAGGAGCAAAACGTAAATGGCAGAGGGATTGACTGATTGAAAAATAAAACATGCAATCAACATAAAGGGTAATAGTTTGTCATTGCATTTCTAAAGGAATGTGAGAAAGACAGGTAATAGCTAAATGAATACATTTTGCCTCTTGGTGCTCATTTCCCCATCTGTCTTCAGTCTTCACATCACACACTACGAGGAAAATAAGTGCCATAGTATTTTACAGTTCACCCAGAGATTTGTTAACTGTTTATTTTGGTGTTGCATTTAGTACACATTAATAAAATAAGTTCTGGAAACATCGGAGGAGTGGTATATGCCATCTAAATGCACATTATACACATTCAGTTTTTGTTCCAGGTTTATCAAGCGACTTGCGTAGTTGTTTTTTTTATCTCAATGGCTGAATCACAGTTAGGAATGGTGGTTGAATGCTTGGTGGTTACTGCCTAATGCCATGCCACTGTGTCCCCTCCACACCGCTCTCCGTGTCCCCCCCCCCCCCTCCCGCCTCGTTGCCCCCCTCCGAATCTACCGACAAGCAGATTGACGGTAGTAACACCCTTTCCCTGCCCCTCAGAGCCATCTCACTGGCCCAACTGCAGGGTAAAAGGGTAACTCACAATGGCCTCAATTCACTAAGATCAGGCTGGAGATAATAAGGCTAGAGTAAACTTGCCACGACACAGTGAGAGAGTTATCTTATCCCTTCATTCCTTAAGTTACCTCCTCTGTAGTTATTTTCACATGCAGTTATTAACAGCCTGTCTTTAACTTTAGAATTCTGGAGTTATTTTAAGCATTGAAGAGTTAACTTAAAGACAGAAGAGTTAACTTTAGGTTTGCCTGAGGTAAAATGTTTCCTGAACACTACATGCCTTATCACCACAGTGATAACTCTAGAAATATTATTAAAGACAGGAGATATGCTTAGTGAATTAAGGCCACTGTATTCACACTGAAGAACTATTCATCTCTTGACATCTGGCTAGCAACGCACAACACCTCTGCAGGCGCTCCAAGCTATAGCACCTGCGGGTCTTTCATTCTTTTGTTTTTATTTTTAAGATCAGTGAAGTCACACAGCTAGAAAAAAAAATTAAAAAATGAAAGCTACAGAAGACATTTAAAAAAAACAACAACAAAAAACAACTTGTCTCCCCAACCCCTTCCCTCTGCCGCAAAGAAACCATATAACCCTTTGTCCCCCATGCAGGCTGGTATTTCCTTGGGATTCTTTGAGCCCCCCATAGTTTGTCAGGTTCCTCAGCATTCTCTGGTTCACCTCTGTTGACCTGCTGTTAGCTCTGAAATGTTTGTGACTGGAGCATCACTGTGCATGCACTGTCCCGTCAATACACACTCCACAATCACGGTCCCATCACTTGGAGCATTCTGTGCAAGCACGGCTCTTTCTTTTAAAGCTGAACTGAACTCAGAACAACCTCTTTGCTCTAAAAGATACTCAACAGCATAATAACCTTTAAACAAAAAACATTTTTTGCTGCAGCTGATACAAATCCTAAAATAAATCCACAGTTTCTACTTCCTGATTCATGGAAGCAGACGCATTGTTAACATCGTGTGATTTCAAATGAGCTTATGGCCGTGGCCGTGGCAGTCATGTGACACCGGGAGAGATCAAATTACAACTTGTGATTAGACACAAATGAGGTGGAATTAAACTGGCTAAACTCTCTGAATACATACAGGGTGATTTTCTCTCTGTTTTCCTTCTGTCCTGTGCAAGAATTCAGGTCTACTTTAACCACTTGCCGACCAGGGGAATTTTCACTGATCGGTGCTGCGTGGGCTCTACAGCCCGCAGCACCGATCAGCAGTGCAGTAGGGCGATCAGACTACCCCCCTTTTTTCCCCACTAGGGGGATGTCCTGCTGGGGGGGTCTGATCGCCGCCGGCCATTAGTGGGTAGCGGGGGGGGGCTCCTCAAAGCCCCCCTCCGCAGCGTTTTGTGCGCTCCCTCCCTCCCCTTACCTCCCTCTCCCTTGCTGGGCTGCGCAGGACGGTTAACCGTCCTGCGCATTGTGGGATAGGCTTCAGCCTATCATATGGCGGCGATCCCCGGCCAATCAGAAGCCGGGGATCGCCGATCTGACTTACGGCGCTGCTGCGCAGCAGCGCCGTATGATGTAAACAGCGGGGATTTCTTCCCCGCCTGTTTACATTTTGCCGGCGAGCCGCTATCGGCGGCTCTCCGGCTGTTCACGGAGACACCCTCCGTGAACTGACATGGAAAGGCCGCTCGATCGAGCGGCCGTTTCCATGGTAACCCGCAGACGACCAGTTTACGCCAATCGGCGTTAGCTGGTCGTCAAGAGGTTAAGAATTGAGCATGCCCAAACACTCCCAGTGATAAAAATGCAATTGTGGAGTGTGGACAGACGGGGTCCCACATACACAGTCGGCGTGACTGGAGCTCCAGTCGCAGGAATTTAGGTGCTGCCAGTGGTGCAACATAGTGAACTCAGAGGACGCCAAGGGACCTAATACACTACAGAGGCTGGAATAATCCCGTGGTAAGTAACAGTCCCTTTTTTTAGTTTGGCTCAGGTGTGCTGGGCACTGATTGAAGGATTGCTTAAAGAGAATCTGTATTGTTAAAATCGCACAAAAGTAAACATACCAGTGCGTTAGGGGACATCTCCTATTACCCTCTGTCACAATTTCGCCGCTCCTCGCCACATTAAAAGTGGTTAAAAACAGTTTTAAAAAGTTTGTTTATAAACAAACAAAATGGCCACCAAAACAGGAAGTAGGTTGATGTACAGTATGTCCACACATAGAAAATACATTCATACACAAGCAGGCTGTATACAGCCTTCCTTTTGAATCTCAAGAGATCATTTGTGTGTTTCTTTCCCCCTGCAGCTATCTTCCACTGAAGTGTCAGGCTGTTTCTTCCTGCAGAGTGCAGACAGCTCTGCCTGTATGTAATTCCTCAGTATGTGAAAGCCCAGCCAGCTCAGAGGAGGATTTATCCAGCTTGTAAAAGATAAGAGAGAAGAGAGAAGCTGCCCTAATCTAAATAATATACAGGCAGTGTGCAGAGAGAGGCCTGGAGGGGGGATGCATCACAGAACCACAACACTGAAGAACTTGGCAGCCTTCCAGGCACAGGCCGACAAGTCTGACAAGAGAGAGATAAGTTGATTTATTACAGAGATGGTGATAGTAGAAAGTGCTGCAGTAAGCCAGAACACATTAGAATAGCTTTTGGAACTTGTAGGATGATAAAAAACAGGATGCAATTTTTGTTACGGAGTCTCTTTAAGGATTATGATGCTAAAATGCTAAAATTCAAATATATTTACCTATGTTAACTAGGTATTTATACTTACATTACGGCGGCCGGCGTGACGGTATTTATTTATCTATTTATTTTATTTATTTGTTGTATTTATAAAGCGCCAACATATTACGCAGCATACTGTCACGCGCTATACTGTCACGCCGGCCGCCGTGATGACGCGAGGCGGCCGGCGTGGTGACAACAGACGTGACGTTTCAGGAAGAAGGAGCCCGACACTCAGACCCAGTGACACCGGGAGCCGTCGAGGAGCCATTTCTGGCCTGGCCCTGGGAGAAGAGCCAGATGGACGCTGTGGGACCTCCCGACCTACACTGGGTTGCAGAAAGCCCCAGGTAAGTACCAATTTCGTTTTTATTTTGAGCTCGGAGTCCCTTTACGTTACAAATCTCATTGATTTCCAAAATGATGACAACTACATCAAGTGAATTGTATCATTGTGGGTAATCAGGGGTAAGTTTTATGCATCTTGTGGCCATGGCAGCTTGGTCCTGTCTGAATGAGGCCTCAGTGAGCTTTCATAATTCAGAAACCTTTCATATTCTAGCAGACGCTGGTTCACACCTTGGACCACACAGATTTCAACAATATATTTTGTTTCCTCTGAAGCAGAAAGAAAAAGATATTTATGCTAACTTGAATGAATGCTTGCTTCATCAGGCCAAGTTCATTGAACTGGCATAACATTTACTTACATTTATCATTTCTATGTAAGTAAGAAAATATTTTTCATGAACGGTCAGGATGGATTGCATTGATATTTTTGTGTCAGTGCTTCATTGTTGAGCTGATTTCTGGATTAAAAAACGGTTATTTTAACTACAAAGTGTGACATCCAAAATGCACATTATGCCTTAACCTTTTTAATGAGAACACATTATTTTTTTTAAAGAACAGCACAAAGAGATAAATGGTCTCTACCATTTTGTGTAACAGATCCATAACTCTACAGCAACAATATATCAATGACAGGATGATATGCCTTTGGTATCTAAGACCATATGGCCTCCATCAAACACAGGAGGCACTCCATAAGGGGTAAATGCTGTAAGAGTTAAAAAACAAGTGGTAGCTTGGTAAAATTTATCTCACTGTGAACATAACCTTATGGGCCTCAAACATCACTAAAAAATATCTGTAATAAGGAATTATGAAAGGTCATATTTCAGCAAAACCTGAAAGGAGAAAGCCTTTTGTCTAATGGGAACTGTGTGAAGGTTTAACTTGATTGACTACCTCTCCTTATTGGGATTAAAAGGTTAATGTGAGCAGCTTCCTACTGGATGGTTATGTCTAGAGTGGTGGTGCAGATTGATGCATAAATTAATACGATCATACACAGGATAGCAAAGGATCAAAGCTACTGCTAAGAGAACAAGCTAGGAAAAGGAATGTCTTTCGAGCAGACAAGTTACAAGACTCAAGCTCATATGTTCACAAGTCATCTGCGTTCTCTAACCAGCAACAGAGCCCCCAAAAGCTTTAGCAAGCTTTTTTTCAACTCATTTATTACTGATTTTTTTTTTTATATGAAGACAGAAATGGATCATGAATTTTAAATAATAATTCACAAATTCTGCTTCTGATATTTGGCATGCCTGTATAATGACATTCAGAGACTTAGTAAAAATAAATGAGATAAAAAAAATAAAGAAAACTAACTAGAAAAAAAAACATGCATGCATAAATAACTAAAATTACGGTATAAGGATTTTTGCATTCAAACACTAAATAGCTTTATAAACGGAACATCCACACCCTTTTTTTTACATGTGTAGCGAGTGATTAACTTAAAGTGAACCCAAGGTGAGAGTGATATGGATGCTACCATATTTGTTTTTTGTAAACAACAATACCAGTTGCCTGGCAGCCCTGCTGGTCTATTTGGCTGCAGTAGTGCATGAATAACCCCAGAAACAAGCATGCAGCTAATCTTCTCAGATCTGACAATAATGTCAGAAACACCTGATCTGCATATGCTTATTCAGGGTCAATGGCTAAATATATTAGAGACAGAGGATCAGCAGGATAAAGGGAAAAAAATATGACAGCCTCCATATAACGCACACCTCAGGTTCACTTTAAAATTGACTTATAAAAAACATATACAACTTACACTGACCTTTCATTGTCTAATGCTTTGTTACGGTATGAAAGGTGACACAAAAACTAGTATATTACACATGGATGTGAAGAAAAAGTTGCATATATATATATATATATATATATATATATATATATATATATGTGTATATATATATATATATATATATATATATATACTTTATAAATACAATACATAAATACAATAAATGAATAAAATAGTTAATATATATATATATATATATATATATATATATATGTATATATATATATATATACATACATATATTCATTCATTTATTATTTATATCCCTGGCAAATTTTGACTTAAAGTTACTTTTATTCAGCAAGTAATTTTTTGACGGTAAATGACATAGGTGTCTCCCAAACGATAATAAGATGATGTACAAAAGGCATTGTTGTAGAAAAGAAAAAAAACATTTCTCAGCTTTTATTTACATTTGAGCAAAAAGCGACCAGCCCAAAAATATTAATACCCTTCACAAACTGTTACAGTCTGTGAGAAAATCCAAAGTTCTATACCATTCCAAATAGTCCAAGCTGTTCTAAAGCATCCTACTTACCCTGATTAATTGGGAACAGGTGTTTTAATCAACTCATCAGGTAAAAAACCGCAGCTCTCTGCAGTTGGTTTGTGGACAGTCATGGCTAAGACAAAGGAGCTCAGTGAGGACCTGCGGCTGCAAATTGTTGCTGCTCACAAGTCAGGAAAGGGCTACAAGGCCATTTCTAAATGTTTTCAAGTCCAGTGGCTACAGTGCAAAGTAGCCACAGAACAGGAATGTTTAAACTTTGGCCTTCCACAAAAATTAATTCCTGAGTCTTATTCAAGTGTTTTATAATGGTATATTTCAGCTGATTCAAAAATAGCAGCTTTGCTCCTTGTTCTTGCAAATGAATGAAAGATGAATGGGTTTATCATTAAGGTTCTTGCTATATCTATGAAATAAGGAGTTATCTACAGACAAAAAATGAAATTATATTACAAACTGTCCCATGACAGGTAAGTAAGTAGTTGAAACCAATTGACCAAATAAGACCTGACCAGGAAAATTTCAGTAGACATTTGTGCGCCACATCGATATCCACTGATGAAAGGAAAGAAAGAAAAGATAGGAGCATTACTCCTGTCCAAAAATATTTTTGGGATGTAGTTCTCTTATGAATAACAGATGGTTTGGAGGGTGTAGGAGGAAAACAAAACCATCCTTGGCCTTACATATTTTTCCCATTAAAGCTGTTGCTAAAATGTGATTCTGTACCTTCCTTTTTAATACTTTTATACAGTTTTACACTTTGGACTTTTTGTAAATTTTTGGGGAGTAAGTTTCAATAGGTACATCAATGGAACAGAGACATGAAAATTGTGTTAATTACACTCACTTTACCATTCTCTGTGGATCCCAAATTGGGTCAGCTGCCTTTTCAAAAGCACAGGTTGTTAAAGACTTGTAACATAAACATATCTAAAGATAAAAATACTTTCTTGATTTCACAGCGATCAACTGTTCTTTGTTTAATTTTTTTAATGCAGTTTAAAAAAGCAAGAATGCTTGATGTTTTTAAGGCTCACTGAGGGACATTTATCAAACCTGCCACAAAGCAGCCAGGCTGAAACTGGTATCATGTGTGACAGATTTACAGCATCAGCACAGCATGAATTATAATTGTGCCCATTGTTATTTTTGAACCTGTTTCAGACTAAACTGCCATTACTAATTTGTTGCAGAGCTTTGCCCAGCTGATACAAAGCACTGTGGATGCTACATTTACAAAAACTGGATTTCCTTTGGTTCGGAAGCAAATGTTGAAGCAACCCTACTTTTCAGATGCTCCCACCTATCTGTAGAATCTAAATAAACAGTAAATTAGCACCTGAATGGATCTGATGATTGTACTAGGAAAAGTTAGGGCATATTAAGCTTAATATTATTGTGTTTTATTAGTGATAACATCTTCTGCAGCACTTTAAAGAGTCCATAGTGTCACTAACTATCCCTCAAAGAAGTTCGAAATTTGATCGCTGCCATTTTCTTTTTAAATACAGTAGCGTGGGCAATACCTACTAAATACCTGATTTTGGCATTCTTCAAAAAGTATAAACAGATAATAAAGACTGAGAGAGCCTTAACTTCAGCATTACTCTCTAAAATAGCCTACAATATAAAAGGATTGGTAAAGTTGCAATCTCTGCATCAAGAAATCCAAATCTGGGAAAAGATGAATGTGAGGCCTTAGACATTATTTCTAAACGACATGATTGGACGATTAAGCCCTCCAACAAGGGGGGCAATGTTGTCATTATGTCTACTATGGATTATAAGGCCATGTGCCTGGACATCTTGGACTGAAGGGAGTGCTATGTGAGAGTCTCGGCATTGAGGGCTGACCAATGCAAACCTGAACTCTTTTTCATCATAGACAAAGCACTGAGAAAAAATATAATCGTCGAAACTGTGGCACAGTATCTTAAGGTGGGGGACCCTGTACTACCAACCTTTTATGCACTTCCAAAAGTGCAAAAATGCCTCACGAACTCACCTGGCCACCCGATCGTGTTGAGCAGGAGCTCATTGACAGAACGTATAAGTATATACATTGACAAACACCTGCATGTGCAGGGTCTCCCATCTTACATTAAAGATACTACACATCTTCTACGGATCTTGGATGGCATACATGTCCCAGCGGGGACTTTATAGGTTTCCCTTGATGTCGAGTCACTCTACTCGAGCATTCCCCATGGCCCCGGTGTCCAGGCAGTGGCAGATTTTCTTTGCGAACTGGGTGTGCAGTATGCTGCACACAACTCGTTTTTGTTACAACTGTTAGAGTTCCTGTTAAAGAACAACATCTTTGTTTTTGACGGCAAAAGGTTCCTCCAGGTGCAGGGCGCAGCGATGGGGATGACCTGTGCCCTGTCGTATGCGAACCTGTACCTGGGGGACTGGGAGCGTGACAATTTTTCGGACGAGGATTTGTCGGAATACCTGTGCCATATCTTCTTGGCATGGCACAGGTATATTGATGATATTTTAGTATTATGGACGGGCCCATTGCAGCAGGTTGTGGATTTTGTTAATCACATTAATATAAACAGTCGAAATCTGAAGTTTACTCTGGATTTCGACTGTTGTACCATCTCTTTTTTAGATATATGTATTACGATTTGAGATGAGTCATCTGGGTACAACCCTATATAGGAAGTCGACGGCAACAAAGTCTCTCCTACATGTGGAGAGTTTTCATCCTGCACATACCATTCTGGGGATCCCAATGGGATAATATTTAAGAGTACGTCGAAATTGCTCTGATGAGGAGACCTTCTCACAGGAGGCACGGGAATTACGTAATAGATTCAAGGCCCGAGGCTATAAGGATAAATATCTACGAAGGGCCTTTAACAGGGCCCAGAGTAATGATAGACGCAACCTGCTGCAACAACGGAATCATAGCCGTGATAATGATATCAGTGTGTCATCCCATTTTTGCATGCGTTACTGTGCACAGCATCCTGCACTAAAAAGCATTCTGGGCAGACATTGATATCTGCTCCAGAATGACCCAATAATCAGCCCGCACATACCATCAAGATCCAGTTTTACATTTCGCAAGGCTAGGTCCTTACGTGACACTCTGGTGCGCAGCCATTTTACAGGAGCAACTCCTAAGAAACACTGCCCGGTGGTGGGGACTTATGCAAGCGGAGGGTGGGAATTCTGCCGCTTTATACAAGTAGGCAAATATGTTGAGTGGTCCGGTGACAGGGGACTAACATTGTCACACTTTGTCAATTGCAAAACAAAATTGGTAGTTTTCCTATTGCTATGTCAATGTGGTGCTTTTTATATTGGTAAGACAAAACGGGCACAATGTGAACGGATGTCTGAACATATAACTAACAGATATAACTAACCTTCTGATAGCGCTGAGCTCTTTAGATGTCCCTTTTCATGCCTTTTGAAAAGGTGCTTATCTACTAATAATATACTTATCTTCTAATTATTCATAGTCAAACCATAAAACCTCTGAGTTTCCCCTGGTCACAACGATGGAGTGGATTTCCCAGCTACATATTTAAGGGCACTGTTAGGAATTCACCCTTAGCTTCATGCGATGCTGCCGTTTCAGATGAGAGTCAGGCCGCAGTCTCTACTTCCGGGTGCCGACAGTTGTTCCCTGCTGACGATGCGCTCACTGCAGATCAGCGCGCATGATACTGGATAGGGTCCCACTCCTCTAGATCGCAGTACTGCTTTAGGTGGCAACAGAGATAGTGTCAGCTGACAGTTTGTCAGCTGACACTTAGGCAGGATGTTTACTATTGTCAACTCACTTGCTGTGCATCTGATTGTGTCAGCTGACTTCCTATCAGCTGACACTTAGGCAGGATTAATTGTAAGCTTTTTATTGGCTTCTGTGTGCATGTGGCCAGCCACTGATTGGTTGCTTGGTATATTTAAACCTGCTAAGTGCACTCTATCATTGCCTTGCTAGCTGCTGGGTGTGCCTGATCACTTGTTTGATATTACAGATTTTGACCTCTGCTCATTCTCTGACTATTCCTGATTGCTGCCTGTACTGACTCCTGCCTGTTACCTAGATTATTCTTGTTTGCTGCCTGGACTGACCTTGGATTGCCTTGACTACATGATACTGCCTAACCCATTTGTACTGCATTATTATTTTCCATGTATGACCCTAGGATTTTTACTGGACTTGACTTGTCTCCTGTTTGGCTTTGGTGAACTATATCCACTCTAAGCTCAGCTCCAATACCTTGCATCCTCAAGGCCTTGGTGTAACCAAAGTTGGGCAGGTGTTGTCTCCTCACTGCCCCGTTCAAGCAGGGATACACAAGGTGAAGAAGGTGGAGTTAGATTGGGGCATTGGAGCTTAGCTGTGGTGATAGTTTGCCAAGCCTGACAGGCACACAAGCTTTTGCACATTAGATCAAAAAATTACTTCAAGGTCATCAGCATATGCATCTGAATATTACAAGAGGGTCCTCCTGAAGATAAAAGTAAATACTGAAACATAATATAAAAGGGCACTTCTAAGGTTTCCTGCAGGGTTTATCAGATGTGTTGCAGAGGAACTATTTAATGCTTTTTAAGGGACATTTTGTAGGGTGTGGTTACTACATGCTTCGTTAGCTGGAATTGATTAATACATGTTGCATATTTATATAACTGTGCTTCCTCTTATGGTATGGCTATGCATTTTAATTGATTGAGGTGAGACTTGCGTTAAAAATTGGTTGATATCCTATCCTTTTTGTATTACTTTTATTAAGCAGGCACAACTGCTGCATGTATTTATAAAAATAATAAAAAAATAACGAATCTAAATTTTGCTGAATGCAGAATTTTTCTGTAGCCTTGCTTATCACAAAATGTCCCTCTACTACACGTATTCACATAGCTGTAATATATCCAGTTATGCTAAATACTGGTGCTAGTAAAATCTTGGAATTACACAACAGGAACTTGTTATCTCCATTGCTATTGCAACTGCCATTGATTCATGATGTTACATTGGATTTGTTGCATAAACAAAAGCATTAAATGTACATTAGCTTCTCCATTGTGTTGCATCTCCATTGAGGATAAAACAAAAACAATAAAGTAAATAAGGAAGCACGATCAGAAACATCCCTTTGATAGGACATTAAATAGTAGATAAATATCTACAAAGAAGAAATTCAAGCTGTTTAGTACATCTTTCAGCTGCTCAATCCAATAAAGCCAAATCGTTCCTATGGAAATTCACATGGAAAACCTTAATGTGATATAAAACATTTACATTTGCTTGTGCTCTATAACATTTATGAGCCGATTACATATACACACACAAAAACATAGATTTAATATGTTCATTTGGTTGAAGCCCACTGTAAAAATAAATTTCAGTTTATTGTAAGTCGATATATAATTTTGATGTGCATAAAATATGCCCTTTCCTGCTAGCTTCTTTATTATATATTAAAAGCTTTAACGGATAAAGCTGTGGCTCTTCATAATTACTTAGTTTATTGGAAGTTAGAGAAATGCTGAAATAGTTGTCTTGGTCTGGCTGAGCTGACAGGGTTTATGGGATATCTTTTTCTATAAATATTCTACCATGAGAAGCAGAAGTATCAGAACATTCTGCATTCTAAGTGCAATTTCTGTCCAAAAAGGGATTTAACTACCAACGTCAGTATGAAAGCCTTGTAAGAAGATATCTTTTTCAAAACTGGAAAATTAAGAACTTCTTTTTTAAAATATAATAAAACATCAATTATAGTGGCTCAAAACAAGTGGTGTTAAAAAGAAAAAAAATATGTCTCTGTGTTTCAAAGAAGTATTGGTTTTAAAATGCTGTATTTTTCAGAATATAAGACGCTCCAGAGTAGACACACCTAGGTTTAGAGGGCAAAAATCAGGGAAAAAAACTCCCAGGTGCATCTGTAGTGAAGGGGCATCTTATGGACCTTTTACCCCCCAAACGGTCTCTAATTTACTCTATCTAAGCTACACTGACCTGCTAAACTACACTAATCCCTGCTGCCCTACCAGCTAAGCTATAACTACTCTACATACTACATTACACTAACACAACACTGTACTGCACTAACACTACACTGGACTAACACTACACTAACACTTACATACTGCACCTGATCCTTCAGACTACTCTCCTCTCCCCCTCGCTCCAGTCCTGTGGATGCCGATGCGCTCCTCTTCTCATCCTGGAGCTGGTGATGTAGCGGAACACAGCAGCCACCTCCCACTGTACTGCTCAGAGTCCTCCATACTTGTGTCGTACTTCCGCATTGTAACACAGACACACATGCACGTTACACAAAGTAAACGAGCATACTGGGTAAAACTTTGCAAAGTTGAATAACAGGATCAGTTTGTATAAAACAACTATGCCTTGATACAGTCAGCAAACATTACTTTTCTGTAACTGTGCCCTGTTGATTGTAATGTTACTGTAGTGTTAGAGACATCTTTTTCACAAATGATAGACTAGTCAGTAAAGGTTCACTGGCTTTTGTTGACGTTTGGAGTCTTCATTAATCATCAATTCAATAAAATCATTATTGCTTACAGTGTACATGGTGATAACATTTTTTGAATACAAAATATAGAAATGTAAAAAAAAAAGTGTTCATTATACTGCTTTCAGTTTATTGATCAGATCATTGATAATAATTTAGTTTTTTTGAAGGCTATTTGGCACAGTTAGTTAGACTCATTTCCATTCTAATTCTGTTGTAGAACTATTGCTGTGGCAGGAGATAGTAAAAACGTTATATTGCTTTCAATGCACCATTGAGTTTTAACAGAATTTTCAATCTAAAGTTCTCCTAAATGTTAGAGCAGGCTGACATTTACTGCATGCATGAAGTGACCAGTGAAGCAACTAAAATTCTATTCAGAGAGATCAGAAGACGTAAAAGTCATCCAAGATCTTGTTGAGTTTCTGCAATAAAGATGTGTTTAAAATTGATTTTGATGTTTGATCTTTATATCTACATATATATTGTCTTCCTAGAGACATGGATTTTTCAAGTTTAATGTTCGGTTTTCAGTTCACAATTTTTTTTTTTTTGTATTTTTCATTTCTAACTGGTGCCTTTCAAAACATAATGGAACCATGTTGATTTTTGATGATGTTAAATGAGTATATGTATAATAATACATACTGTCTCGCTGGCACATACAGGGAAACTGAAAGTCTTGTCATCGGGATTGATTCACTAAGGCTGGAACATGGTAAAGAACACTGAAGAAAATTAGTAACAAAAAAACCCCCAAAACCCTGGGTTAGCATTTTTAATTAGTTGATCAATTTGTCTTGATACAATTACAGGGACCACTCTCTTTAAGCCTCTCCAACCCCTTCTTTCCTTTTCTAGCTGGCATTACCAGCATGGCTGACCTAGATACAGGGGCTTTATTTCACGATCAAGAGCAGCTCACATGGCCTATGACATAGCAGGAACTCTGTAAAAGGAGGTAGAAATGTTTTTTTCTCTTCCTTGAAAGACAAGGGGCTTATCCCCACCTTGTTATTGGGAAAGTCTACTCCACAGATGTGACATTAGGTCTTGGTGGGATTATGGCTGAATGGCCCTACTGTTTACATACAGTATGCTGGTCCAATATAGTAGTGATCTAAAGAGATCTGTGTGCACATTATCCAGTGCAAGGGTTCTTGTCTGATCACTTTAATTTAGGTGATTTTAAGTAATTGGAAAGCACTACAAACCATCCTTGTAACATCTGCTGTGCTTGCGGCTGCGGGCACGCAGAATTTATCCGCTGCCGCCTCGGTTTCCTGCTCGGGGGCTTTTTCCGTTTCGACAGCGTCTAGCATGCCGAGGACGGGAATCTCATTTGCACATAGGGTCACTGTATCGTGCGGCCGCGCGCGTAGACAGGACCTTTATGCTGGGAGGAGGCGCGTCAGCTGACCCGCTGGTCTGCTGACATCAGAGGGGACTCACGCCGCTCAGGATTGGCTGATTGTTGTGGGCGCGGCTGTGAGGTCTCCTCTGCTTTTTAAGCCTTCACTGTTCACTCACAAACTGTCTGCGGTTGCTAATACATACGTGTTAGCACTCAGACCTTAGACTAGTATCCGGTGTGCTTTGATCAGGGAGGAAACCAGGGATTTCACACAAAACTAGGACTATTGCTTTATTGTATATTATTGATATTCTGTGTATGACTCTGGCTTATCTCTGACTCTGCTATTGCTTTACATTTCTGTACTTCTGCCATCTGATTTAGTTGCTGGACCTCTGCCTGAATACCTACTACTCTTTTGCTTACTGATTCTGTACTGTATCTGCCTCTCAGTTGCCGAACCTAGCCTGTCTGACCTCTCTGCTCACCAGTGGGCCCTTGTCACTGGTGAGGTGCTCTTCTGATAGTACCCACCAGCTCCTCTGGTGAGGTTTAGTTAAAGCCACTCAGTTACTGTTTCTGATAGTACCCACCAGCTCCTCTGGTGAGGTCTCATTAAACGAATCCGTTACTGTTGCACCAAGCACTATACACTTTGCTATCCTGTCAGCTATATTTACATTATTGGTGACACTCCAGATCGCCACATAATCAGGTATAGCATCTGTATTAGTGGTGATTCTGCAGATCACCACATAATCAGACGTCTGTGTTGCTACACCAATCGTTTTTTTGTTAAGAAAAAGGACGGTGGGCTTAGGCCATATATCGATTACAGGGGTTTGAACAAGATTACAGTAAAAAATCGTTATCCTCTTCCCCTGATCGACAATTTATTCTCTTAGATTACTGATGCCAGTGTCTTTACCAAACTTGATCTTAGGGGGGCATACAACCTGATCCGCATAAGGGAAGGTGATGAGTGGAAGCCGGTGTTTAACACGCCCGACGGGCACTAGGAGTATCTTGTTATGCCCTTCGGGTTGTGCAACGCTCCCGCCGTCTTCCAAGAACTAACCAATTAAGTTTTCAGGGAAGTTCTGGGGCAATTTGTCCTTGTCTATTTAGACGACATCCTCATTTTTTCACCCACCCTGGCAAAACACAGGGAACATGTAAAGTACGTTTTGAGGAAGTTATGTCAGAATTCCCTGTACGCCAAAATAGAAAAATGCCTCTTTGAGGTTTCGGAAATACCTTTTTTGGGGTATCTGATCTCCACAGCAGGGTTGTCCATGGACCCCAGTAAGGTGTCTGCTGTCCTGGAGTTGCCTCAGCCTTTGGGTTTGAAGGCACTCCAGCAATTTCTTGGCTTCGCCAACTACTACAGAAGATTTATAAAGGGGTTCTCTTCTGTAGTGTCACCCCTTACTGAACTAATACCAAGAAGGGGGCAGACACCTACAACTGGTCGTCAGAGGCACAAGCTGTGTTTTCATCACACAAACAGTTGTTTTGTTCTGCCCCCATCTTGAGACATGTAGATGTGTCCCTTCCCTTTATTGTTGAGGTGGATGCTTCGGAGGTTGGGGTGGGGGCTGTGCTCTCCCAACATTCCGGCCTACAGGGCAGGTTGCATCCGCAATTTTCTAGGAAGTTTTCTTCCGCTGAGAGGAATTATGATATTGGGAATCGTGAGCTATTAGCGATCAAACTCGCATTTGAGGAGTGGCGACATTGGCTGGAGGGGGCTGAACATACCATAACAGTCTATACGGATCATAAAAACTTAGAGTATATTGAAGGGGCTAAACATCTCACCCCTAGACAGGCTCGTTGGTCTTTATTTTTTACCCGATTCAGGTTTACGTATAGGCCGGGAAGTAAAAACCTTAAGGCAGATGCGTTGTCAAGATGCTTCGAACCCAAGACAGTGTAACTCACCACTCCAGTGAACATCCTTCCCGAGAGAGTAGTTCTGGCGGCTGCAGGAATTCAGGATGTTCAGGCTTCGGTTATGAGCTCCTCTCAACAAAGTGAGTGGAGACACTCTGAGAAATGGGACTTCATGCCATGTGAGATATTATGGGCCCTGCCCTCCAGAAGGGGAGAGGTTAGATCTTTCTCTGTCTCCCTCTCTGGGTCGCTAGCACAGGAGCATCCCTCCCCCTCTTTCCCTGAGATCTCCGTTGTGG
Organism: Hyperolius riggenbachi; assembly: GCF_040937935.1. Classification (NCBI taxonomy): domain Eukaryota; kingdom Metazoa; phylum Chordata; class Amphibia; order Anura; family Hyperoliidae; genus Hyperolius; species Hyperolius riggenbachi. The sequence goes on along the minus strand of NC_090646.1, from coordinate 210,599,759 downwards.
ATAAATTTGGAAAGGTGTTCCAGGGGTTGCATCTGGATAGGCCTGGTAGACCGTGTCCGGAGTCCACGTCTCAAGGGGGGGTACTGTAACATCTGTTGTGCTTGCGGCTGCGGGCACGCAGAATGTCTCCGCAGCCGCCTCGGTTCCCTGCTCAGGGGCTTTTTCCATTCCGACGGCGTCTAGCACGCCGAGAACGGGAATCTCATTTGCACATAGGGTCACTTTATCGCGCGGCCGCGCACGTAGACAGGACCTTTATGCTGGGAGGAGGCACGTCAGCTGACCCGCTGGTCGGCTGATGTCAGAGGGGACTCACGCCACTCAGGATTGGCTGATTGTTGTGGGCGCGGCTGTGAGGTCTCCTCTGCTTCTTAAGCGTTCCCTGTTCACTCGCAAACTGTCTGCGGTTGCGAATACATACGTGTTAGTGCTCAGACCTTAGACTAGTATCCGGTGTGCTTTGATCTGGGAGGAAACCAGGGATTTCACACAAGACTAGGACTATTGCTTTATTGTATATTATTGATATTTTGTGTATGACTCTGGCTTATCTCTGACTCTGCTATTGCTTTACATTTCTGTACTTCTGCCATCTGATCTAGTTGCTGGACCTCTGCCTGAATGCCTACTACTCTTTTGCTTACTGATTCTGTACTGTATCTGCCTCTCAGTTGCCGAACCTAGCCTGTCTGACCTCTCTGCTCACCAGTGGGCCCTTGCCACTGGTGAGGTGCTCTTCTGATAGTACCCACCAGCTCCTCTGGTGAGGTTTAGTTAAAGCAACTCAGTTACTGTTTCTGATAGTACTCACCAGCTCCTCTGGTGAAGTCTCATTAAACTAATCCGTTACTGTTGCACCAAGCACTATACACTTTGCTATCCTGTCAGCTATATTTGCATTATTTGTGATACTGCAGATCACCACATAATCAGGTATAGTGTCTGTATTAGTGGTGATTCTGCAGATCACCACATAATCAGACGTCTATGTTGCTACACCAATCGTTACACAATCGTTACACTCCTCCTTTTATTGGGATATATCCAAAGAGCACTCATGCTCACCCTTGATGAGGACAAAACTCTGGAATGAAGGAAGGCTACATCACCTTTCTGTTTTAGGGCCACACCTCCACTGCTGATGGGTGCTGGCCTCTTTTTTAATTATTTACCTATCTCAGTCAGAGCTAGGAGAAGGTGCATTTTACAGAACAACAACAACTCAGTTCTGCAGTGAACTATCTCCGTTGTGTGTGTGCAGGCCTTTTCCTAGTCTTTAAGCCAGCCATGGGGGTTAGGAAGACAGCTTTTCCAACAAATGTTAGCTGCAGTAAGAAGACCATTGCCTTAGTTCAGATGACTGGGTAAGGTATGGCATTCTAGTAGACCAGGACACACTCATTGCAGAAGGAAGGTGCTAATACTGCAATTCTCCCCTGCACCAGACATTTTCTGTAAGAAGTGAACAGACTAAAACCATACAATTTTAACACAGTACAAGATAGTACAAAAAACGGGTCAGGGTTAGTACCTAATTTCTTGATTTTTGCTGACAAAAGAATAAAAATGTATAGATGCGTGAGTTTTTTTTTTTTACTGATATTTTGAGGAGGGTAGGATGGAGAGGAGGGTAGGATGCACATTTCATTGCAGTTTGTGGGTGTTGTCAAAACCATGAAAACAGATTTAAGAATTGGCTCTTTTTTATTTTTATTTCATTATTATTCTTTTTTCAGTTTAACGGACCATTAGAGTTGATCAAATTTGGCCCAATTAACCTCCAGAAATTCACATTTTAGGAGTTATGACTCTGAATGCCATTAAAATCAATAAGAGTAACATTCTAGTATTATTCTGTTCTATGGTAAGCCACATTTTCCAAAAGGGCATGAGAAGCCAAGTACATGACTGGAGAGTATTTTGCTGTTTATATAGGTGTGTGAAGGTGAATCTGAGGGGAGAGGGATAAGGAGGCTGCCATATTTATTTCCCTTTTAAATTATGCAAGTTGCCTGCTTGTCCCACTGATCCTGTGTCTCTAATACTTTTAGCCATAGACTCTGAACAGGCAGTAAACTCCTTTATGTATGTGCCAGCAATTCTTTCAACAATATATTTCCTTCCATACATCTAAAGCACATATGCAAAAACTGCCCACTGAATTAAAATACAACCCTATATCTCACCTTTACTGGGGCCAGGTTGTAAAACTGGATTAGCCATACAACAATACGTACAAAGGAAAAAAATATGACAGCATCCAATATCCCTCTCCTCTCAGGTTCCCTTTCACACACTTATATAAATAGCAACCTCGCCCCCCTCCCCCTCAAAAAATACAAAACCAAAAATCCTTATTTCAGCATCAGCTGTGGGCAAAAGTGTGTTTTCTTAATAGCGGTGATAGGGATTACAATTTAAAAGCGTAATTAGACTTTACAATAGGCATGTTATTTAAAAGAAATTAAAAATTCATCATCTTCTTTTTGGGTTTTCTGCATAAAAAGAAGCACATGGCACACTACTGTATTTTTTTTCATCAAGCAAAGGTTTATTGAAAGGTAAAAGAGCAGGATAATTATACAATGAAACAATTTCAAGTGACAATTGACATGGAGCACAATAGACATAAGATATGGAAGCAGGGTAAATTACCCATATACATGGCACACCACTGTATTTACATGGTATGGCACTGTAAATCACATTCTTGGTAACAAAAGATTAGAGCATCGTATTTTGGGTATATGTGGAAATACCTTTCCAGATTGCTTGTGGCAGCACTGCCATATCACTACAGATACATTGTAGTGTGAGGAATAGTAAAAAAAAAGTATTGACAGCAACACCAACAGAACCAGCAAAAGCACCACTACCTAGTGGGCAGACAATGCACTCTAAATCTGATAAATATTTGCTCCATCATTGGCAAAGTCTTGGCAGCATGCTGCAGCTAATTGTTAGGAAGTGTGGAGGTTGTCTGAGATACATGCCTTGCTCATTTTAATCATGATGAGATTATCCACACTAACAATGCATCTGTTGGTCATCAACCCTCAGGGTGCACCAGAAACCATTTACAATTTGCACCATAGCAGACAAGCACCTCTATAGCACATTTTGCAACCTCTAGGCACTGAACCATCAACTTGCCCAAGAGGGTCTTTTACTGAGTCAGGTGGCAGATCTTCATATGTTTACACATTTATCTACTGTCCATGTTATAATCAGTGCTGCCTCATTTTAAGGGCACAAATGCTGCAGATGACAATTGTTTTGTGAGAAAGGGGGGTTTAAGAGAACACAAAAACAGCAAAGATCTTCTCAACAAACCTAGCAACGTGCTTGTCTTGCTTACCTCGGCTGGTAGAGGAAGATAAAGAGAAAGGTCTTGATTCACTAAGACAAATAGCACGCCTTATCAAAGTTAACATGCTTTATCAGAGTAGCATAGCGAACCTATGCCTACTAATTGGCAATGCCAAGAGCTCCACTCGCTCTGCCATAAGCCCCTGTGGGTTCATAGAGCTCGCTATGCTACTCTGATAAGGCGTGCTCACTTTGATAAGGCATGCTATTTGTCTTAGTAAATCAAGCCCAAAGAATGATAAGTAAGTACACATACGCTTTAATTACCATTTGCTGACTCTACATAGGTTTGTATATCAGAAAAATACAAATTTGAGCAGAAAATATGAGAAAATGTGAAAGCTTTATGGAAACATGCCTTCTGATAAATGTTACCGTTCTGAATAAAAAACATTTACTGACAGAAATACCCAATATGTTTATTGTAAGCTTAAGAGTGTTTTGTGAGGATATAACCTCAGTTCTGATCTTACGTCAGTTCTAATTATTTGCACAGTTCCATCTGCAGCACTACTGATAAAAGTAGTAGTTCTATAATAGTAAAAGCACACATGTACAAGAAAGCTGCTTTCTATCCTTAAATGCCCATTATAATTTATAGAACAGATTCTCCTTGTATTTGGTAGAAACCGATGCAAACATATGACTCACAAACTATGCTCTTGTTTGTTTAGAAGAGCTATTGCATGCCCAGTTTACAATAAATGACGCACTTCACAATGAATGCTATATTTAGTAAACATGAAGTCATCCAGTATTTTGGAATTGACACAGACACAGATATGTTCAAATGTTTAGTTTACATCTAACAAAAAGTGATGTAAAAAAGTCATAGGTATTAGCTGTTTTGTAGCACCGAGTCTGGATATGTAAGGGGAAAAGACAAGAAGGATTTTTTTTCTTTTACGGTCAAATTTTTATTTGATTTTCTTATTTTTTAAATTAAAAGAAAAGTGACAGTCTTACAACAATCAACAAAAAAATGCAATGTACAAAAAAATTATTAGAACAAGCACAGAACTGGATGAAATTGGACAAATAAAAGAGGGAGAGCAGTTAATATCAATGAACTACTGAAAAGAACATGCAAACAACAAATTGTTTATCATAATTAGGCACATCGGGTGAAAAAAGGTATTATGACTAGGCATTTTGGCCTAGAGGAAACCTCATTTTCCAGTCATCCCAAACCTGGGTGAACACATGTGGACAGTAGGAGATGTGTTATGTGATAGAACCACCAGATTTTACCTGGAAGGGCCAATGGCGTGGAAGAGGACCAGGACCCTTCCAGGATTTTGCTAAAAGGCATCTGTTGGCTGCATTGATAACATGGTGTGCTACAAGTAACAGAATCAGGGACAGAACAAGTCCTCAGATTGTTGCGGTCATTGTGATCCTCTTGTCTGTCCTACATGAGGGCAAATTCAAGATGCAGTTCAGCAGTGTCATATTCAGCTTGGTGGCAATACGTCCGCACCTCCTCCAAACCCTCTTCCACTGTATTCACCCTGTCTCCCAGGGCAGCAATTTCTGGTTTAATCTCTGATGCTGCTTTAGCATTGGCAGTGTTAATCAGTTTTTCAATATCTTTAACTCCTTTCGGACCGGCGCAGTTTAAATCTACGTCGGACGGGTTGCGTTGCGGTTCTGACCGGACGTAAACTCTACGTCCCATTCAGCGCGCGCCCCGCCCATTGCCACCACTCTTGCAGCTTTCTACCCGCCGCAATGTTCTGCCCTGCCGCCTCTATGACGGCAGAGCACTGTGAGTCGGGCAGGCAGGGGCGCCTTAACCTACAGACCACCCAGGCAGCGGCTTGGAGCGGATTTGATGGGGTAAGGCGCAATAAATTACTGTCAATCCAAGGGGAAATAAAAATTCTGATTCTGAAAGACCGTTGTAAGGGACTGGAGAGAAATAGATTTCCTTTTGTTTTAAGAAGGCAAATTACACCAAGCTTTGCTTTTTTAGTAGGAGGGCATTTTGGTTCCTTTTATCCCCCTATACATTCCTAGTAGCTTGGGTCACCCTGAGCTGCTTGGTTACTCTGCTCTTTTCACAAATAGCCTTCTGCTAAGTCACTGATAAAGAATCATTCAGAGTTCAAATTTATAGATACTCCCTAAGAAGAAGGTGTCTGGTTTATAGCTGTTCTATGCCCCACCTCCCTGAGCCTGAGTTACTGACTGCCATTTAAGGGTATGTAGAGAAAGTTTTCTATGCTCACAAGTGTTTTTAGGAATGCATCTAATAAGGATTCATAGAAAGATTTGAGACAGTCCCTAACTATTCAGTGTACAGAGGTGGCAGCACCCTACCCCCAAATGTTACTGAGTCTGCAGAGCAAGTGAGACAAACAAACAAACAAACAAACAAACAAACAAACAGTAAACTCTGCAGACAGCCCTGTGCTCTGCTAGAATGTCTGGCATGTCTAGATGTCAGGACGCTCGCCATGACTAGCTATGGAGCGGTAGGATCATCTGATCCTCTCACCCTCTGGGACACACAGCCTGCACTTCTCCCTGAATTCACAAGGACAGTGTTTGAAGTGTGTAATGCACACATTGGGGGTTGCAGGTGTTGTCTTTCATTGTGAGAGAGTGTATAGGAGGGCAGCATCTAAAGCTCAAACAATGATAATGGACATGTAAGCAATGTGTGTAATTACATCCATCACTACTTATAATTGAAGCTGGCATAATAATGTATTTCCATTAATGCTGTCTGTTTGGCCTCTCTCTAATGCTATGTATCACCTCACGATTTTTCCAACGATTTTCCCAATGTCCATCAATTTTTTTTTTGAGCGACAAGCAGTCATTTACACAATGTCGTGACATCGTTCAGCGTTGTGTGGTGAAAAGTGACCGTCACTGAGGATCGGATCTTTAAGATCCTTGACGACACCCCGTAAAGTACTGCGATCGCTTGACTTCTTGTTCGTGCCCATCCTGTAATGTCACGTGAAATCCCGCATACCCGCTGGCAGGAAGATGAATCGCTGGACGCTTGTCATGAGGGGACACCTCGCTGGATCCATCTTCCTGTGTTGTTGCAGTCACTGTGGTGAGTGTGGAGCTTAACTTTTCTCACGCTCACCCTCTGCTCATGCTCCCTCTCCCACTGTCTCTCTGACCAAACAACTGCTACTTGGGGAACAATGTGCACAACTATGTACACTAGTCTGAGCACTCTTCAGGGGAGCCAGTAGCATTTGGAACTATTATTGTGTATTTATGTAGCACTGACATCTTCAGCACTTACAGAGTACATAGTGATGTCACTGACTGCTCACTGGAGCTTACAATTTAATCCCTACCATAGTCAAACTGTAATGTCCGACCATATATATCATGTGTTTATATAGCACTGACATCTTCTGCAGTACTTTACAGAGTACACAGTCATGTCACTGACTGTCCCCAGAGGAGCTCACGATCTAATCCAACCATAGTCATAGTCTAATGTCCTACCATATTATTATTATGTATTCATATAGCACTGACATATTCTGCAGCACTTTACAGAGTACATAGTCATGTCACTGACTGTCCTCAGAGTAGCTCACAATCTAACCCTACCGTAGTTATAGAATAATGTCCTACCATATTATTATGTGTTTATATAGCACTGACATTTCCTGCAGCACTTTACAGAGTCATGTCACTGACTGTCCTCAGAGGAGCTCACAATCTAATCCCTACCACAGTTATAGTCTAATATTTTCAATATAGGATTGTTTTGGGGTAAACCAGTTGACTTATTAGTATGTTTTTTAGGATGCAGGAAATGTCTGAAGTGTCTGAAGACAGAAACTCCTTGCAGATTTTGCCCTGGCCAATGTTCAAGCCTAGGACTCAGCACTAAAATGCAGTAGTGCTACCCACTGTGCCTCTATTCTACTCATAGATATTTGCTCATCCATGTCATCAATTCTGACCCTCTACTACCCTTCCTCCCTCCATTCTACTTCTCTTCTCTTGTATCACTTACACTACAAACACACTGTGCTTATTTCCAGAATGGATTATGAATCAAACTATTAGGCCCTGTGCACACCAAAACCGCTAGCAGATCCTCAAAATACTAGCGGTTTTTGGAGCAGATTTCAGAGCGATTCTAGGCATGTTTAGAGACATTTTCTAAACAAGCCGAGCGTTTTTGTGAAGCAGATTACAAATCTTGTTACAGTAAAAGCTGTTACTGAACAGCTTCTGTAGCAAAAACGCCTGGAAAAGTGCTCTGATCTAGCGTTTTTCAGAGCGGTTAGCATTTTTTCTATACTTTACATTGAGGCAGAATCGCTTCTGCAAACCGCAAATGTGCAGCAGGAGGCACGTTTGCGGTTTGCTAAAAACCTCAAACCGCTGGTGTGCACCATTCCATTGAAATACATTAGCCAGGCAATTTCACAGACAGATGCGGTTGGCGGATCGCCGCTAAAACCGCTCGGTGTGCACTGGGCCTTAAACCACTTTACCATATCAGCCCTTCAATGTCATGATATACCCACTCCAGTCCTATCCTAACAGGTGGTAACATATCTGCATATCTCATAATGTTTGTGAAAAATTATTTTGAAAGTAAGAATGTCTTGCTTGATAATCCAATCTTGCAATGTGACTGCCATTGGAACTTGTAGTGTGGATGCTGTATTTATTTGAGGTGCATACTGGCAGCATGTGCTGTATGGCATACAATGCTGATCATCCACAAGGCAAACTTAGGCAGCTGCCTAGGGTCTAGAGAGAGTTTAGGGGCCTGGTGGTTGCTAGCCCCCACCAAATCTAACTAAATAAGCCAGGTGACCATCAGTGGAGGGCAAAGTGTTATCTTGCCCAGGGCCCCGTTTCATAGTTATCCCTCTCTGATGGCTTATATCATGTGTGAAGTGTTCTATAATGTATATGATTTTTGTTTAATTTTTATGGGGGGGGGGGGGGGGGCGCCACAGGATTTCTTGCCTGGAGTGACAAGAAGGCTAGAGGTGCCCCTGCGGGCAGGAGCCGTTTTCATTGGCTCCTGGCCCCGTCATTACTGTAAGCTGTTCCCATTGGCTTACATTGAGTGACAGGGTCAGGAGCCAATGAAAGCGGCTCCTGAACGGCGCACAGCACTCTGCCATCATAGAGATGACAGAGAGAGCAGCCTGCGGCAGAGACAGAGCGGCGTGACTGGCAGGAGTGACGGATTATTGCGGCGATTCATCGGTATGCGCATTTTAGCGGCGTACCAGCAGCCTTTGGTCCTTAAGGGGGCAGAGGCTGCTGGTACCGAAGTGGTTAAGCATGGTAGTGAGATCCCTTTTTGCTGCCGTGTGTACCGTTTCTGGGTTGTCAGTTTTCTGTAGTGTATTGCTGAGGGAGCCAACAGCATTTTAGGGCCCTAGTTGTTGGATTTCCTAGCAAATAACTCTGGAATGGGGTTGGAATTGGAACCTTGAGATTGTATCCATACGTCTTGTCCGCAAATAAATAGACACTGTTCAGATAAAACCCCATTTTCTCTTGTTTGTCTGGAAACTGTATACTGCAGTATTTAGGGGTGGATCAGAACTATTCAATTTTATTGGTGTTATAGTGAAATAACTCTGGAATACCAGGCTCAGAGTCAGCTGGCTTTTCTTTCGGCTGCATGCTGGAAAGATGGGGTAGGGTTGACATATCCTTTGCGCCCTGTGATAAGAACGCCACTCGGAGGGAACATGGATTCCATACTCAGAGCAGAGGAATCATATAATATAAGGGACAGCAACTTAATTTTTGTTATTGATCTATTAATGAAAGTGTGAAAAGTTTGGACTTGATACTAGAACAAATATTAAATGCTGCTTTCAGGTGTTTCTACAAATTATCTATTTTCACTTTGTGTTCAAAACTATAGTTTACTTTCTAAAAACAAAAGGTATTTGTGATTATTTAGATTGGAGTGAGCATATGATGTCCCCCACAATGCATCACTGCTGAACATACAAATCATCCTTAGTTGTCCTTGTAAGCTAACCAACCCTCCAGAACCGCTGGAATACAATGATGTGCCAGCTTGTTAATTGTACAGAGCCATAATAATCCAACATGCATACAGACTGTTTCGGATTGGTTGATCCTCATCAGTGTATGGCATGGATTAATGTGGCTCTATGGGGTAGGACTTGAAAGGACTTTGTAGCAACTACACACTCCGATGAGTTTGGGTTCACCTGGAGCTTGCTGGGTAGTTTGCAACTTCATGTGCTAAACAGTAAAGAGAACCAGTACAAACTCTGAAGAAATTGCAAAAGTTGCAATTTCAAAAGTTGCCTGCATGTGATCTATTTATCAAAAAATAACAGGGAAAATAGACATTTTAACCCTTAGCTACAGTTTAAAATGTGTCTGTAACATCTGCGGCTGCAGGCACGCCGGGTGTCTCCGTAGCCGCCTCGGGTCCCTGTTCAGAGGTGTTTTCCGTTCCGTCGGCATCTAGCACGCCGAGGACGGAATTGTCATTTACACAGAGGGTTGCTGTATCGCGCGGCCACGCACGTAGACAGGACCTTTATGCTGGGACTCGGAGGAGGCGCGTCAGCTGGTCGGCTGACGTCAGAAGGGACTCACACCGCTCTGGATTGGTTTATTATTGGTGGGCGTGGCTGTGAGGTCTCCTCTGCTTCTTAAGCCTTCTCTGCTCACTCGCAATCTGTCTGCGGTTGCGAATACATACGTGTTAGCGCTCAGACCTTAGACTAGTATCCGGTGTGCTTTGATCTGGGAGGAAACCAGGGATTTCACACAAGACTAGGATTATTATTATTACTGTATATTTGATACTCTGTGTATGACTCTGGCTATCTCTGACTCTGCTCTTGCTTATTGATTCTGTACCTCTGCCCATCTGATTTAGTTGCTGAAACTCTGCCTGAATACTTACTACTCTCTTGCTTACTGATTCTGTACTGTACCTGTCTCTCAGTTGCCGAACCCAGCCTGTCTGACATCTCTACTCACCAGTGGGCCCTCGCCACTGGTGATGTGTTCTAACAGTTCCCACCAGCTCCTCTGGTGAGGTTCTGCCAAACTAGTCAGTTAATGTGTTCTAACAGTACCCACCCGCTCCTCTGGTGAGGTTCTGCCAAACTAGTCATTAACTGTGTTCTAACAGTACCCACAAGTTCCTTTGGTGAGGTTCTGCCAAACTAGTCATTAACTGTGTTCTAACAGTACCCACCAGCTCCTTTGGTGAGGTTCTGCCAAACTAGTCAGTAACTGTGTTCTAATAGTACCCACCAGCTCCTCTGGTGAGGTTCTGCCAAACTAGTCAGTAACTGTGTTCTAATAGTACCTACCAGCTCCACTGGTCAGGTTCTGCCAAACTAGCCAGTTACTGTGTTCTAATAGTTCCCACCAGCTCCTCTGGTGAGGTTCTATCTTTCTATCCGATACTGTGTTCTAATAGTGCCCACCAGCTCCTCTGGTGAGGCCTAGTTATTCTACTCTGTTACTGTTGCACCAAGCACTATACACTATTGCATTATCCTGTTAGCTATACTTGCATTATTGGTGATTCTGCAGATCACCATATAATCAGGTATAGTGTCTGTATTATTGGTGATTCTGCAGATCACACATAATCAGACATCTGTGTTGCTACACCGATCGTTACAGAACCGCAGACCAAAAAATTATGGAGACACTGTGCAAGCGGGTTGAACTGTTGACCACAACCGTTAACGATCTCATCAAGACGGTTAACTCACAGCAGACCCAAATTGACCAACTACCTGAGACAGTTAATCGTCTTAAAAATCCCAATGCACAAGTGTCCTCCCCTCTAGTTATTGAGCCCAGGATGCCTCCTCCTGAAACATGTTCAGGGCATCGCTCTGACTTTAGAAATTTTAAGCATCGACGCCTTTCTTATTTTGAGTTATGACCAGTATCTTCAGGCACGGAGAGCCAGAGAGTCACACTGATAAATACTTTATTATCAGGTGATTCGCAGTCCTGGGCATACAGTCTCCCTGAGGGGTATGAGGCGTTGACCTCTGTTCAGGATTTTTTTTAAAGCAATGGCAGTTATATATGATGATCCGGGTTTAGCTATGACGTCAGAAAGGAGGCTTAAGACACTCAGGCAGGGTAATAATTCAGTTGAAAATTATGCCGCTGAGTTTAGAAGGTGGGCGGTTTCAGCCAGATGGGGTCAGTATGCCTTGTTAGATTGTTTTTTGTCAGGATTTTCTGATGCAGTGGCTGATCTTATGCTAGGTCACCCTGAGCCTAAGTCTATTGATGAGGCCATTTCTTTGGCAATTAAAATTGATCGCCGAGTGCGATACCAGAGGCAGACTCGAGGCAGAACATCAGGGAGACTTGCTCCTGGTGTGTTTTCTCCTCCTGTTCCTCCTTCTCCTCCGCCTGATGAGCCTATGCAAATTGGACAGTCCAAGCTCACTGAGGTGGAGAAGAACAGGATGCATACCGAGAAACTCTGTCTCTATTGTGCAGAGAAGGGGCATATGGTAGCGAATTGTCCTAAGAAGGCGGAAAACCCCAACGCCTAGGTGTAGCTGGAGGTACTACCCTAGGCGATCCAGTCTTACCTCTAAAGAATAAGCGTTTACTTCTCCCGTGTTCTATAACTTGGGAGAATCAAGTCCATTCCACCCAGGCCTTTGTAGACTCGGGTTCTGCAGTTAATGTTATGGCATATGACTTTGCCATTAAGTTTGGTTTTCCTCTCCTTCCTGTGGGACATCAGATTATAGTGACTGCAATGGATGATTCACCATTGCAAGGGAAATTACCACTCACTCAGACTCCATTATTACTATGTCAGTTGGGGGGGTTGCATAAAGAACAGATACAGTTTTTGGTTCTGGAGATGTCCACCTCCACAGTGATTCTCGGTATGCCGTGGCTTAGAAAACACTCTCCTCAGATTGACTGGGGTTCCAGACAATTGTTAGCCTGGTCCTCATACTGTCATCATTGTTTGGAGAAAGTCACAGTGGGGGCTACCGAGATCCAAGTGGAGGGGTTACCGTCTCACTCCTCTGGTTCCACTGATAGTAAGGCCCAGGGAGACTGGGCAACCATGCTGAGCCCATTTCAGAAGGAAGTCCCAGAAGGGAAACCAGATGAAGTTCTATTTGTACCCCTCCAGTTCAGATTTAAGATTCTTCAAGTGTTTCATTCCCATAAGAATGCGGGTCATCCTGGTGTTGCCCGTACGCAGGAGTTATTGGACAGATGAGTTTGGTGGCCCTCCATTGTGTCTGACTGTAAGGACTTTGTGGGGAGCTGTTCCGTTTGTGCCAGGAGCAAACCCTCCAGACAAGCTCCCGTTGGCACCTTACACTCACTACCTGTGCCAGAACAGCCATGGACACACTTGTCCATGGACTTTATATGGGAACTACCTAGGTCTCAGGAAAAAACTGTCATATGGGTGGTAGTCGATAGGTTTAGTAAGATGGCCCATTTCATTCCTTTGGACGGACTCCCCTCTGCTCCAGAACTGGCAGAGCTCTTCATTCACCACATGTTTCATTTACATGGTATCCCTGAGAATGTGGTGTCAGATAGGGGAGTCCAGTTCGTCTCCCCCCCCCCCCCCCCTCTGTGGTGATTGATGGGGAACCTGAGTATGAGATTGAGCAGATTTTGGATTCTCGGTTTGTGCGCAACTCTGTACAATACCTGGTTCATTGGAGGGGGTATGGGCCTGAGGAGAGATCTTGGGTCCCTAGTCATCGTATGCATGTGGAAGAACTTAGAGAAGAGTTCCATAGGTTGCATCCTGACAGACCAGGTGGCCCGTGTCCGGAGTCCACGCCTCAAGGTGGGGGGGTACTGTAACATCTGCGGCTGCGGGCACGCCGGGTGTCTTCACAGCCGCCTCGGGTCCCTGTTCAGAGGTGTTTTCCGTTCCGTCGGCATCTAGAAAGCCGAGGACGGAATTGTCATTTATACAGAGGGTTGTTGTATCGCGCGGCCGCGCGTGTAGACAGGACCTTTATGCTGGAAGGAGGCGCGTCAGCTGACCCGCTGGTCGGCTGACGTCAGAAGGGACTCACACCGCTCTGGATTGGTTTATTATTGGTGGGCGTGGCTGTGAGGTCTCCTCTGCTTCTTAAGCCTTCTCTGCTCACTCGCAATCTGTCTGCGGTTGCGAATACATACGTGTTAGCGCTCAGACCTTAGACTAGTATCCGGTGTGCTTTGATCTGGGAGGAAACCAGGGATTTCACACAAGACTAGGATTATTATTATTACTGTATATTTGATACTCTGTGTATGACTCTGGCTATCTCTGACTCTGCTCTTGCTTATTGATTCTGTACCTCTGCCCATCTGATCTAGTTGCTGAAGCTCTGCCTGAATACTTACTACTCTCTTGCTTACTGATTCTGTACTGTACCTGTCTCTCAGTTGCCGAACCCAGCCTGTCTGACCTCTCTACTCACCAGTGGGCCCTCGCCACTGGTGAGGTGTTCTAACAGTTCCCACCAGCTCCTCTGGTGAGGTTCTGCCAAACTAGTCAGTTACTGTGTTCTAACAGTACCCACCAGCTCCTTTGGTGAGGTTCTGCCAAACTAGTCAGTAACTGTGTTCTAATAGTACCCACCAGCTCCTCTGGCGAGGTTCTGCCAAACTAGTCAGTAACTGTGTTCTAATAGTACCCACCAGCTCCTCTGGTGAGGTTCTATCTATCTATCTATCCGATACTGTGTTCTAATAGAGCCCACCAGCTCCTCTGGTGAGGTCTAGTTATTCTACTCTGTTACTGTTGCACCAAGCACTATACACTATTGCATTATCCTGTTAGCTATACTTGCATTATTGGTGATTCTGCAGATCACCATATAATCAGGTATAGTGTCTGTATTATTGGTGATTCTGCAGATCACACATAATCAGACATCTGTGTTGCTACACCGATCATTACAGTGTCCCTGGTTAAAAATGTATCACAATTAACTGTAAGAAAGAACATGTTGTTGCTAAAGCATCTTCACACACTGCAAGAATTTAAATGAGCTTTGTCACACTCAGTAACTGTGCATGTGCTTTATTGCAGTACCTCTAGGCCTTCCTTGTAGGAAGGCATGAGTGTGATTGATTCATCCAACTGAAAATATGAATGCAGATGAATGTGCATACTTCTCCATGAGCACTGAATGGATCGCTGCATTAACACTATAACCACTGTAAGGTGTAGAAGTGATGTAATAAAATTAAATAAATAAACGTATAACATATTAGTTTTTGCTTCCTGCAGGCTCCTCAGTACATTGTGAACCAGTTATACTACCAATGATACAAAGAGATAAAAATGTTATAGTTGCCACCTGCTGGGAAAGAGCACCGGCTCTAGCTACCTTAACCAGGTGGGCAGCACGGTGTTGTAGTGGTTAGCTCTCTCGCCTTGCAGCGCTGGGTCCCTGGTTCGAATCCCAGCCAGGGCACTATGCAATACTATACTATGCAAAGAGTTTGTATGTTCTCTCCGTGTCTGCGTGGGTTTCCCCCGGGCACTCCAGTTTCCTCCCACATTCCAAAAACATACGGATAAGTTAATTGGCTCCCCCTAAGAAAAAAGAAAAAAAAAATTGGCCCTAGACTACAGTACTTACACTACATAATATAGACATATGGCAATGGTAGGGATTAGATTGTGAGCTCCTTTGAGGGACAGTTAGTGACAAGGTATATATATATATATATATATATATATATATATATATATATATATATATATATATATATATATATATATATATATATATACACTGTACAGCGCTGCGTAATATGTCGGCGCTACATAAATAATAATAATAATAATAATAATAATAACTGAACCGCAGGGACATGATTGAATGAGAGTTTCTCTCTCTCTCTGTTTGTCTGGGATCCCCCTAGAAAAATCTGTCCCCCCCCAGTAAAGAAGACTGGAGTATTGAAATTGTAGTGGAATGCACATATTCTTTTACTATTTTAAGTTTTGTGCTATGTCCTTACCCTTTGTGTCATAAATAAATGTCCCTGCTGTTAAAAATGCAATAAAAAATGGTCTCTAAAGGGAACCTGTGACATGATGAGATAGACATGTGCATGTACAGTGGCAAGCATACAAATAAATAGGCTGTGCTCCTTTTCTTCTTTCCCTGCCTGAAAGAGTTATTATTCAGCTATGCAACTGATAGTTTTTCTCCAATCGGGACTCTGCCAGACTATAGCATCCTTCACCGATAAGGAATTACAGCTACAAAATAATTTCCTGGTAGAAAACAGGGCTTCTGAGAGCAGGGATAGATACAAAATGTCAATAGTTCATATATATTGAGCTCTTTGGGACGTGACTGTTATTGAGCTGAAAAAAAAAATCTATTTTTGTAAGTTTCTGAATATAACATAAAATAATGGTATATCTAAAAGTCATTTTTAGAAGTAGAAGGATATATAAAATTGTTTATTTCATCAGTTTATTTTTGTTTAAGATTCAGTTTAATATTTCGAGGATGTAATGTATTGCTGTAGAGTTTTGTATCCCAGAACATTTTGAAGAGGGATGATCTCAATTATTGGCTTACTCAATAAAGAGCAAGCTTTTTATACATTATGTATACCTTCTTCAGGTTGGGATGGGATCTTGAAGAAGAAATGTATATTACATTGAAAACTTGTTCCTTTAATCTGTTGACCCTGACGAAGCTCGCAGTGGGTGGGCACAACACATTGGTGGGCGGGGTCACGTCATGAACACTCCAGCTGGCTACAGCTAACACTGGAGTGATATATGGACTGTTGCTATCTCTTCCCTGCTGCCGTATCGAGCTGGGTAGAGCTGTTCTACTTGAAGTGGTCATCTGCAGTCGCCGTAGTTCACGGAATTGGCAATGCAAGCTGCGTATTGGCTGAATGCGGGATTGGTGAGAAACCAGTGCCTGCACTTGTGTCTATCCTGTAATTGTTTGACGTGGCTATCGCTCCGTGACTGTATTAGTGCTGATATGCCAGCTATACATCTGCATCCCCCACATTTCTGTCCACCACTCTGAAGAACATCGGTATGTGGTGGTACCGGTACCAGGGTGGATGTGACGAGTTTAATATTGGGGGCGTGATTGAGAAGAACGCCGCAGTATTTTAATGTGTTTTTTACGCAAAATGTGGGATCAGCGCATCACCAGGCCGCCTCCGAATGGCCTCCGATCAGAGATGCGCTGAGCCCCCCCCCCCCCCCAGAGACTGCAAACGCACCTTGAACCCAAACAGAGGCTCTGCATATACACCAAAAGCAAAGCTGTTAAGTGGGAGCAGCTGACCAAAAATGAATTAAATTAGTACATAGCAAGGAAATAAACAGCGCTACAGAAAAACAGATGAGTGTCTACCTGCAAAAGAGTACAAGCACCACTTATGGGATAAAATACACACTGAGCATACACATGACCTGTCTACCACTGGAGGATGTTGGTTTCTTGCAACACCTTGCATGCAACTTGTTAAGTACTCGTCCCTCCCACTGCGAAGAAGTCAATCCTCCATGGGAGGGGACCTAACACTAACTAAATCCTACCTATGCATATGCATAGCCTGGGCGCGCTATCAAGTAAAATTGAAAACTGCGCAAAATGTGGGATCAGCGCATCACCAGGCCGCCTCCGAATGGCCTGCGATCAGAGATGCGCTGAGCCCCCCCCAGAGACTGCAAACGCACCTTGAACCCAAACAGAGGCTCTGCATATACACTAAAAGCAAAGCTGTTAAGTGGAAGCGGCTGACCAAAGATGAATTAAATTAGTACATAGCAAGGAAATGAACAGCGCTACTTAAAAACAGATGAGTGCCTACCTGCAAAAGAGTGCAAGCCCCACTTATTGTATAAAATACACACTGAGCATACACATGACCTGTCTACCACTGGAGGATGTTGGTTTCCTGCAACAGCTTGCATGCAACTTGTTAAGTACTCGTCCCTCCCACTGTGAAGAAGTCAATCCTCCATGGGAGGGGACCTAACACTAACTAAATCCTACCTATGCATATGCATAGCCTGGGCGCGCTACCAAGTAAAATTGAAAATTGCGCAAAATGTGGGATCAGCGCATCACCAGGCCGCCTCCGAATGGCCTGCGATCAGAGATGCGCTGAGCCCCCCCCCCCCCAGAGACTGCAAACGCACCTTGAACCCAAACAGAGGCTCTGCATATACACCAAAAGCAAAGCTGTTAAGTGGGAGCGGCTGACCAAAAATGAATTAAATTAGTACATAGCAAGGAAATGAACAGCGCTACTTAAAAACAGATGATTGCCTACCTGTAAAAGAGTGCAAGCCCCACTTGTGGGATAAAATACACAATGAGCATACACATGACCTGTCTACCACTGGAGGATGTTGGGTTCAAGGTGCCTTTGCAGTCTCTGGGGGGGGGGGGGGGGGGGGGTTCAGCGCATCTCTGATCGGAGGCCATTTGAAGGCGCTGATGCGCTGATCTCACATTTTGCGCAATTTTAAATTTTACTTGGTAGCGCGCCCAGGCTATGCATATGCATAGGTAGGATTTAGTTAGTAGTAGGTCCCCTCCCATGGAGGATTGACTTCTTCGCAGTGGGAGGGAAGAGTACTTAACAAGTTGCATGCAAGCTGTTACAGGAAACCAACATCCTCCAGTGGTAGACAGGTCATGTGTATGCTCAGTGTGTATTTTATCCCATAAGTGGGGCTTGCACTCTTTTGCAGGTAGGCACTCATCTGTTTTTAAGTAGCGCTGCTCATTTCCTTTTATTATTATTTTTTTGTATTTATAAAGCGCCAACATATTACGTAGCGCTGTAGTAATGTACTAATATGTTTTTTAGGTGAGGTTTTTCATTTATGTATTTGGATACTGAATAAAGCGATATTTGATATATTACTCCCCCTTGAGCTTTTGCACTTTCTTTTGAAACACTTTTAATCTGTTGAGACAATAAATCATATTATTTTTATTCACAACAAACAACAAAATGCATCATTTAATAGTAACTCTACATTGCTGCTTCCTTTTCCATTTGTGTTTTCTATTCTGGCTTCAGTATGCTTATGTGTGCTTTTTTTATTGTAGAGATAATCTAAACATATAGAAATATGAAGTGATTAGTGAATGGAAAGATTTTTTTCAATTAGAGTATCGTGGTTCTATCCCTGAGGGTGCCAGTCTTAGCCACGTTTTCTATTTGTTGGGGTCTTCTTCCTTGCTTTTCTCATTACCCGTTAGCTAAATAGGCAATGTGTGTAATCACCCATAGAATAGAATTTAATTACCCTATTACACTTTTGTTCACATTTTTATGGTATTGTTAAAATCAGCTATTGTAGGTTAATGTAGTGTAAAAATCTCTAATAGGTTTTAAGTCTTCTAATAAGACTTTTGATTATTATGTATTCCTCCTGATAACTGTTTTATAACTATGTTATGACCAAAATGATCAGCACTAACAAAGACCTGTGAAGATTGATGAGCTTTGAGGGAACCATTTAAGATCTTCACCCATAAAGATAATAGTGCATGTTGTAGTATAAAATGATACCAAACATATTAAATGTAACAATATTTTAAAGAGAACCCGAGGTGGGTTTGAAGAATATTATCTGCATACAGAGGCTGGATCTGCCTATACAGCCCAGCCTCTGTTGCTATCCCAAACCCCCCTAAAATCCCCCTGCACTCTGCAATCCCTCATAAATCACAGCCACGCTGCTGACAAACAGCTTGTCAGAGCTGGCTGTGTTTATCTCTATAGTGTCAGTCTGCTGCTCTCCCCGCCTTCTGCAGAACTCCAGTCCCCGCCTGCATCCCTTCCCTCCCTGCTGATTGGAGGGAAGGGATGGGGGCAGGGACCGGAGCTATGCAGGAGGCGGGGGAGCAGCTGAGACTGACACTACAGATGTAAACAGAGCCTCACAGCATGGCTGTGATTTATGAGGGATTGCAGAGTGCAGGGGGACCTTAGTGGAGTTTGGGATAGCAACAGAGGCTGGGCTGTATAGGCAGATCCAGCCTCACTATGCAGATCACATTCTTTAAACACACCTCGGGTTCTCTTTAAGCATAACACTTCAATAATGAATGACTTCTGATTATCTTAAGTTAGGTGTGTAAATTCCATAAATGTAAATGAAAACAATATGCTAGGTCAATCATTTTTGAGCTACTGTAGTTGTTTAACACAACACAAGTCATGCAGGTGGGTAAAGGTCAGACAGTGGAATGTAGGAAGGACATTTCATGAAGTTTGAAGAAATTCAGTCCTCTTCATCTATGGTGGAGTGCTTTATGTTGAAATATTTAGAGTTGCTAATGCTTGGTGGCGCTTAGGCATGTGCATACACTGTCCAGCCATTGGGTGATCGATCAGACCGGAGATTAGCAATGATCCTTTGGATGATCTTTTTGAAGTTAAACCAGATCACAAGGAGCAGTGTGAATTTAACTAAATTAGTATTGAAATCAAAATCAGCTGAACTCGCTACTCCACTGTTTTTTTGCTTGTTTAAATTGATTGATTCGAAGCACTTTTGTCTGAAATGTTTTGACTAAACTATCCACATTTTATGTAGATCAGAGACTCAAAATTATTTAATGTATCAATTTTCTGTGCAGCAGAAGACCAAATCTGTCTAAAGGTGTACATTAACAGTACAATAATTTCATCAGATTCAATTTTTCGATGCAATATTTACAATCGAATTGTACAGAAAACAGCACAGTGTTTGGTGAAAATCAATATGAACAATTCTTTGGTTGATTGGAACTGTAAATTCCGTCGATCCGAAAGTTGGATTTTATGATTGTATCTGAAGAGAGAAAATGCCCTAATTGGCCTATTTATGGGAACAATCGAGAATTACCTTCCAATTACTTTTGATCATAAAAAGCGCATTGAAAAATCACATCTCATGAAAAAAGTGTACCGTAACAGGCGGAATTTCGCGCGAGTTTCATTTTATCATGCCTTCTCAGGAACAAATATTCCACAGAGCTGCACCTGACAGGTCTAATGATGTTGCCATCTTTGATAAATTTCAGAATGTATATCAGGGAGAGGAAAGATTTTGCAATGGGTGAACAATGACTAAATAATTTATAAATTGATATTGTAAGAAAAAAAAAAGAGAGATTTTATTCATTGCATTATTTTCACTGCAATTCCTTTTTAAGATATTTGCTGGCAGCCCACAGAGCTTCTACATACAATATGTTAGGCAATTTGGGCTGCTGAATTCATTTAAAGGGACCCTTAGCAGAGGAGTAAATTGAAAATCTGGATTTACCTGGGGCTTCCTCCAGCTCCCCGTAGCCATCTTGTTCCTTCTGTGGTCCTGCTGGTGGCTCTGGTAATCCAGAAACTTCGGCTGAAGTTGCATTTGCCGGCCCCAGGCGTGCACCCAGCGGCTTTAACTTCCTGCACATGCGCGGCTCAGTCTCTAGAGAACAGCGCATGCGCAGAGCGCTTACGGTGACTGACATGATGACGCACCAGGTGCGCACCATTGGCGCACATGTACAACCATCAGCTGAGGTCGCCAAATTACCAGAGCCACCAGCGGGACCATGGAAGGGACCAAGAGGACGCCGGAGGATCTTGCAGCCTAAGTGGGGCTGGAAGAGGCCCTGGGTAAGTCCAGATTTTCAATTTAACCCTCTGCTCAGGGTCCCTTTAAACTAGTTTATGTCTATCATTCCCCTCTGCTAGCCACACGTAAGGCCAAAAGTATGCAAGTAAAACATAATTTATGTAGCTTCCAATATTCTTCAATAGGAATTTGGTTTTTAAATAATATAAAAGTTTCATTGCATGCTCTTTGATGAAGATAATAAGTGTGTGGCAACACTTGTGTTAATGTTACTAAGAAATAAGAATATGTTTGTTCTGAGCACATGGTCATTTTATTAAAAATAGGCTCCATTCAAAAATCAAATTTCAATGTTATTTATATATCTTTGTGCTGAATCACTGGCTGATCTTTTTTTTAATGCTCGGGAACTCCGGAGATAAGGTCTCTCCACCAGAGTTCCCATTTCCGCCCAACTGTAGTAGTCATTAGAGTTGGGCCGAACCTCCGATTTTCGGTTCGCGAACCGGGTTCGCGAACTTTCGCGAAAGGTTCGGTTCGCGTTAAAGTTCGCGAACCGCAATAGACTTCAATGGGGATGCGAACTTTGAAAAAAAAAATTAATTATGCTGGCCACAAAAGTGATGGAAAAGATGTTTCAAGGGGTCTAACACCTGGAGGGGGGGATGGCGGAGTGGGATACATGCCAAAAGTCCCCGGGAAAAATCTGGATTTGACGCAAAGCAGCGTTTTAAGGGCAGAAATCACATTGAATGTTAAATGACAGGCCTAAAGTGCTTTCAAACATCTTGCATGTGTATACATCAATCAGGTAGTGTAATTAAGGTACTGCTTCACACTGACGCACCAAACTCATCGTGTAACGCACCGCAAACAGCTGTTTGTGTAGTGACGGCCGTGCTGGACTGGTGCGCACCATGGCGAGAGTGCAGGTTTTGGTGGCTTTACAGCCCATATGGTCAGTCACCTGGCTGATGTAGCTGAATGACAGAACAGTGACTGTCCAGCTGATCAAATTTGGTCTGACCACAATGAGGCAACGACCTTATTATCGTGGGTGTGCCCCCCGAGACACTCATCTAGGCGCCGGTCATTGCTCCATTGTGATACGCAAGCCCCTTCACCACGGCAAGGTAATGATCACGAAGGGGAATGGGCGCATGTTCATGCCTTTTCTTTTGTTGTTGCAGCTGCCCGCAGTGCAGCCAGAAAAATTAGGCAGTCATGTACACGCACCCGAAAAATTATTACAGCGGCCGCTGCTAGCAGCGGCCTAAAAAATTCAGCAATCCGCCTGGAGTCCCGGACCCTGTTGGTGGTGGCGGAGAAGGTAGTGAAGCGGCCTGCAGGCAGACATGCTGTGTGGAGGGACTGGGAGCGACTTAGTCTTCTTGGGGCAGGCCAGGCAGCCAGTCACACGGCGTGCAGGCAGAGATGCTGTATGTGCGGGGACTGACTTAGTCTTGGGGCGGGCAGCAGCCCTCCGGGATCCATGCCTCATTCATTTTTATAAAGGTGAGGTACTTAACACTTTTGTGACTTAGGCGACTTCTCTTCTCTGTGACAATGCCTCCAGCTGCGCTGAAGGTCCTTTCTGAGAGGACGCTTGCGGCAGGGCAGGAGAGAAGTTGGATGGCAAATTGGGACAGCTCTGGCCACAGGTCAAGCCTGCGCACCCAGTAGTTCAAGGGTTCCTCATCGCTGTTCACAGCAGTGTCTACATCCACACTTAAGGCCAGGTAGTCGGCTACCTGCCGTTCCAGGCGTTGGTGGAGGGTGGATCCGGAAGGGCTACGGCGAGGCGTTGGACTAAAGAACGTCCGCATGTCCGACATCACCATGAGATCGCTGGAGCGTCCTGTCTTTGACTGCGTGGACACGGGAGGAGGATTAGTGGCAGTGGTACCTTGCTGGCGTTGTGCCGTCACATCACCCTTAAAGGCATTGTAAAGCATAGTTGACAGCTGGTTCTGCATGTGCTGCATCCTTTCCACCTTCCGGTGAGTTGGTAACAGGTCCGCCACTTTGTGCCTGTACCGAGGGTCTAGTAGTGTGGCCACCCAGTACAGCTCATTCCCCTTGAGGTTTTTTATACGGGGGTCCCTCAACAGGCAGGACAGCATAAAAGACGACATCTGCACAAAGTCGGATCCAGTACCCTCCATCTCCTCTTGCTCTTCCTCAGTGACGTCAGGTAAGTCAACCTCCTCCCCCCAGCCGCGAACAATACCACGGGAAGGTTGCGCAGCACAAGCCCCCTGCGACGCCTGCTGCGGTTGTTCTCCTGCCGCTGTCCCCTCCTCCTCCTCCTCCTCCCCCAAAGAAACACCTTGCTCATCATCCTCTGAGTCTGACTCATCTTCTGCACATGACCTCTCTTCTTCCTCCTCCTCCCCCCTCTGTGCTGCCGCAGGTGTTGAGGAAACAGCTGGGTCTGATGAAAATTGGTCCCATGCCTGTTCCTGCCGTAACGGTTCCTGGTCACGCTCATTCGCAGCTTCATCCGCCACTCTACGCACAGCACGCTCCAAGAAGTACGCGTAGGGAATTAAGTCGCTGATGGTGCCCTCACTGCGGCTCACCAGGTTGGTCACCTCCTCAAACGGCCGCATGAGCCTGCATGCATTTTTCATCATTGTCCAGTTGTCGGGCCAGAACATCCCCATCTTCCCAGACTGTTTCGTTCTACTCCAGTTGTAGAGGTACTGGGTGACGGCTTTCTTCTGTTCTAGCAGGCGGGAGAACATGAGGAGGGTCGAGTTCCAGCGAGTGGGGCTATCGCAAATGAGGCGTCTCACCGGCATGTTGTTTTTACGCTGAATTTCTGCAAATCGTGCCATGGCTGTGTAAGAGCGCCTCAAATGCCCACAGAACTTCCTGGCCTGCTTCAGGACATCCGCTAAGCCAGGGTACTTTGCCACAAATCTTTGAACCACCAGATTCATGACATGTGCCATGCAGGGTATGTGTGTCAGCTTCCCCATATGCAAAGCGGCAAGCAGATTGCTGCCGTTGTCGCACACCACGTTGCCTATCTCCAGGTGGTGCGGGGTCAGCCACTCATCCACCTGTTTCTTAAGAGCAGCCAGGAGAGCTGCTCCAGTGTGACTCTCCGCTTTGAGACAAGCCATGTCTAAGATGGCGTGACACCGTCGTACCTGGCATGCAGCATAGGCCCTGCGGAGCTGGGGCTGTGTAGCTGGAGAGGAGAACTGCCACTCAGCCAAGGAGGAGGAGGAGGACAGCGAAGAGCATGTAGCAGGAGGAGAGGAGGTGGCAGGAGGCCTGCCTGCAAGCCGTGGAGGTGTCACAATTTGGTCCGCCGCTTTCTGCTTGCCATCGTTCACCACCAGGTTCACCCAATGGGCTGTGTAGGTAATGTAGCGGCCCTGCCCGTGCTTGGCAGACCAGGCATCCGTGGTCAGGTGTACCCTTGACCCAACGCTCTTCGCAAGAGATGACACCACTTGCCTCTCAACTTCACGGTGCAGTTGGGGTATGGCCTTTCTGGAAAAATAAGTGCGGCCTGGCATCTTCCACTGCGGTGTTCCGATGGCCACAAATTTACGGAAGGCCTCAGAGTCCACCAGCCGGTATGGTAACAGCTGGCGAGCTAACAGTTCCGCCACGCCAGCTGTCAGACGCCGGGCAAGGGGGTGACTGGCCAAAAGTGGCTTCTTCCGCTCAAACATTTCCTTCACGGACACCTGACTGCTGCTGTGGGCAGAGGAGCAGGAACCGCTCAAGGGCAGAGGCGGAGTGGAGGAGGGTGCCTGTGAAGGTGCAAGGGAGAGAGCGGCATAAGCAGATGATGCACCTGAAGGAGGAAGAGGAGAAGGAGGGTGACTTTGCTTTTGTGTGCTGCTGCTGCTTTTGCTCAGGTGGCCATCCCATTGCTGTTTGTGCCTTTTCTGCAGGTGCCTTCGTAAGGCACTTGTCCCTACGTGAGTGTTGGCCTTTCCACGGCTCAATTTTTGTTGGCAGAGCGAACAGATGGCTTTGGTCCGATCTGAGGCACACACATTAAAAAATTTCCACACCGCTGAGCCACCCTGGGATGTGGGCACCTCAGCAGCTGATGCTGAAGGGCAAGTTGGCTGGCTGTACATAGGTGGCGAATCTGGCGATACATGGTGCCGGACTCTGCCACCAGCTGTTTCTGACGAAGAGCTGCCCCAGCTTCTTTCAGCAACTTCTATCCTCCTACTACTCTCTGACTCCCCCTCTGAACTGTCCCCCTCTTCATCTCCTCTATTGGGAACATACAGAGGATCCCTATCATCGTCATCATCGTAATCATCCTGCCCAGCTTCGCTTGCCTCAGAAAAATCCAAATGTGTAGGTCCTTCATCCTCCTTACACGTTACATCCATAGTGTTGTCGCGTAACGCAGACATATGAGCTGGTGAAAATTCATCTGGCTGTAACAATGGCTGTGCATCAGTGATTTCACCACCACTAAATAATTCTTGCGAAGTGTCAAATGCAGCGGAAGTGGTGCTAGTAGTAGCGCTGGTGGCTGAGCAAGATGAGGTGTTCTGTGTCGCTAAATACTCAACCACGTCCTGACAATCTTGGGAGGTGATGGGACGTGCCTTCTTCCGAGCACTGTACTGTGGGCCAGGTCCACACGAAATTACATTTACACGACCTCGCGCAGACCTGCCTGGTGGCCTTCCTCTGCCTCTGCCACTACCTCTTCCTCTTCCTCTACCTGTTTTGTCCATATCGGGTATGCACGGAGTGGTATATCACACTGCGTGCACTCACGTAGGTAGGTGGGTTCACTTAACTGCACAGGTATGCGCACTGATGCGGTGGGTTCACTGAACAGTACAGGTATACAGTGGCGGGTTCACTGAACACAACAGGTATGCAGTGGCGTGTTCACTAAACAGGTATACAGTGGCAGGTCCACTGAACAGAACAGGTATACAGTGGCAGGTCCACTGAACAGAACAGGTATACAGTGGCGGGTCCACTGAACAGAACAGGTATACAGTGGCGGGTTCACAGAACAGGTATGCAGTGGCAGGTTCACTGAACATAACAGGTATGCAGTGGCGTGTTCACTAAACAGGTATACAGTGGCAGGTCCACTGAACAGAACAGGTATACAGTGGCGGGTTCACAGAACAGGTATACAGTGGCGGGTCCACTGAACAGAACAGGTATACAGTGGCGGGTTCACAGAACAGGTATACAGTGGCGGGTCCACTGAACAGAACAGGTATACAGTGGCGGGTTCACAGAACAGGTATACAGTGGCGGGTCCACTGAACAGAACAGGTATACAGTGGCGGGTTCACAGAACAGGTATACAGTGGCAGGATCACTGAACAGGTATGCAGTGGCAGGATCACAGTACAGGTATGCAGTGGGCTGAGGGCTCACTGAACAGAACAGGTATGCTGTGGCAGGATCACTGAACAGCTATGCAGTGGCAGGATCACAGTACAGGTATGCAGTGGGCTGAGGGCTCACTGAACAGAACAGGTATGCTGTGGCAGGATCACTGAACAGCTATGCAGTGGCAGGATCACAGTACAGGTATGCAGTGGGCTGAGGGCTCACTGAACAGAACAGGTATGCTGTGGCAGGATCACTGAACAGCTATGCAGTGGCAGGATCACAGTACAGGTATGCAGTGGGCTGAGGGCTCACTGAACAGAACAGGTATGCTGTGGCAGGATCACTGAACAGGTATGCAGTGGCAGTATCACAGTACAGGTATGCAGTGGGCTGAGGGCTCACTGAACAGAACAGGTATGCTGTGGCAGGATCACTGAACAGGTATGCAGTGGCAGGATCACAGTACAGGTATGCAGTGGGCTGAGGGCTCACTGAACAGAACAGGTATGCTGTGGCAGGATCACTGAACAGCTATGCAGTGGCAGGATCACAGTACAGGTATGCAGTGGGCTGAGGGCTCACTGAACAGAACAGGTATGCTGTGGCAGGATCACTGAACAGGTATGCAGTGGCAGGATCACAGTACAGGTATGCAGTGGGCTGAGGGCTCACTGAACAGAACAGGTATGCTGTGGCAGGATCACTGAACAGGTATGCAGTGGCAGGATCACAGTACAGGTATGCAGTGGGCTGGGGGCTCACTGAACAGAACAGGTATGCTGTGGCAGGATCACTGAACAGCTATGCAGTGGCAGGATCACAGTACAGGTATGCAGTGGGCTGAGGGCTCACTGAACAGAACAGGTATGCTGTGGCAGGATCACTGAACAGGTATGCAGTGGCAGGATCACAGTACAGGTATGCAGTGGGCTGAGGGCTCACTGAACAGAACAGGTATGCTGTGGCAGGATCACTGAACAGCTATGCAGTGGCAGGATCACAGTACAGGTATGCAGTGGGCTGAGGGCTCACTGAACAGAACAGGTATGCTGTGGCAGGATCACTGAACAGGTATGCAGTGGCAGTATCACAGTACAGGTATGCAGTGGGCTGAGGGCTCACTGAACAGAACAGGTATGCTGTGGCAGGATCACTGAACAGGTATGCAGTGGCAGGATCACAGTACAGGTATGCAGTGGGCTGAGGGCTCACTGAACAGAACAGGTATGCTGTGGCAGGATCACTGAACAGGTATGCAGTGGCAGGATCACAGTACAGGTATGCAGTGGGCTGGGGGCTCACTGAACAGAACAGGTATGCTGTGGCAGGATCACTGAACAGCTATGCAGTGGCAGGATCACAGTACAGGTATGCAGTGGGCTGAGGGCTCACTGAACAGAACAGGTATGCTGTGGCAGGATCACTGAACAGGTATGCAGTGGCAGGATCACAGTACAGGTATGCAGTGGGCTGAGGGCTCACTGAACAGAACAGGTATGCTGTGGCAGGATCACTGAACAGCTATGCAGTGGCAGGATCACAGTACAGGTATGCAGTGGGCTGAGGGCTCACTGAACAGAACAGGTATGCTGTGGCAGGATCACTGAACAGGTATGCAGTGGCAGTATCACAGTACAGGTATGCAGTGGGCTGAGGGCTCACTGAACAGAACAGGTATGCTGTGGCAGGATCACTGAACAGGTATGCAGTGGCAGGATCACAGTACAGGTATGCAGTGGGCTGAGGGCTCACTGAACAGAACAGGTATGCTGTGGCAGGATCACTGAACAGCTATGCAGTGGCAGGATCACAGTACAGGTATGCAGTGGGCTGAGGGCTCACTGAACAGAACAGGTATGCTGTGGCAGGATCACTGAACAGCTATGCAGTGGCAGGATCACAGTACAGGTATGCAGTGGGCTGAGGGCTCACTGAACAGAACAGGTATGCTGTGGCAGGATCACTGAACAGGTATGCAGTGGCAGGATCACAGTACAGGTATGCAGTGGGCTGAGGGCTCACTGAACAGAACAGGTATGCTGTGGCAGGATCACTGAACAGCTATGCAGTGGCAGGATCACAGTACAGGTATGCAGTGGGCTGAGGGCTCACTGAACAGAACAGGTATGCTGTGGCAGGATCACTGAACAGGTATGCAGTGGCAGGATCACAGTACAGGTATGCAGTGGGCTGAGGGCTCACTGAACAGAACAGGTATGCTGTGGCAGGATCACTGAACAGCTATGCAGTGGCAGGATCACAGTACAGGTATGCAGTGGGCTGAGGGCTCACTGAACAGAACAGGTATGCTGTGGCAGGATCACTGAACAGCTATGCAGTGGCAGGATCACAGTACAGGTATGCAGTGGGCTGAGGGCTCACTGAACAGAACAGGTATGCAGCCAGGAAGAAGTTAAGCCTAACTAATCTTTCCCTGAGAGACAGTCTGCAGCAGCTCGCCCTACTCTGACTAATGCAGGCACACGAGTGGCCGTAATGGCCGCCGCTGCCTGCCTTATATAAGGGGGGGTGGGGCTCCAGGGGCTAGTGTAGCCTAATTGGCTACACTGGGCCTGCTGACTGTGATGTAGAGGGTCAAAGTTGACCCTCAGGTGCATTATGGGGCGAACCGAACTTCTTCCGCAAAAGGTTCGCGTGCGGTACCCGCACGCGAACCACCTAAGTTCGCGCGAACCCCGTTCGCCGGCGAACCGTTCGGCCCAACTCTAGTAGTCATTAAAAAGCCCACTGCTGGCATCACTCTCTGCACATAAATTATCTACCATGGAGAAAACAAAAAACTAACTAGAAAGTCCAGCTGCATAAAAGCAATGCCTTTGTTACATTGATGCAAATTATTCACTCATCATTTTCAGTCATTTTCAGTCATTTTTGAAACAATGGAAAGCAGTCCAACTGGATGGAAAAATAACGTTTCTCTGTAATTACTGTCTCTAACTTTCCTCCTTTGCAAACCACAATGTATTTTTAACGCAATAATGTTGTTTTAGTTGCAACATAACCTACGCCTGTTTATGTTTATTTGTGCATCTTTTGTGATTTATTTGTGTATCTTCTGTCTTTCTTTAAAAGTAAACTGCCAGTTTTTCCTACTTGCATGTATCTTGTGCATTTCTTTAAAAGTAAACTGTTATCTTTCCATGTTTGTGGTGCTGTTATTTGTTGGAACACAGTTAAAGTGGACCCAAATTAAAAATACAAGATTTCAGAAATAAAATCTATTTTCTAAATTATAATAATAAATAGCAGCCTTTTTTTCAGCTGCATGATGACAAATATAAAATATTTTACATTTATTGGAGGAACCTCTCCCTTCCTTTCAAATTGCCGGGATTTTTCCGGCAAACTGGTGGAGTAGATGGTGTCCGGCAATGAAGGAATTGCTAATGGCTGCCCCCAGTATAACCCTAGCTATGAAAAGAGAAGGGTGAAAAGCATGCACTGAAATGATCATAGGTTTGAAGGAATGTTTATTTATCTTTGTATGTGTCAGAGTGGTGCAACTAAATATTTTTAATTAAAAAAAGGTTTGGTTTGGGTCCGCTTTAATACTGGGTTATTACTGTGTCTTTCTATCTATCAGCATTGTTATAGGATTAAGAACTCATGAAAGCAGTCCCAGATTCAAGTACTAGTTTTAGGCCTCCATTGATGCACGTTGTTCCACTGACTTACAACTCTTGTGCAGTGAATAAGTCAGTCTGTCTGCCGATAGGACACAAGAGCTTTGTGTTGTGAGAGGTATACTTTAATGGGGTTATTTTTCTGAGGATCTCTACTCAAGCCATTGAGACAACCAGTTTAATATGGCTATTTGTACTTCTCAAAAATAAGCTTCATAATCGGACACTAAATGTAGCTTTGAAGTGAAGCTCTGGGCAATGGGTATGTTTACCAAAAGCAACTTGTAAGGAATAAATTGCATCACCATCCCAGAACATCTCCCACTGATGCGGCTGATGAGAAGACCACAAAGAGAAAAGGAATAGGGGTGGAAGCCAATATGGTGTAGTACATTAGAATATAAAAAATATAGATGTCAAGTGATTCTATACTTAAAAACATAAGTTACAAACCGGTAATCACTCTGAAGGCATGTAGTGAATTAAGGTCATTCCCTACATGGGATTTGTAAGCTTGCAAGGGCAGGAATTTTTCCCATTTTGTTTCTTGAAAAATGCGGTATGTTTTTGTTGCTCACCATACAATTTGCCCCTGTAACTTACTTCAGTTTATTGCCAAACATTTCTAAATGATGCACTGATGTCTGTATTGTCATGTATACTAATGTCTGGTAAAGGTTATTGTATACCCCTGGTTGTTTCTCCTATTGTACAACACCATGGAAAATGTTGGCACTATATAAATCATCAATAATTACAAAAATGTCTCTGAGTGTCCGATGGCTTTGTAATTGTGAAGCTAGTGAGAAGGCACGATTAACCCTACATTAGGGTATTATGCAGGTAGTAAGCTAGAAGGCACCCCCAAATCCATGCTAGTCTCTACCACTACAAATACATATATAGGATAAATTAATATATGTAAGGGGTTAAAAGGGCTTACCTTTAACCCCTAATGTTAGTTTGTAAACTTTACTAAGCACTTACACAACATGTCCACAGGTGCATGCTAATGTGGTCTACCCCCCCTTCCCTCATTGGCGCATACATTAAACTTTATTTTGAAGACAACACTTATTAATAGATTTTTGATATTTTTCTATGAAACTCAGTTATTTGATGGAAAACTTCTACAATGCCTATTTCAATAGTTGAATCTCTTCTATAGTTTGATAGAGATACAACGCTCAAGAAAGATGAAAACAAATGATGTGCAACATGCATCTATAACAAGAGGTATAAAAGTAGAGATGGCCCCAACGGTTCGCCGGCAAACTGTTCCCGGCGAACTTCTGTGGTTCGCGATCGCGGAGAACTGCACACTTTTCGGTTCGTCCCCATAATGCACCATTAGGTTCACCTGTGACCCTCTATATCATAGTCAGCAGGCACATTGTAGCCAATCAGACTACTCTCCCTCCTGGAGCCACTCCCCCCCCTTATAAAAGACAGACAGTGTCAGGCTTTTCACTCACTCATGTGCCTGCAGTAAATAGAGAAGGGACAGCTGCTGTAGACTCTCTCATAGGGAAAGATTAGTTAGGCTCTTGTAGGCTTCTTAGCTTGCTCCTTGCTGATTCTTATTGCTAAAATAGCACCCCTCAACAGTTCTTTTGAGAGCTAATCTTGTTCTTGTGATCTATTTTTTTTCTGTGTGTGTCCCACTGACACTTGTGTTGCATAGACAGCATTGATAATTTATACTGTGTGTGCCACTGCCAGGCCCAGCACATTCAGTGACTACCTGTGTGTGTGACAGGTGCACATTACCCATCACTGCATATACCTACCTGTTGTTCACTGTGCACCCACCCACCTATGTGAGCGCACACAGTGTCACTGTGCCTGTCCGCTACCTGTCTCTATGTGACAGGTGCACATTGTAATACCCAGTACTGCATATACCTACCTACCTACCTGTTGTTCGCTGTGCACCCACCCACCTACCAGAGCACACGCAGTGTCACTGTGCCTGTCCGCTACCTGTCTGTGTGTGACAGGTGCACATTGTCATAACTGCATATACCTATCTACCTACCTACCTGTTGTTCACTGTGCACCCACCCACCTACGTGAGCGCACGCAGTGTCACTGTGCCTGTCCGGTACCTGGCGTCTTTCATGCTGTCCAGCCTGTTGAGGGACCACCGTATAAAAAAACTCATGGGGAATGAGCTGTACTGGTTGGCCACGCTACTAGACGCTCCGTATAGGCACAAAGTGGCGGACATGTTACCAACTCACCAGAAGGCAGAAAGGATGCAGCACATGCAGAGCAAGCTGTCAACTATGCTTTACAATGCATTTAAGGGTGATGTTAAAGCACAACGCGCCAGTAATCCTCCTCCCATGTCCACGCAGGCAAGGACAGGATGCTTCAGCGATCTCATGGTGATGTCAGACATGCGGAAATTCTTTAGTCCAACGCCTCGATATAGCGCTTCCGGATCCACCCTCCACCAAAGCCTTTCACTTGAATGGATGGCAGACTTGCCCTCCATAACAGATTCTCGTTAAAGGATTTAAAGTTGATTCATCTCATATACAGCAGGGCCTCGAAAGTCCTCCTGTGTTGTTATTTTTGGTCACTACCTCGGGACGTTCATGCCATGCCTGCTGCCTTTCTTGGATGTGTGTGTTAGCCGTTCCTGCTCCTTTGCCCACAGCATGCCTGCTGCCTTCCTTGGATGTGTGGTGGTGGTAGCCGTTTCTTAGGCTCCCACTCTGGACCGGAATCGAACCAGGATTCCCCGGCCATTACCCGTGGTCACTCGCAATGGCAGACTTGCCCTCCATAACAGCTTCTCGTTACAGGCAGTGAACACTGAACAGTCAGCAGAAAAAGTAATTTAAAAAATAGATGTAAGCTTTAACTATTTTATAGAAAGAACCATTGAAAGTTGATAAGGCAGTCAGACATTACCTGACATCACTGAGTGAGGAAGAGCAATCTGGCCATGGTGCGCACCAGTCCAGCACGGCCGTCACTACGCAAACAGCTGTTTGCGGTGCGTTACACAGTAAGTTTGGTGTGTCAGTGTGAAGCAGTACTCTAATTATACTTTCTGATTGATGTATATGTTATGGCCAAAACCAGAAATCGGCCAATTCTAGAATTGGCCGGCCGTTTCTAGAACTGGCCGATTTGACGTCGGCCAAAGTCCAAAATGCTGGGAATTTCTGACATTGGCCGGCCAGTTCTAGAAACGGCCAAAGTCAGTCGGCCAAAGTCCAAAACGCACAAATCCCAGAACATCCTGGGTCCTGTCCAGCACCGTGAATGGCACTCGGAACTTCCTCTCTGCTCTGAAAGATGCAGCATAATAATCTTTTTAAAGAAAAGCATTTCTTAGTTACAGCTGATACAAATCCTGCAATAAATCGGCAGTGTGTCTACATCCTGCTTTCTTGGGAGCAGACATATTGATAACATCCTGTGCTTTTAAATTAGCTGCTCTGCTGTGGCAGTCAGGTGACACAGGGGAGAGATCAAATTACAGTGGTGATTAGTCATAGATGAAGGGGGCTTTTCTGGGTGCTTTGCTGGGCACTTTGCATGGCTGTGGGTGCTTTGCTGGGGGGCTGTGCATGGCTGGGGGTGCTTTGCTCGGGGGCTGTGCATGGCTGGGGGTGCTTTGCTGGGGGGCTGTGCATGGCTTCGGGGAGGTGTCTTTGCTGGGTGCTTTGCATAAATGCAGGTGCTTTTCTGGGGGGCTGTGCGTGGCTGTGGGTGCTTTGCTGGGGGGCTATGCATGGCTGGGGGTGCTTTGCTGGGGGGCTGTGCATGGCTTCGGGGAGGTGTCTTTGCTGGGGGGCTATGCATAAATGCAGGTGCTTTTCTGGGGGGCTGTGGGTGGCTGTGGGTGCTTTTCTGGGGGGCTGTGCGTGGCTGTGGGTGCTTTTCTGGGGGGCTGTGCATGGCTGTGGGTGCTTTTCTGGGGGGCTGTGCGTGGCTAGGGGTGCTTTGCTGGGGGGCTGTGCATGGCTGTGGGTGCTTTGCTGGGGGGCTATGCATGGCTGTGGGTGCTTTGCTGGGGGGCTATGCATGGCTGTGGGTGCTTTGCTGGGGGGCTATGCATGGCTGGGGGGTATTTGATGGCTGGAAATGCATGGTCGGGGGGGGGGGGGGCTATGGGCTTTGCTGGGTGCCTTGCATAGCTGGGGGTGATTTGCTGGGCTGGGGGAGCTTTGCTGCAGACCTCCAATCAGGGCGACCAGAGAGGTGGAGAAAGGCAGAGCAGCGCAGCGCACTCGCTACCCGCCCGGACCCATACACTTCATATGCGGAAGTGTTCAATGACACTTCTGCATTGAAGTGTTCGGGTCCTGCGGGTCTCGCGTGAGCTGGCAGCTGCTCTGCCTCGCTGGTGCGGTCGCCCTGATCGGAGGTCTGAGTAGCGGGGGAGGAGAGGGGAGCTGAGATTTCTGGCGGTGGGGAGAGGAGAGCAGCTGGCCGGCAGTAAGGGGGACTTCGGGACTTGGCCGGCCGGGTGAAATCACAACGCGTTCTGGCCGGCCAAAGTCCGATAATCACACACATTTCTTACTTTGGCCGCATGAGCCGGCCACTTCGCATTCTGACCGGCCAGAACCCGAAGTGGCCAGACTTCGGGTTCTGGCCGTAACATATACACATGCAAGATGTTTTAAAGCACTTTAGGCCTGCAATTTAGCATTCAATGTGATTTCTGCCCTTAAAACGCTGCTTTGCATCCAATCCAGATTTTTCCCCGGGACTTTTGGTGTGTATCCCACTCCGCCATGCCCCCCTACAGGTGTTAGACCCCTTGAAACATCTTTTCCATCCCTTTTGTGGCCAGCATACATTTTTCTAGTTTTCCAAGTTTGCCTCCCCATTGAAGTCTATTGCGGTTCGTGGAAGTTTGCGCAAACCGAACTTTTTGCGCAAACCGAAAATTGGAAGTTCGGGTCATCTCTATTAAAGCGGAATATAACCCTGCATTTCAACTTTGCTCTAAAACATTATTTACAGCATATTATATGCAACCAGCATTTTTTTTTTTACTAGACCAGCATTGGAAGGGTTACACACAGAGCTTAAAGTTCCGTGGAGAGAAAGGCAGCTGCAGCCGAAGTTTAGATAGATACATTTAAGTAAACACAATGTAACAAGTGTGGAATGTGACACACACTCTGACTATGCAGGAGCTCCCGGACAGAGAGAGAGAGAGAGTGAGTCACATTCCTCACTTGTTACATTGTGTTTACTTAAATGTATCTATCTAAACTTCGGCTGTGTCAGCACTTCTCTCCATGGAACTTTAAAGCTCTGTGTGTAACCCTTCCAATGCTGGTCTAGTAAAAAAAAATGCTGGTTGCATATAATATGCTGTAAATAATGTTTTAGAGCAAAGTTGAAATGCAGGGTTATATTCCGCTCACATTGAAGTCCATAAATGGACCATAATGCTGAACACAGGAAATGGTGCCATACAAGTTATGCTTTAACGTGCAGGAATGCTCAGGACAGAAGTGTGATAAGCAAAGCAAAGGTAATGTCATCAGTCGCATCTAATGAGGTTTATGATTCAGATAATGACTGAGGATTGTTGTTCCATGCTAGTGAAGGTCACATGTTCATGCCTCTCTCTTCTATACAAGTATTATAATTAGCTAATGAATGAATTTAGTAAGATAATGTTGCTTACATCAGGGCATGGAGTTCAACGTATGCTCATTATGCTGCAATCAACATAACATACCTTATGTTTTTCTTAGCTTATTGGATAACATACAAGGACATAGAAATCTTCACCTAAGCACTATGTCAACTAACACGTTTTGTTAAAGCGGACCTGAACTAAGAATTTCCTTGCAGCAGCCTAATAGCATAAAAACCTTATAAGAAAAATATTTCTTTGTTATAACTGATACAAATCGTGCAATAAATCTGCAGTGTGTCTATTCCCGCTTTCATGGAAGCAGACATATTGTTAACATCCTGTGTTTATCAATTAGCTGCTGTGTCATGGTAAAGGAGAGTCCTGAGCTGACACAGCTGAAAGATCAAATTACGGTGGTGACTAGTGACGTTATTGTATCAAATATGCATGAGCGAGCTGCTTTAAGCTCTCCAGTGATATGCCCCTTTTTGTATATAATCTGAATACATATTACGCAGTTCCATAACACTGCATATACAGATGTCTTAATTGTCTAATCATTTAATTAAATCATTGCGTCTCTCATATTCCATGTGTTTCTGGAGCAGGAGCGCTAACAGTATTTTCTTTAAAATTCTAGACATATTCCTAAAGTCCCCAGATGATGGGCTGTATGCTGCTGCAGGACTATACATGTGCTATGTTTCTAGAGACCCTTCAAACAAATAATTTACCAATTAGCTTTGTCTATGTTGCTGTCTGCTCTAATGTTTATTAGTTCCAGCTAGGGACACATGATGAAATCCATCCCCTAAGAAAAACCACACTACCCTTCACACTCAACATAGTTTATCCTTAGCCATATAATGATTTTACTTGTGACTGTTTTTCTATTTTGTTCTAGATGTAAAATTGCCTCTGGCGTAAGTTTATAGGGAAAAGTTAGACAAAACACAATTCATTTTATGGGAACATTATTATTCCTATTATTTATTCAAATGCGCAACTCTGTATTATGCACCAAGGAAGCAAACAATTTGTTGAACCTCAGCATAATAGCCTGTACTGGTTTGCATTCGAGGACTTTGTGGTAATTATTAAGTAGTACAACTCCCCCTCCCCCCCCCCTTGCAAAATGTAAATAGCAACAGAATGCAGTGATTTACAATTACTACAACTCTGTACGTAGTTGAACATGGAACAGACTACTTAGCGAGTGTTAAAAACTGGTTGAAATGTTCTTTCAGTTGGTACACTTTAGTTTGTTTAAAAGAAATGTTAGACAAAAGTCTGATCAGACATGGTGGAAAATTAAAATTAATAACTTGAGTCCTGTATAAGTTTAACAGTCACCTTTTGAGTAAGTTACATTAATGAACAAAAATGAAAAACTACCGTATATACTCGCATATAAGCCGACCCGCATATAAGCCGACCCCCCAACTTTTACCTAAAAAAACAGGGAAAAATGATTGACCCTCATATAAGCCGGGGGTAGGAAATGCTGGATTGGTGCAGGCCGCGTGATCCCCCCAGCGTGTCCCAGTATAGCTAGTATAGTGCCCAGTATGGGTAGGTAGTGCCTCAGTATAGCTAGTATAGTGCCCAGTATAGCTAGTGTAGTGCCCCAGTATAGCTAGTATAGTGCCCCAGTATAGCTAGTATAGTGCCCAGTATAGCTAGTATAGTGCCCAGTTTAGCCAGTAAAGTGCCCAGTATAGCTAGTAAACTGCCCAGTATAGCCAGTAAAGTGTCCAGTATAGCAAGTATAGTGCCCAGTTTAGCCAGTATAGTGCCTAGTATAGCCAGTATAATGCCCAGTATAGCTAGTAAACTGCCCAGTATAGCCAGTAAAGTGTCCAGTATAGCAAGTATAGTGCCCAGTTTAGCCAGTATAATGCCCAGTATAGCTAGTAAACTGCCCAGTATAGCCAGTAAAGTGTCCAGTATAGCAAGTATAGTGCCCAGTTTAGCCAGTATAATGCCCAGTATAGCTAGTAAACTTCCCAGTATAGCAAGTATAGTGCCCAGTTTAGCCAGTATAATGCCCAGTATAGCTAGTAAACTGCCCAGTATAGTCAGTAAAGTGTCCAGTATAGCAAGTATAGTGCCCAGTTTAGCCAGTATAGTGCCCAGTTTAGCCAGTATAGTGCCCAGTTTAGTGATCCCCGTCCGCCCGCAGCTCCCTCCGCAGCCGCCGCTGCTATTACCTCTTCAGCCGACGGCTGCTTCCTCTACTGCGGATGCCCTTCTCGCTCTGCTCTGCTCGCCGTGTATCACAGCAGCGCGCCCGGCGCTGCTGCTGTGACGAGGCAGGAGAGAGCGGTTCCCCTGGTAACGGCGTCGCCGTTACCAGGGGAACTGCTCTCTCCTGCCTCGTCACAGCAGTGATACACGGCGAGCAGAGCAGAGCGAGAGGGGCACCCGCAGTAGAGGAAGCGGCCGCCGGCTGAAGAGGTAATAGCAGCGGCGGCCGCGGAGGGAGGCAGCGAGCGGGAGGGAGCGAGCGGGCGGGGGGCGCCGCGGACCACCACCACCACAATAGAGACACGCATACAAGCCGACCCCCCAACTTTTGACCCCCTTTTTGGGGGTCAAAAATTCGGCTTGTATGCGAGTATATACGGTAGTTCATGTAATATATATATACGTTAAAAAAGAGATGATTTAAAGAGAAATTGATAATACACTGTGGATTTCTGATTAGAGATGGCTTGAACCTCCGATTTTAGGTTTGTGAACCTCGAACGCGAACTTCCGCAAAAGTTTGAGAACATGCAAACTTTTCGAACTGCCATAGACTTCAATAGACAGGCGAACTTTCAAAACTTCAAACATTAATTCTGGCCACAAAAGTGATGGAAAAGATGTTTCAAGGGGTCTAACACCTGGAGGGGGGCATGGCGGAGTGGGATACATGCCAAAAGTCCCGGGGGAAAATTATGGATTTGACCAGGGGTCTAGTCCTGGGAAAAGAGGTGAGTGAAAACTCCTGCGCCAAAATGGGCGTGGTCAAGCATAATGTGGGCGTGGTCACGGGTGGGGCCAAATATACATGACCTTAGCAGTGATGTAAAAGGTCTGCCGGGGAAGTTTGAGCTCTGCCGTAGTGTATCCCCCCAAAATAGATGTAATCTGACAGCATTTCACCAAAAAGAAACATAATCTGGTAGAAATTCCTCCAAAATACAGATAATATGGCAGTGGTTCCCCCAAAATAGACAATGAGGCAGCAGCAGTTCCCCCAACATA
This sequence comes from Hyperolius riggenbachi, assembly GCF_040937935.1. Lineage (NCBI taxonomy): Eukaryota > Metazoa > Chordata > Amphibia > Anura > Hyperoliidae > Hyperolius > Hyperolius riggenbachi. The sequence continues at coordinate 210,560,908 of NC_090646.1, read as the reverse complement.
CACAAAATTTGGAAGCAGTTCCCCAAAATACGCGAAACCTGGCAGCGGATCACCCAAAATACACGTAACACCCAAAATACATATAATCTGGCAGCAGTGGTCCCCCAAACATACACAATCTGGCAGCAGTTCCCCAAAATACGCGTAATCTGGCAGCAGCCGTTCCCCTAACATACACATAATCTGGCAGCTGTTCCCCAAAATTCATAACAGCGGTTCCACAAAAATGCAGATAATCTAACAGCAGTTCCCCCAAAATAGGTACCCCCAGCATAGGTAGCCAGGTCTATAGGTGTCCCCAGTATAAGTAGCCATGAGTAGAGTAGTCCCCAGTATATGTAGCCAGAGGTATATGTGCCTAGTATATGTAGCCAGGGGTATATGTCCCCAGTATATGTAGCCAGGGGTATACGTGCCCAGTATATGTAGCCAGGGGTATATGTGCCAGTATATGTAGTCAGGGGTATATGTCCCAGTATATGTAGCCAGGGGTATATGTGCCCAGTATATGTAGCCAGGGGTACGTGCCCAGTATATGTAGCCAGGGGTATATGTGCCCAGTATATGTAGGCAGGGGGTATATGTGCCCAGTATATGTAGGCAGGGGGTATATGTGCCCAGTATATGTAGGCAGGGGTATATGTGCCCAGTATATGTAGTCAGGGGTATATGTGCCCAGTATATGTAGGCAGGGGTATATGTGCCCAGTATATGTAGCCAGGGGTATATGTCCCAGTATATGTAGCCAGAGGTATATGTGCCCCAGTATATGTAGGCAAGTGTATATGTGCCCAGTATATGTAGGCAGGTGGTATATGTGCCCAGTATATGTAGTCAGGGGGTATATGTGCCCAGTATTTGTAGCCAGGGGTATATGTGCCCAGTATATGTAGGCAGGTGTATATGTGCCCAATATATTTAGTCAGGGGGTATATGTCTCAATATATGTAGCCAGAGGTATATGTGCCCCAGTATATGTAGGCAGGTGTATATGTGCCCAATATATGTAATCAGGGGGTATATGTGCCCAGTATATGTAGCCAGGGGTATATGTCCCCAGAATAGGTAGTCAGGTGTACCCCCAGCATGAGGGGAGCAGCGCAGAGAAGGAGAGCTGTGAGCAGCGGTGGAGAAGGAGGGCCATCCCCCCCTCACCTTAGGGTGCTCTCCATCCCTCGCTCTCCCCTCCAGAAGTAATGTGCGGGCAGCCGGCAGCGATTGGGACTTACCTCTCCTCGTTCCGGCGCGAGCACTCCACTGCCGCTAGTCTGGTCTGGTCTAGACCAGAGCAGCAGCACTCAGATCCGGCGCAGGAACGAGGAGAGGTAAGTCCCACCCACTGCCGGCTGCCTGCACATTACTTCTGGAGGGGAGAGCGAGGGATGGAGAGCACCCTAAGGTGAGGGGGGGATGGCCCTCCTTCTCCACCGCTGCTCACAGCTCTCCCTCCACTGCGCTACTCCCCTCCACACACACGCAAGCCTTGCCAGGGTGGGTGGCGTCCACCCTTGGGAAATAGTAAGTGGACGCCGTCCACCCACGTCCACACCCCACTCGAGCCCTGGATTTCACGCACAGCAGGGTTTTAAGGGCAGAAATCACATTGCATGCTAAATTGGAGGCATAAAGTGCTTTAAAACATCTTGTGTGTGTATACATCAATCAGGTAGTGTAATTAGAGTGCTACTTCACACTGACAGACCAAACTCAATGTGTAACGCATCGCAAACAGCTGTTTGTGTAGTAATGGCGAGAGTGCAGGCGATGGTGGGTTTTAAGCCCATATGGTCGTCGGGCTGAGGTAGTTTAATGATAGAATAACAGTGACTGTCCAGCTGATCGAATTTGGTCTGTCCACAATGAAGCAACGACCTCATTATCTTGGATGTGCCCCCCCCCCCCCGACACGCTCATATAGCCGGCGGTCATTGCTTCATTGTGATACGCAACCCCCTTCACCGCGGCAACGTAATGATCACGAAGGAGAATTGACACATGTACATGCCTTTTGTTTTGTTGTTGTAGCCGCAGTGCATCCAGAAAAATTAGGCAGGCATGTACACGCACCAGAAAAAATTACTATTGTTTTTGTTAGCTGCTAGCAGCGGCCTTAAAAATTCAGGAATCCACCTGGAGTCCTGGACCCTGTCGGTGGTAGTGGAGAAGGCAGTCAAGACATCTGTGGTCAGATGGACCCTTGACCCAACACTGTGTGCCAAAGATGACACCATTTGCCTTTCAACATCCCGGTACAGTTTGGGTATCGCCTTTTTTGAGAAATAATTGCGGCCTGGTATCTTCCACTACAGTGTGTTGCTTTATTTTTGTGTGTTGCTTTTCCTCAAGTGGTTATCCCATTGCAATTTGTGCTTTGTCATCATGTGCCTTCGTAAGATAGTTGTCCCTAGGCGTGTCTTGGTCTTTCCACGGCTCAATTTTCGGGGGCAGAGAGTACAGACGGCATCGCTCTCATTTGAGGCAGACACACAAAAAAATGTCCACACCGCTGAGCCCTGGGATGATGGCACTTTGATGACTGCCGACTGAGTGTTAAGTGGGGTGCCAGAATCAGAGCAGGGGGGAGGAAGATATGTCACGGTTCCATGCGGAAGCTGAGGAAGATGAGGTGTTCTGTGTTAAATAGTCAACTACCTCCTGACAATCTTGGGGGTTGATGGCATGTGCCTTCTTCTGAACACTGTACTTTGGTCGTGGGCTGCACAAAATCACGACAGCATGACCTCGAACAGACCTGCCGGGTGGCCTGCCTCTGGCTCTGCCTCTGCCTGTTTTGTCCATATTGGAGGGGGGGATGAAGTGAAAGGTATGCACTGACTTGACTAATACAATGTGCAGTCACACAGGTGCAGTGAAAATTTATGCAGTGACTGGTATCAATACAATGTGCAGCTGTCACACACACAGGTAAACAGGTATGCAGTGACTTATATATAAAACTGTGTGCTGCCATGCAGGTGCAGTGAACAGATATGCACAGACTGGTATTACAAATGTGCAGCTGTCACACACACAGGTACAGTGAACAGGTACGCAGTGACTGGTATATAAAACTGCATGCTGGCATATAAGTGCAGTGAACAGGTATGCAGTGACTGATATCAATACAATGTGCAGCTGCCACACACATAGGTGCAGTGAACAGGTATGCACGAACTGGTATTACAAATGTGCAGCTGTCACACACACAGGTGCAGTGAACAGGTATGCAGTGACTGGTACATAAAACTGCGTGCTGTCACACAGGTGCAGTGAACAGGTATGCATGGACTGGTATTACAAATGTGCAGCTTTCACACACACAGGTGCAGTGAAAATGTAGGCACTAAATGTGCTGGGCCTGGCACAGTATAGCAATTAGCAAGGGCCAGCTGCGACAGACAGGGCTGTATATGCAAGTGTCAGTGGGCCACCCCCCCCCAAAAAAAAACACTTCACAGGAACATTAGCTGTTTTGGGGTGCTTTTTAGCAACAAATATCAGCAAGGAGCAAGCTAACAGACCTCCTAACTATCGCTTTTCCTAGCTCTCCAATGTCTCTCCCTTCTCTCACTAATACTGCAGCACACAGAGTGAGAACATGGCCGACACTGCTGCCTTATATAAGGGGGGGGGGGGGGTGTTTGAGGGCTACAGGAGGGAGTGCAGCCTGATTGGCTGCCATGTGTCTGCTGACTGTGATGTAGAGGGTCAAAGTTTAGCCCAATGATTTAGTAAAGGGGACGGGTCGAACTCGCATAAAGTTCGCATTCAATCGCGAACGCGAACCCTCGATGTTCGCGCGAATAAGTTTGCATGTGAACCGTTCGGGCCATCACTTTTTATGATTAAAAATTAAATAAAATACACAATGATGTGAACTAATGCATGCATGGGTATACACTAACCTAAAGGATTATTAGGAACACCTATTCAATTTCTCATTAATGCTATTATGTAATCAACCAATCACATGGCAGTTGCTTCAATGCATTTAGGGGTGTGGTCCTGGTCAAGACAATCTCCTGAACTCCAAACTGAATGTCAGAATGGGAAAGAAAGGTGATTGAAGCAATTGTGAGCGTGGCATGGTTGTTGGTGCCAGACGGGCCAGTCTGAGTATTTCACAATCTGCTCAGTTACTGGGATTTTCATGCACAACCATTTCTAAGGTTTACAAAGAATGGTGTGAAAAGGGAAAGGGAAAAACATCCAGTATGTGGCAGTCCTGTGGGTGAAAATGCCTTGTTGATGCTAGAGATCAGAGGAGAATGGGCTGACTGATTCAAGCTGATAGAAGGGCAACGTTACAACCGAGGTATGCAGCAAAGCATTTGTGAAGCCACAACACGCACAACCTTGAGGGGGATGGGCTACAGCAGCAGAAGAACCCACCGGGTACCACTCATCTCCACCACAAATAGGAAAAAGAGGCTACAATTTGCACGAGCTCACCAAAATTGGACAGTTTAAGACTGAAAAATGTTGCCTGGTCTGATGAGTCTCGATAGAGTCAGAATTTGGCATAAACAGAATGAGAACATGGATCCATAATGCCTTGTTACCACTGTACAGGCTGGTGGTGGTGGTGTAATGCTGTGGGGGATGTTTTCTTGGCACACATTTGGCCCCTTAGTGCCAATTGAGCATTGTTAAATGCCACAGGCTACCTGAGCATGGTTTCTGACCATGTGCATCCCTTCATCCTCTGATGGCTACTTCAAGCAGGATAATGCCCCATGTCACAAAGCTCGAATCATTTCAAATTGGTTTCTTGAACATGACAATGAGTTCACTGTACTAAAATGGCCCCAACAATCACCAGATATCAACCCAATAGAGCATCTTTGGGATGTGATGGAACAGGAGCTTCATGCCCTGGATGTGCATCCCACAAATCTTCATCAACTGCAAGATGCTATCCTATCAATATGGGCCAACATTTCTAAAGAATGCTTTTAGCACCTTGTTGAATCAATGCCACGTAGAAATAAGGCAATTCTGAAGGCAAAAGGGGGTCAAATACCGTATTAGTATGGTGTTCCTAATAATCCTTTAGGTGAGTGTAGAAGACAGATGTTGTGTACAGTAGATACAAAAATAATTGGAAGCTAATGATTGATTTCAGCTTAAAGAAATTGGGAGTCATTATTAAAAAAAAAGCCACATACTTAACCTCAGGGAAGGCTCTATAGGACCCAGAGCCTTTCTTCTCCTTAGGTAAGTATCTGTATCTGGTTTTTTTTTTTTTTTTGTATTGTGATGCCTAATGACTTTACAAAATGCAAGCAGTGAAATACCAGTTCTAATTAAATAGAGATGACCTATAAAAAATACCTACTGAGCATTATTTTTCAATCAATATCATATTTTTTTAAATGTCATACAATTTAAATATATGTGGAAGTGTGTGTGGCCATTTAAAGCATAAAGCCAGGAAAAAATACAGTAATGTTTAAATCAAACCTAATGTTCAGATATTATGGGCTTAGATAGAAACCATGGGGCTGATTCACAAAGGTTCAGCAATTTTACTGATAGATAGATAGTACCAGGTACAAAATGCAGAGCCAGTGCTACCTAGGCAACATACGCATTGCTAACATACCAGGGATAGTTGGAAATGTCAATTTCCGATTCTGCAGAAATTCCGATTTCCGCCAATGCCAATTACCGATTTCACGGATTTCTGATCGGATTTCCGTGTAGCGGGTTTTTTGGTCATTTTTTGCATTCTCTGATTGGCCAAATACTTTCGAGGTGACTCTGCATTCTCTGATTGGTCCAATGCTTCAGAGTTCTGTGATTGGGCTAAAATTATCGAGTTGTGCTAATGCAGTATTACTACAGAAATCTGATTTCTGATCGGTTGATTGGGCTAAAATTACCGAATTGCAATAGAGCAGTATTTCTGCAGAAATCCGATTTCCGAGTTCCATTTTCTGATTTACAAGTTCCGATCGGAAATTCAGATTTCCATTTGGAAATTCGGAAATTTCAATTCCGCGAAATCCGAATGAGCATCCTTATAACATACCATGGGTTGGGCTTCTTGTAAATACACGTGGTGTTAGCATAATGTGCTTGATTCACAAAGACAAATAGCATGACTTATCAAAGTTATCACGTCTTATCAAAGTTAACATGCATGCCTTATCAGAGTAGCATAACGAACTTATGCCTGCTAATTGGCAATGATGAGAGCTCCACACGTCCTGCCCTGAGCCCCTGCGGGTTCGTCTTGCTTGCTATGCTACTCTAATAAGGCCTGTTAACATTGATAAGGTGTGCTAACTTTGATAAGGCATGCTATTTGTCTTAGTGAATAAGGCCCATTATGCTAACACCACGGGCCTGATTCACAAAGCGGTGCTAACAGTTAGCACGCTGTTGAAAAGCCCTTTATCACACCTAAACTCAGTTTAGACATGATAAGTTTAGGTGTGATATGTTTAGGCATGATAAGTTTAGGTGTGATAAGTTTAGGCGTGATAAGTTTAATGACCAACTGGGTTAGCACCGCAGTGCACAGCTGATCAAAAGTTTTGCGCTAGCAAAGTCTGGTGCACTTTGCATAGAGTTTAATGGCGCTGCTTAGCCACGCGATCTAAACTTATCTAAACTTATCATGCCTAAACTTATCATGCCTAAACTTATCACGCCTAAAATGGCTTTTAGCGTGGTGCAATGGTTATCACACCTAAAGTCTCTAACTGGGTTAGCACCGCTTTGTGAATCGAGCCCCACGTGTTTTATGTAGGTAGCATGAGTTGCACTATTTGCACAACACTTGTTACGTACCTGGTGTAACTATTGCCAAAATGGCTGTGGGTTGCCTGCGCACAGCAATTTTATGAAACATTAGTAAATTACCCTCCATGTTTCCTTTGTTCATTTTTCCCCAACAATCTCTAGTAGCAGGATAAGATCATCCCTTCATCTTAAGTCTCAACCCACACCATAATCTAAGTATTCTTAGAACAGGTAAATCCCTCCCCCCCCCTTTTCCAAACCTGCTGTCACAACAATTAGCCTACAGAATAAAGCGCAGCATTTATTATTTGGTTATATAAAGCCTGTAACATTAGCAATAGTCTGTAACATATGTAAAAGGGGCTATTCAGCAAATCTTGGCTCACTAATTGCCTCCATTGTTCTCTTATTACATTTCCAGGGCTTACACAGGCTATATTATCTTCATTAATTATTAAGTCTCTGCGGGAGTCTCAGCACAAGATAAATATTTCTCAGTTAAGCATAATTCATAATCCTGAGGCCTCCCAACCTAAACTCAAACGTACAGCTGAGAGCGGTGATTTGCTTGCACTGCACTCTCATAATTGACTGCTGAAAAAAAGTAAACCTGCTGAAAAAAAAAATCATTTAAATGAGCAGGGTCAAAAGTAGAGTAAAGTTATTCCTACCTCATTTATCACAGACGGCAAAACATTTCATTCACATGCAACAAATGTTTAATGGCAACCACCCATTGTGGAAAGGGTCCTGTACTTTTACCTCAGTCCCAGCTTAAACTAACATGACTTCACAGAGCAAGCCCTCATAGTATATGAATAGAAGCAATGTTTGTGTTTAGTTATGCAGTGTTACGATAGAAATACCTTCAAGCAGCAATTTAGTAGTCACGAGAAATAATCAGCAAACTCTAAAACTGTATTCCACGTACTGCGTCTTGACATAGCTTGGGACATGCATCTTAACTGTGCCCACAATTGGCCTAATGATTCCAAGCCGACCAAGCATGTAATTGCAGTTAATTACTATATTATTACAGGAGGCATACTCAAGCCTAAAAGTCTGTCTTGCATCCTGTAAGGCATTAAAGCTGGGCTTATTATCTTAGGAAAGATTCAGACATGTAGAGGTAAGGGCATGTGATGATGATTTCCTTTGGTTAAATATCTTACCTGTATCTATACATGTTATTTCTGAAATGCAGACTTCTAGACATTCGCAATTCAGTAAAGAGTTATAATACTTAAAAGACAGCTACAACAGTTAGTTAACTGATTATCTGACTCACCTCTGAGCAATGCTATTCAGATTGGAAGTGATAGGGTAAAAACTGTGAGCTGATCAAAATATTTAATTGCAGAGTGTTTCCAATAGTAGGCCGCTGATTATAACAGGGAAAAGCAGGCAGTTACTTCTTTGGCTTGGGACCCACTGGAAGAATTTGAGAGATGTTTGTATTTTGCCAGTCGGGAAAGGACTACGGCAGTAGAAACCTATGAGGGTGGATCTACTGCAGTGCTGCACCAGGTGATTATGCCTGGTGAAGGTGATAGGGCTGCAGCATTTTTGGAGTGATCCCGGAGCGAGCACATTGATGGGATGCAGGCCCAAATTGTGATTGCTACAGGAATCGCAGTAAAATCACGGACTTAGTAGATTTCGAAAATCGTTGACGCTTTGCAATCCGTTGCAAAGCGCCACTAATGGGTCCAAAACCTACTGTCTATTTAGAAGATTGGTGCAGAGTAAGTACTTAGGTTGCACTGTTTGTCTGCAGATAGGTGGAAGGTGATGCCACATAGCTAGTTGTGATGCTCATGCTGTGAGGCTGCACTATGTGAATCATAGGTCTAGTAGAGAGACAGAAGTAATGCAAACATTTTGGTGCAAATAATACATTTCTTTTAAAACAATATTTAATCAGTGTATTTATCTGATTGCTTTAAATGATATACACAGTTTCGTAGAGTTTTCCTAGTTATGTTTCTTGGCAATAAGGGAAATAGACCTAATTTGAGATATAAAAAACAAATCTTGAAAGTTATTTTGTTTGTCTCACTGTTACAGCAATGCGTCTCTCTGGGAGAGTCCTAACTTCTCTCAAGCACTCAAAGATCTCCTCTGCATCTTTATTAATTGCCATATTTTGTTCTTTCCCCCAATTCAATTATTAACTCAGAGGTATTATGACATGAGAAAAGTGTGAAAACACTTAGGCCCATATGCAATTCCATTTTTCACCTGTGTTTTCTCCTAGGTGATATTTTGAAACTTGTTGATAAAATGACTTTTAAACCATCAGCAAGCAAGAAAATACTCAAAATAGTTTTGATAGTACTTTTTACCTACCTTTTGATACCTTTTCTATTGCAAAGTGGTAAAATATTATTTTAAATCGAAAATGAAATTTTTTCTCGTAGGAGAAAACTCAGGTGAAAAAGTTAATTGCATATGGCCCTTAGAGGTGAAACTAGAAGGGTATTGCTCTGGCTTGCTGCATAAAGTCTCATTCATACTGGGAATCACAAAACATGATCACAATTGCTTGCAGGCAATCAGCAAAGTTCTAAATGTTGCCAAAAAAGCACCAGAGTGTGAACTGGGCCTAGAGCAGAACCTCCGGTGGTGGAACGCATAGAGGTATAACTGTGTTCCTGGCTTCCTGCCCGCCGCTGCTGCCACCTATTATTGCGGGAGGGGGAGCGCTGAGGGGAGAGCCCAAGGTGAGGAAGAGGGTGAGTGGCCCCCCTCCCCGCCGATATAGGTGGCTATGCTCTCCCCTCATGCTGCAACCCCTCCTGCCCCCCAAAATACCCCCTCATGGCTGCAGGGGCTTCAGCCCCTATTGTTATGCTGCTGACTGGAGAGACACCTATGGCTATCTAATACTAGGGGCACCTCTGGCTACATAATACTGAGGGGCACAACTGGCTACCTATTTGTAATGGTGGGCCTCTCTACCTAATACTTTTGAGGGTACTTCTAGCTACTTAATACTATCCGAGGGGCGCAAATAGTTCTGTTATCTGGGGAACATGGCTACTTCATTTCTGTATATGCTTGGCTACTTAATTGTATGCATGTGGCTATTTAATTTGTTTAACTTGAGGCAAGCGGCTACTTAATTATTTTATCTGGAGATAAATGACTACCAGATTATTTTATCTGGAGGTATGTGACTACTTAATTATTTTATCTACTTAATATTATTATTGGAAGGCATGTGGCGAAAAAAGTAGGCATTTGAAATCTGACAGAACCGACAGATTTTGGGCCAGTCCATCTTTTCATGGGGGATTCTCTGGGATTTCTTTGTTTTCAACAGCATTTCCTGAACTGCAGTTTAACTGCCAAAATAGTAAGATACAAGCCAGCCTCCCTACTCACTTGCACATTATTTTGTCAGACAGGGCCCGTTTCGATTTAATGCAGTGCGATGCGGCTAAATAGCCACATCACACCACCGGTGTCATGATCCCAATGGACGGCAGTGGAACAGTTTCCACTGCGTGCATTGTGTGCGTAGCGGTGTGTAGCGATCCGAGAATCTGCAGCATGCTGCACTTTCTCGCACAGCCGCATCCGCACACATCAGCCCGCCGTCCCCTCCATATTCTTCCGCATCGGGAGATGCGGAAGTAATGCAAATGCCAGCGAAAGTGGTGCAATGCAGCTAGGTAGGCGCACTTGCATCACTCCGCACATGGAAAAGGGCCCTGTGCAACTGCTGTTCAGGAAGTGCTGTTGAAAACAAAGAAATCCCCCATGAGCAGATGGACTGTCCCAAGACCTGTCCGTTCTGTCAGATTTTAACTGCCAACTTTTTTTGTGATAGTGATTCTTCATTATTTTATCTGGAAGCATGTAACTATTTATTTCTTTAAGTTTGAGCTACTTTAATTTTGAGGTGTGTGTATATACACAGGGCTGGCCATAATTATTCATACCCCTGGCAAATTTTGACTTAAAGTTACTTTAATTCAAACAGCAAATCATTTTTTTGACAGGAAATGACATAGGTGTCTCCCTAAATATAATAAGACGATGTACAAGAGACATTATTGTGGAAAAAAAAAATCAGCTTTTATTTACATTTGAGCAAAAAGTATCCAATACAAAATTATTCATACCCTTCACAAACTGTCACAGTCTGTGGAAAATCCAAAGTTCTATACAATTCCAAATAGTCCAAGCTGTTCTAAAGCATTCTAATTACCCTGATTAATTGGGAACAGCTGTTTTAATCTACTCAGCAGGTGAAAAACAGCAGCTCTCTGCAATTGGTTTGTGGACAGTCATGGCTAAGACAAAGGAGCTCAGTGAGGACCTGTGGCTGTGCATTGTGGCTGCTCACAAGTCAGGAATGGGCTACAAGGCCATTTCTAAATGTTTTCAAGTTCCAGTGGCTACAGTGCAAAGTATTATTAAAAAATACAAGATGTTCCGCACTGTGGAAAATCTCAGAGGGTGTGGTTGGAAGCCAAAAGTGACACCTATGCTGGCCAGAAGGAAAGTGAGAAAGGTGAAAAAGAATCCAAGGATCACCACCAAGGGCATCCTGGTGAATCTGGGCTCTGCTGGTGGCAATGTCTCAAGGCAGGCAATCCAACGGACACTGCACTCTTGCACTCTGCTGGGTTCCACGGATGCGACCAAGGAGGACGCCACTTCTCCAAATAAGGCACAAAAAAGCTTGCTTGACCTTTGCAAATGCTGATCTGGACAAAGAAGAAAACTTCTGGTCTTCTGTGTTATGGTCAGATGAAACAAAAATTAAATTGTTTGGTCACAATGATGTTTCCTTTATTTGGCGTAAAAAAGGAGAAGACTTCAACTCTAAGAACACCATCCCCGCTGTCAACCATGGTGGTGGGAACCTAATGCTTTGGGGGTGTTTTTCGGCCAATGGACCAGGCACCATGAAAAAAGAGCAATAAATGAGGATTTTTACAACAACATCAGGCAGTCTGCAGAAAAACTTGGCCCTGGGCACTAGTTGAGATTTCAGCATGACAATGACCAGCAAAAGTGGTGAAGAAATGGTTAGCAGACAACAACATTAACGTTTTGGAGTGGCCCAGCCAGAGTCCCGACTTGAATCCAATTGAGAATCTGTGGAGGGAGCTAAAGATTAGGGTGATGGCAAGGAGACCCTTCAACCTGAAAGATTTGAAGCTCATTGCTAAAGATGAATGGGCAAAAACACCAGTGGTTTAGTGCTGTAATAGCCAATAAAGGCTTTTCTATTGATTATTGAGAAGGGTATGAATAATTTTGGACTGGACACTTTTTGATCAAATGTAAATAAAAGCTGACATTTTTTTTCCTCAAAAAAATAATGCCTCTTGTACATTGTCTTACTATCCTTTGGGAGACACCTATATCATTTCCCATCAAAAAATTACTTGGTGGTCGAATAAAAGTAACTTTAAGTCAAAATTTGCCAGGGGTATGAATAATTATGGGCAGCACTGTATATATAGTATGAACCACTGATTGTACTTGTTTCTTCACATGCAGAGGAAGCATGCAAAGTGTACAGGTCATTCGAAGTGTTTAGTGGATCAAGTGCAACCCAGCAGTTTTCATTTATACACAGGCAGTATAACCTGTGGCTATGCATATGCCAGTAATTACACGGTTGCAGTGTATTTTACTAACCAGGTGTCGGGTGTCAGATGCTATCAGGCAGATCTGAAACGTACTGTGACCATTCACGAGTACATGATTATATGTCTCCTTTAATGGGTTTTTCATAGTAGAATAACATGAATTCTGGATTGTCATTAATATTATTATTATAAGTGTGACATGTACATTTAGTCATCTTACAGGTCGGTTGGTAAACAGAGTAACTGATTAGCCATTGGTTTGTTATTACAGCATATAACAGATGTTAAAGAGAAACTCCAACCAAGAATTGAACTTTTTCCCAATCAGTAGCTGATACCCCATTTTACATGAGAAAGACAATGATTTTCACAAACAGACCATCAGGGGGCGCTGTATGACTGAATTTGTGCTGAAACCCCTCCCACAAGAGGCTCTGAATACTGCGGTACTGCTGGCAAACTGCCACAATGTAACAATGTTCAGAGACAGGAAATAGCTGTTATTAGCTGTCTGTAACAGACAGAGCAGCTAGAAACAGCTAAATAACCTGCCCACAGTAACAATGTCACCATGTAATAAATGTCAGAATGTTAATCTGGGAGAGGAAAGATTTTACAATGAGCAAACACTGACTAAATCATTTATACATAATTATGGTAAAAAATGAAGCACTTTTTTTACTACATTATTTTCACTGGAGTTCCTCTTTAAGTCTGATTCAATTGTAAGAGTAAAAAAAAAAATATGGTGCACTGGTGCGAGAAAATTATCGGCCTGAATCGCACATACTTTACAAGCTGGTTTAAACAGAAAAACCATTTCCAATGTTAATGTGATAAAGAATTTGCCTCATCTGTGTTAACAAAACAAGAAGTTTGAGTGTTAAAATGCTGATTTTAGGTGTATTGGTGAAGGATTTCATGTTTTGCTAGGCTTTTCTTTAAGGGAATATCTAGGCTGATAAAAAAATGACACTTACTTACCTGGGGTTTTCTTCAGCCCCTTGCATCTGACATTTCCCTTGCAGCAGCTTTGCTCCCAGCCTAAGGCCCGGGGTCCCCGCTAGTGCAGAAGTCAACTTCTCAAGGCTGTCCTCTACTGTGCCTGCGCAAGCGCTGCTGTCAATCACTTGCACGTGTTGTGGAGTGTACTGTGCAGGCGCACTAATTCTGCACCTGCGCAGTACACTCCACACCACGTGCGAGTGATTGACAGCAGCGCTTGCACAGGCGCAGTAGAGGATGACCTTCCGAGGTCGCCCTCTGCACCAGTGGGGACCCCGGGCCGGCGTCTGGGAGTGGAGCTGCTGCGAGAGACATGTCGGCTGCAAGGGGCTGGAGGAAGCCCCGGGTAAGTAAATGTCATTTTTTTATCTGCCTGGACATTTCCTTTAACACCACCAGGTTTTTGACTATTTATCATATAGTTATTGAGTTATTGTTGTTTTTAAATTTCCATTTTAGCTATTTTAGGTGATTATATTATTATCTAATAAACTACCACACAATTTAATTTAGTAGTGAAGAGCCTAGGCCTACAATGCAACTACTAACCAGACACCTATATGACTAAAATTATATCAAAGAAATATTAGCATGTAGTAATGAAACGTTATTACATATGTGTTCTGAGAGCTGATTCACAAAGCTTTTCTGATGAATTATATTGACGGTTTCCAGTAGGAGTCTCAGCCATTTCCAATTTGGCTGCAGCTCCTGTCATGCTGCAAAGATGCAGCCCAAATCGCTAAGCTGTGCCATGCACGACTATAGGGATTTGGGTGTGTGTGCTGCATGAATCCGCAGCATGCTGTCCAGAATTGCACCTCAGTGCGATGCGGACGGCAGCCCATTATAGGTATAGGTAGCCCAAATCACATGTGGGGAAACGCTGAAGATTCAGCCCAGATTTAGGGATAGTGGAAACAGGGCCTAACATTCAATAAAAATGTGTTCTCCTACTTTTTATTACCTACAGCAGCCTTTCTCAACCTTTTTACCCTGGAGGAACCCTGTAAATAACTTTTGGATCTCAAGGAACCCCTGCAAACAATTTTTTGATCTCGAAGGAACCCCTGCTTTTATTTTGCAGGATACACCACAGTCGATAGGCACCCTAGTGAGGGTATCCGTGTGCTAAGCTGATATGGCGCTGTAGTCCAGCAGCTCCCAAAGCATAGGTAGAAGAGATCAGCAGCACCACGTAGATGTATGCAAGCTCTTTATTGCATAAAGATAGCGCCCAGGGACAGCGACAGACGCTGTTTCGGAGACAAGCTCCTTCCTTAAGCTGTATAGGCTTACTCAAAAGAGATAACAAACACAAAGACATTTATATACAGTTTCAATAGGGTCACATGAACCAATCAGATAACATCACAATACAAAAAAGCATAAATATCCAATCACAGGGCAAAGCATAATGAGAGGACCTGATGGGGAACAGATATGTAAATCAGCAGCCGTTATCACAGCATGATTTAAAAAGTGTCATATCCGTAATGGCCAATCAGCACTTACCTAGTCAGGAGGACCTGATGGGAAACCACAGCACTGTCATAACGCTCCTCCCAATCTCCCAGAAGGCAATGCGAGAAGCGTACTGCCGAAAAACGGAACGAATGACGGCATGACGTTAGCCGTTTCCATGCGTAAAAGCATCCTAGCAATGCGTAAAAACGTACGCGTAAGATCCTCAACAGCATCTATGCATAAAAGCGTCGTAACGAAGCGTAAAAACGTACGCATAAAGTCAAATGCGGAACCATATAAAATAGCCGCTATGCCAAACGCAAAAATATGCAAACTGATGCGTAAAACGCATATAATGCAGAACATGTTGACAGACAAAGTCAGCACCGTAAATCATCAAATGATGACCAAAAACAAAAAATGCTAGTGCTGTGGTAAAGTAAGGCTGAGTGTGCCATATGGATCTTACGCGTACGTTTTTACGCATTGCTAGGACACTTTTACGCATGGAAATGGCTGACGTCATGACGGCATTCGTTCTGTTTTTCGGCAGTACGCTTCTCGCATTGCCCTCTGGGAGATTGGGAGGAGCGCTATGATAGTGCTGTGGTTTCCCATCAGGTCCTCCTGACTTGGTAAGTGCTGATTGGCCATTACGGATATGACACTTTTTAAATCATGCTGTGATAACGGCTGCTGATTTACATATCTGTTCCCCATCAGGTCCTCTCATTATGCTTTGCCCTGTGATTGGATATTTATGCTTTTTTGTATTGTGATGTTATCTGATTGGTCCATGTGACCCTATTGAAACTGTATATAAATGCCTTTGTGTTTGTTATCTCTTTTGAGTGAGCCTATACAGCTTGAGGAAGGAGCTTGTCTCCGAAACAGCGTCTGTCGCTGTCCCTGGGCGTTATCTTTATGCAATAAAGAGTTTGAATACATCTACGTGGTGCTGCTGATCTCTTCTACCTTTATTTTGCAGGAGGCATAGTCTTTAAAAGTAGTGTAGTTGCTTATTTCACTACCCCAAATTACCCTGCCACTCATTATACTGTCTCATGAGCCCCCAATTTTGTGCTTTTTGTTACAGTACCACCTATTATTGTATGCTCTATTATGCTTCCCCACAATGGGGGAAAATTCCAAGGAACCCCTGCAAAGTACTCAAGGAACCCTGGGGTTCCAGGGAACCCTGGTTGAGAAAGCCTGACCTACAGTATACAGTTATTATATTTGCTTTTGTGCACAAGTAATATTGTCTGTTTACAAATTACAAGTTCCCAAAATACAGTTTATCTGCTCTTAAAGCTGCCATTGCATTTTGTTCAAGCTGCTTTTTATTATATATTAAAATCTTCTAGTGAGCTCATCTGAACTGTGTGCATGCTTGAAGCACAGAGAGCTCATTATCAGTAACAACTTTATTTATTTTGTTAATTTAAGTGTTTATATAGCACGGACATATTACATAGCACTGTACAGAGTATGTTGTCTTGTCACTAACTGTCCCTCAGAGGGGCTCACAGTCTAATCCTTACCATAGTCATATGTCTATGTATATATAGTTTAGTGCATGTATCTTAGGGCTAATTTAGTAGGGAGCCAATTAATGTATCTGTATGTTTTTGGGATGTGGTAGGAAACAGGAATGCCCGGGGGAAACCCACACAGACACGGGGAGAACATACAAACTCCTTGCAGATGTTGACCTGGCTGGGGTTTGAACTGGGGACTCATCACTGCAAGGCGAGAGCGCTACGCCACCATGCTGCCCAACGGTGGAATGTAAATAAAAGATAATGTTATCTCCACTCTGGATCCAATCCTAAGATGAAGGGGCTTTCCATGGCAGGACAAAGTTTAACTGTTTGAATTCTGTTCTGCTACAGTTTTTGTTTGTGCTAGTAGGTTTAAGGCTGTAAGGAATCTTTTAGAGCAAAGAAGAAATTATGAGTTTCAGACCACTTTTAGTGACTTAAATCATGAGTTAAGTCAAATAAGGAGAGGAAACCATGGGTTAAGTCAGTTAAGGAAAGATAAATCATGAGTTATCTAGCCTTATCTGTTTATCTTGTGACTTATCTCACCTTATTTGACAAGCTGAGTTTTAGGGAGTCAGCGTTGGATCCCCTCTGCTGAAGAGGAAGGAGGATCCAGAAGCTTCCCCCTCCTGAGGTAAGTACCCTCTATAGGTTTTTCCCCTTCAAATACACTTTAAGGACTGGAGTGCTAAGCTCACTGTAAAAATGTATCACACAATCTCATATCACACAATCTAACCCATGTTAGACTCAAAACTCATGCATTGCTTGTTTAACATGCAGTATGCTATTTGCAAACATCTGGCAGCAATGATCACTGCAAATCATAATGGCACAAAACCAGATGTAATAATACAAACATTCTGACCACCATTTAGTATGAGTTTGAAAACTAAAGTAGAAATGTTCGCAAGAAGCATGCTTCAAAAATGCATGTAATTATACTGAAACAAGTGAGGCAATGTAATACCAAAATAATTCTTCTCACCGCCTGCATTGCTCTACTTGATAAAACCAAAGTATGCTTTACATGATTATTGCTTTGCATAAAACGTGTGGCAGTTTGAGGAGTAATTGAAAAAAGACCAAGATTGTAAATCACAGCAGAGGGAAATAGTTCATCATATCAGGTATGCCAGACTCCAAACCATACCTAATGGATTTTAGCATAGTACTGCTTCAAAACATTTCCCGCATGCTCCCTTCAGCCTCAATTATTATTGTACAGTGATATCTGCTTTTAGTGAATAGTTTAAAACTATTTGTAAACATTCTATTCAGTGGCTTAGTGAAAATATGAATTCGGTATATCATAGATGATTTGTAGCTCTTTATTTGCCTGTAATCTAATTTAGTCTCAGTCAGTAATTCAAACTTTCCCCAGGTACACAGTACTTTAGTTTGATCACAAGATGGCACTGTTCATAGTATGCATATTGTATATAAATAAATGCACAAAGTGTGCACAGAGCTGTACATAGTACAAAATAAATATTGGGGAACAAATATACATGAGAAACTCAGGACACTGCACAGTCATGACATTCAATAGTAGAAATACAAATACATACATAGTTAATGTTTAGTTGTATACTTGATTATGGATGATCTGCAGAATCACCAATAATACAAGTATGGCTAACCTCTGGACACCTAATGAAGTGTAAGTGTTTGGTGTAACTGTAGGCTATCTCCCGTGAGGCGGGAGACACAGGCAGCTCGGCCAGGAACCACCTGAGGGGCAGGTGGCCCTCGACTGTGCAGGGACTATCTCCTTGAGAGAGGGAATAGAGAGAACCTTGCAACCAGTGATACTTGGTGATCAGATAATAGACTGTACTGCAGCCAGGGGACTCCAGAGGAGTAGAGGCCACTGGCTGCTAGCAGGCCGGATTCTCTGAGGAGCAGGAGTCCTAACAGCTAACTGACACTTGGTGGAATAGTGTCACAGCTAGTACAGATAGACTGAGCACTCAAGGGATGAGTGACAGCCTGGAGGGTCGGGCAGGCCAGGTCGGCAACACACGAGCAGATAAGGTACAGAGACAGAAGGCTGATTCGGTAACCGGGTACAGGCAGGGTTCGGCAACAGGTAGGCAGATATGCAGAGGTACCGAATCAGAAAGCAAGAGAGAGGTCGACAGAGCAAATAGTCATAACAGATATAAAGCACAGTCCTAGTCTGAGGTGTGAGGTCCTTGGTCTTGACACCCAGGAACTAGTCTAGAGAATAACTCTGCAATGACACAGTCATCCTAAACTTGGGTGTGAGGTCCTTGGTCTCAACACCCCAGAACTGGTCTAAAGTATAACACAGTAATGACACAGTAATCCTAAGCTTGAGTGTGAGGTCCTTGGTCTCAACACCCCGGAACTGGTCTAAAGTATAACACAGCAGTAATCTGGCTAAGTGTGAATTCCCAGGTCCACCTGGTTCTAACACACTGTGGGATCTGACTGAGGTCTGAGTGCTCACACGTAAGTATTCGCAACGGCAGACAACCAGAGACTGACCAGCAAGATCTATATATACTGCAGCGCTCCTCCGCGCCGCCCTGCGCCACTCAGCCAATCAGTAACCGCGCTGGGATCAGCTGATCCCTCTCCTACTGGCATAAAGGGCTTGCCTTCTAGCGCGCGTGCGCGTAGCTCTCCATCTGTGTGCACTAGAAGGCCCAGGCAAACCAGACGCATGCTGCTGTGCGGAAACTGCCGGTCTGAACACGGAGACATCTCCGCAATCCATTACAGTACCCCCCCCCCCCCCCCCAGAGGAGTGGACTCTGGACACTTCCCACTGGGCTTCCCAGGATGTGAGTCATGAAATTCTTTCTTTAATTCTTCCGCATGCATGCGACAATCTGGCACCCAAGTTCTTTCCTCCACACCATATCCTTTCCAGTGGACCAGATACTGCACAGAATTCTGCACTAATCGAGAGTCCAGAATCTTTTCAATCTCATATTCAGGGGGGGGGGGGGGGGGAATCCACGTGCGCTGCCGGCTTCAACAGAGACACATGGAATGATCTCACATCTCGCATGCTAGCTGGGAGATCAATTGCATAAGTGACATTATTCATTTTTCTGGTCACTGGGAATGGTCCTATGAATCTAGGACCCAGTTTGGGTGAATGTTGCTTCAGGGCCAAATGCCGAGTGGACACCCACACCAAGTCTCCCGGAGAAAATTTCCACTCTACGGACCGCCTCTTGTCTGCCTGTTTTTTCTGGGTCTGGAAAGCTTACCCCAAGTTCCTCTTAACCATTCCCCAAATCTGCTTCAAAGTCCTCTGCCAATCCTCCAAGGCTGGGAATGGTGTAGACGCCACAGGCAACGGGGCCAACTTGGGTGATCTTCCTGACACTACCTGGAATGGAGAAAATCCTGAGGAGGAACTTTTCAGGTTGTTGTGCGCAAATTCCGCAAACAGCAAAAATTTTACTCAATAGGACTGAGCATCTGCAACATAACATCTGAGAAATTGTTCTAGAGACTGGTTAACTCTTTCGGTCTGGCCATTGGTCTGTGGGTGGTAGCCTGATGAGAATGCAAGGTCCATATCCAGCTGATGGCAAAAAGCTTTCCAAAACTTAGATACAAATTGGACTCCCCGATCTGACATTACATTTTCCGTAATGCCATGCAGCCGGAAAACGTGCTGGATGAAGAGATCAGCCAATTCCTGAGCCGAGGGGAGTCCTTTCAATGGAACAAAATGAGCCATCTTACTGAATCTGTCTACTACCACCCAAATGACCGTCTTGCCCTCAGACCTGGGGAGTTTTCCTACAAAATCCATGGACAAATGAGTCCATTGTTCACTTGGCACTGGTAGGAATTGTAAAGTACCAGCAGGAGCCTGGCGAGAAGGTTTACTCCTAGCACACACTGCACATTCTCTTACAAACTCCTTACAATCTGTTGCCAATGTAGGCCACCAAGCACATCTGGCCAGTAAATCCTGAGTTCTGGTGGCCCCGGGATGACCAGCATTTTTGTGGGAATGAAACAAGATGTAGGAGTTGCAGACGAAAAGGCAGTGGTACAAACATAACCCCATCGGGCTTCCCCTCTGGAACATCCTGTTGGTAGGGACTCAGAGTGACTGTCCAATCCTTCCAGGTCTCAGTGGCTGCCAAAACTACGTTCTGAGGTAGAATGGTCTCAGGGGCAGAGGGCTGTACTGTCTCAGGCTCGAAACACCTGGACAAGGCATCGGCCTTGATGTTTTTACTACCAGGGGTATACGTAATTACAAATCTGAATCTTGAAAAGAACAAAGACCACCGGGCTTGACGAGGGCTAAGTCTCTTGGCGCCCTCTATGTACTCCAGATTTTTATGATCTGTATAAACTGTGATAATATGTTCTGCACCTTCTAGCCAATGTCGCCATTCCTCAAAAGCTAACTTGATAGCTAAAGGCTCCCGGTTGCCTATATCGTAGTTTTTCTCTGCGGGTGAAAATCTACGAGAGAAGTAGGCGCATAGGTGGAGTTTGCCCTGTAAACCCGATCGCTGAGACAATACAACCCCCACCCCCACCTCTGAGGCATCAATCTCCACGATAAAGGGGAAGGTGACATCCACATGTCTTAATATGGGTGCAGAACAGAACAGCTTTTTCAGTGTAGAGAAGGCAGAATGTGCCTCTGCTGACCAGTGGTAAGTATCAGCCCCCTTCTTGGTGAGACTGGTGAGAGGCGAGACCACTGAAGAGTACCCCTTTATAAACCTCTTGTAGTACTTGGCAAAGCCCAAAAATCTTTGGAGCGCCTTCAGTACCACAGGCTGAGGCCACTCCAAGACAGCAGAAAGCTTTCCAGGATCCATGGAGAGGCCAGACGTAGAGATAATGTACCCGAAGAAGGCAACAGAGGTTACTTCAAAAAGACATTTCTCTAATTTAGCGTAAAGCAGATTCTGTCTTAACTTCCCTAGGACAAAATTAACATGTTTTCGATGTTCCAAGAGATTGGACGAGAAGATCAGTATATCGTCCAGATATACTAAGACGAACTTCCCCAACACCTCCCTGAATACCTCATTAATCAACTCCTGGAAGACGGCCGGGGTGTTACACAACCCAAAGGGCATCACCAGGTACTCGTAGTGCCCGTCGGGTGTGTTATAGGCCGTCTTCCATTCGTCACCATCCCTAATTCGAACTAGGTTGTATGCGCCTCAAATCCAGTTTAGAGAAAATCTTGGCGTGGGTAACCTGAGTGAACAAATCGTCAATCAAGGGCAAAGGGTAACAATTTTTCACTGTAATCTTGTTTAAGCCTTGATAATCAATGCAGGGACGAAGGCCTCCATCCTTTTTTTTTACAAAAAAGAATCCTGCCCCTGCTGGTGAACGAGAGGGACGGATGAAACCCTTGGCCAAGTTTTCTTTGATGTATTCCTGCATTGCCAGTTTCTCAGGCCCAGATAGATTATAGAGGTGACCCCTATGGGGCATACAACCAGATCTGAAATCGATGGGACAGTTGAAGGTACAGTGGGGGGGAAGTTTATCTGCTGATTTGGGGCAGAATACGTCAGCAAATTCTGCGTATTGAGTTGGCACACCTTTAACCTGAATCTTGGTGTTACTCACGGTTACTTTCGCTAAACAATGATGATGACAATGGGTAGATCAGCTTGTTAGCTGACCTGAAGCTCAATATATCTGAGGGGAGTAAAGTTGTAACCATGGCATGCCAAGAATAACGGTGGAGGTTGCCATACGCAGGACCAGAAACGGTAGACTCTCTTTATGTAGCACCCCAACACTGAACATCAACTCCAGGGACCGCGATAAGGGATGTCTACTTTGCAGAGGAGAGTCATCTACCGCAGTGACCAAAACCTGTTGGTCTAACGGAAGTATGGGAACCCCCAAATTCTTTGCAAACTCATAATCTATAAAGTTAGCCGCTGAACCAGAGTCTATAAAAGCTTCAGTGGTAACAGTCTGACCCTCCCATGTGACGGAACAGGGAAGGAGCAGACGATTATTGTTTAGAGGTAATAACTGTGCGCCTAGGGTATTACCTCTGACTACACCTAGGCGGAAGCGTTTCCCGACTTTTTAGGACAATTCTGTACCTTATGACCCTCCTCTGCACAGTACAAACAGAGCAGTTCTGTTTTCCTGCGATTCTTTTCCACCCGTGTCAATTTTGACTGACCAATTTGCATTGGCTCTGGCGGAGGTGAAACGGGTGGAGGAGAGGCGTAGGAGACATATCTTACAGTGTCCTTACCCCGGGTTTGTTTCTGATAGCGTAAACGGCGATCAACCCGTACTGCTAAAGAGATTGCCTCATCAATAGATTTCGGTTCAGGTTGTCCCAACATCAAATCAGAGACTGCGTCTGATAGCCCTGATAGAAAACAGTCTAATAACGCAAATGTCCCCCACCTAGCTGACACAGCCCACTTCCTGAACATTGCGTAGACTTCTACCGGATCCTTACCCTGACGCAAAGTCTTAAGCTTCCGCTCAGCAGTAGAAGCAATGTCCGGATCATGGTAAATTATGGCCATGGCCTTAAAAAATTCCTCAACTGATGTCAAAGCCTCAAGCCCAGCCTGAAGGCTATATGCCCATGTTTGAGAATCCCCTGACTAATGGGTCTTAATAAACGTAATTCTCTGCACCTCAGTTCCTGATAAATTGGGTCTTAACTCAAAATACGACATTACTCGATTTCTAAAGTTCTGAAAGTCAGATCTATGACCAGAAAACCTTTCGGGTACAGACATACGCAAGTCTGTAACTATAGGAGATCGCACTGCATTAACAGCCGTTTGAAGGACCTGTATGGACCCAGACAAAGCAGTAATCTGGGTCTGATGACCATCCAACACCCTGATGAAATTCTCCACCGAGGTGGTAAGTGCATCAAGATGGCTGTTCAGTGCCTCCATTTTGTTTTTCAGGTCTGCCGTTCTGTAACGATTGGTGTCAACACACAGAGAGAATCTGATTATTGATGATCTGCAGAATCATCAATAATACAGATGTATACTTTATTATGGATGATCTGCAGAATCACCAATAATACAAGTATGACTAACCTCTGTTAGTGTTTGGTGTAACTGTAGGCTATCTCCCGCGAGGCGGGAGACACAGGCAGCTCGGCCAGGAACCACCTGAGAGGCAGGTGGCCCTCGGCTGTGCAGGGACTATCTCCTTGAGAGAGGGAATAGAGAGAACCTGGCAACCAGTGATACTTGATGATCAGATAATAGACTGTACTGCAGCCAGGGGACTCCAGAGGAGTAGAGGCCACTGGCTGCTAGCAGGCCGGATTCTCTGAGGAGCAGGAGTCCTAACAGCTAACTGACACTTGGTGGAATAGTGTCACAGCTAGTACAGATAGACTGAGCACTCAAGGGATGAGTGACAGCCTGGAGGGTCGGGCAGGCCAGGTCGGCAACACACGAGCAGATAAGGTACAGAGACAGAAGGCTGATTCGGTAACCGGGTACAGGCAGGGTTCGGCAACAGGTAGGCAGATATGCAGAGGTACCGAATCAGAAAGCAAGAGAGAGGTCGACAGAGCAAATAGTCATAACAGATATAAAGCACAGTCCTAGTCTGAGGTGTGAGGTCCTTGGTCTCGACACCCAGGAACTAGTCTAGAGAATTACTCAGCAATGACACAGTAATCCTAAGCTTGGGTGTGAGGTCCTTGGTCTCAACACCCCGGAACTGGTCTAAAGTATAACACAGTAATGACACAGTGATCCTAAGCTTGGGTGTGAGGACCTTGGTCTCAACACCCCGGAACTGGTCTAAAGTATAACACAGCAATGACACAGTGATCCTAAGCTTGAGTGTGCGGTCCTTGGTTTCAACACCCCGGAACTGATCTAAAGTATAACACAGCAGGTCCACCTGGTTCTAACACACTGTGGGATCTGACTGAGGTCTGAGTGCTCACACGTAAGTATTCACAGCGGCAGACAACCAGAGACTGACCAGAAAGATCTATATATACTGCAGTGCTCCTCCGCGCCGCCCTGCACCACTCAGCCAATCAGTAACTGCGCTGGGATCAGCTGATCGACCTGATCAGCTGATCCCTCTCCTACTGGCATAAAGGGCTTGCCTTCTAGCGCACGCGCGCGCATAGCTCTCCATCTGTGTGCACTAGAAGGCCCAGGCAATCCAGATGCATGCTGCTGTGCGGAAACCGCCTGTCTGAACGCGGAGACAGCCGCCCCGCTGCCAGACCACGTGGCGGCATCTCCGCAATCCATTACAGTACATATGGTAAATTAAAGCAGTATGAGAAACACTAGGAGGAGGTTCCTCTCCTTGCGAGCTTACAATCTAGAGGGTAATTGGGAGGAAACAATAGGGAAGGAGACACAGGTGTTAAAGGATGAGGTGGTGACCTTTAATGCTAACTATAGCAAATTATAGGCTTGTCTGAAACAAGTGTGTTTTTAGAACAGGTCTGTTTTCAGAGTACGTTTGAAGGTTTCCAGGCTCGGAGCATGACGAACAGGCTGTGGGAGAGAGTTCCAAAGGAGAGGGACAGCCCGTGAGAAGTCCTGGATGCTAGAGTGAGAGGAGGTAGCCAGGCTAGAGGACAAAAGGGTCTCCTGTGAGGAACGGAGGGTCCAGGCGGGGAGGTACCTGGAGTTTAAAGAGGAAATGTATGCAGGTGATAGCTTCTGTAGAACTTTGTATGCAAGTGTGAGTAGTTTAAATTCGATCCTTTGGGTAGCTGGTAACCAATGGAGAGATTGGCAGAGAGGGGCTGCCTCAGAGGATCTGGACGAGAGGTGGATGAGATGGGCAGCAGAGTTTAGTAGAGATTGGAGAGGTTCCAGTCTGCTTTTTGGTAAACCACAGAGTAGGGCGTTACACAGTAGTCAAGACAGGAGATTGAGATTGAGATTTTCCATGAGAAATTCAGGGTTTATTAAAAAGGTTTAATCACTTTGGGTGCTTGCACACAACTCTAATTGCACATCCACTATTTCCTTAAACTTTTGGCAAATTTCATTGTGATCTGTCATGGTCAAGCGAGGGTTATAATAACTTGGTAATTTAACAGCAGATAAGTTAAGGAATCCTGAAGCAAAATAAATATTTTAAACTGTAAACATTGTGTGGCAAAAGTACAGATGTTCAAAGTGCTGCTCATTGCCTTCAGGGTTCCTCTCATGGTGACAGGATGTTTGGGTGCCAGAGGCACTACAGGAGTTTGGATGTCCCACAGACGCCCATGTTATTATCAGCAACTGAGGGAAATTTGGGTGCCTGTGGCACCCAATAAAATAGCATGCACTGGGGTCACCTGATGTGCAAGCTGTAGTTACAAATAGCAGGCAAAGGCCATGCAGTTATAGGAGGGTTTGTGGCATGGGCGGCTAGGGTTAAGTATTACTGGGAGGATAGGTTAGGGTTAGGCACTGTGGGGGATGTTACTAGTGTTAGGCATCTGGGGTGGTGGTTTGGGTTAGACAGTGGTGGTGGTGGTTAGAGTTAGACATAAGGGGAGGAAGGGCACAAGTGAGATTAGGGTTAAGTTTAGCGATAGTAAAATATCAGTAAAATGTACCCATGTTTAGCTATCCAAATGTACCAAATGTACTATTTTGTACCATTACAGAATGGTAGAATATCAGTAATTTTACCAATATTCTACTTCAATCAAGTTCCACAAGAGAAGTTAGGCAGCACTCAAATTATGAGGGTGTGCTACGCACAGTTCACTCTTGTACCATATGGGGAATACGTGAACACTTCCACAAAATCTCTCACTCAACTCCTCAGGCAGTCAAATGCTTTACACCAGAAGTGCCCATGACCATCCAGGGTTACGCTTATGGGGCATGTGGAAGTACGGAACTGCCCAATGCCCATGTCTAGTAGAAAGAAACACTCAGACAAGAAAATGGGCACAAGCCCTTCCTTTCACTGAAACTCATGCATGCCCAGTTCAAATACAATTATTCTCAACTCGGGCAACTTCTATGATGGCGTGAAAAGAAGATTTCACAGAATGGCAGGGTCCCTCTGACCCTGAAGGCAACAAGCAACAATGAGAAAATCTGAAGCAAGTGCTTTGAACCTAAATGTATTAACTTGAAATATTTAATTGCATTTCGGATTTTCTATTTTTTAAATCCAGTCCAGGTAGTGGTGGATCACTTTAAGATTTGCCACTGCTCTCAAGTACTCCCTCGACTTGAAGAAACCTTGAATATCTGACCATCTATGTTTTATCTATCAAACATTTTGGTGCTGCAAGGTTTGGGTTAAAAGAAATAACCAAAAAAAGGCACATGCCTCTTCAACATGAACTCTAACTGCAGCCTGGTAATTCATTCTGTGTAAATAAAGTAACATATAGGATGTTTGTTTATAAAACTGAAATATTAAATGGACGATACTCATTCCTTACCTTGCTGTACAATATATGTTGAAAAGACGATTGCAGTAAAAATATATATTCTTTCATACCTCTTCAAGTTAAAAGACTTGAAGAATAGTCTGCACTCACACATCCCGTGTTGTATCTGGCAGATAAAGCATTACACGGAGATAAATCTTTTTAGCAGAAGGCTAAGATCAGCTGAAAAAAAGACAAAGGATTACTGCACAAGCAATGGAACTCTGTAGGTGGCCACTGTAGCTGATGCACTGGACAAACATACGTTTTCACAGAGCAAACTTATTTCATATCTACTCTTTTCAGTACATGTTGTATGCCAAAATGTAAATTTGATTGAATGTGTCCTTGTATTCATCATTTTATATTTGCCTCTAGCAACACAGGTTTTTCTGTAGATATTTACAGGAGATTAAAGGGAAATGGGTGTACTTCGATGAGTTTGTATTCTAATTTCTGCATTATCATTTCAACAAAAAGTTCCATTTATTTTATATTTTTTCATGTTTATAGGTTCATAAATCTGATTTTGCATTTCATAACCAGACATTGTAAAATGGTTGATGAGACAATGTCATTTCTTGGGAGAGGTCTGGGCTCAAGTGTCACTTTAAGTAACTCATGAGATACCTTGACCTGGCATGTAAGGCTCAATAGCTGCCAGTTTAGGAACTTCAAGGAAGGTTAGGACTGGAAGAGAGTCATATTAAAATTGACTGTTAAATCGTGGAGAAAAAAGCAGAGGGAGAGCCGGGAGCCCATCTAGTGTAATATCATTAGATCACCAGGACAGTATATAAAAGGCAAGAAGTATACTCACAAACACGGGTTGCTGGGTGAGGCAACCACTCGTCAGCGCTTGTGGGGAAGTACCGTCCCCACTCAGCCTTGTATGGTATGATGCTGGTCGCTGCTCCAAAAAAAAGATTCTGTGGTTTACGGGGAAAACCCTTTTAAACCAATCCTCCCCTAAAACTAAGGCGTAAACGCTAAGTACTGTAAGAACTAGAGGCACCCGTTTCTAATATTGTTAAATGTACAGAGATCTCTAAAAGGCAGTATCTGACAATAGCTTATGTGGTGTCCTACCTTTTAGGGTTCCTGTTCTAGATATATATACCAGGATTCGGATGCCAAATATGGCATTTGTCATATAGAACAACATGGCGTTTATGCTGAACATATTCACATAAGCACATAGCATAGAAAATGTAAACATTAAGAACCAGTTCTTGTTTCAAAGATAAAACATGCTGCAGCTATAGTGCCTGCAGAAGCTGTCATACATGGCAAGTTTACAGCAAAATCTTTTTACATTTAAAAATATCATAAAACAGAGGAGGAAATTATAAAGGAGGAGCAAATGATAAAACTCATTCCCATATACAGTGGCTTGCAAAAGTTTTCGGCCCCTTTGAAGTTTTCCACATTTTGTCACTTTACTGCCACAAACATGAATCAATTTTATTGGAATTCCACGTAAAAGACCAACACAAAGTGGTGTACACGTGAGAAGTTGGACAAAAATCATACATGATTCCACACATTTTTTTACAAATCAATAACTGTAAAGTGGGGTGTGTGTAATTATTCAGCCCCCTGAATCAATACTTTGTACAACCACCTTTTGCTGCAATTACAGCTGCCAGTCTTTTAGGGTATGTCTCTACCAGCTTTGCACATCTAGAGACTGAAATCCTTGCCCATTCTTCTTTGCAAAAGAGCTCCAGCTCAGTCAGATTAGATGGGCAGCGTTTGTGATCAGCAGTTTTCAGATCTTGCCACAGATTCTCGATTGGATTTACATCTGGACTTTGACTGGGCCATTCTAACACATGGATATGTTTTGTTTTAAACCATTCCTTTGTTGCCCTGGCTTTATCTTTAGGATCGTTGTCCTGCTGGAAGGTGAACCTCCGCCCCAGTCTCAAGTCTTTTGCAGACTCCAAGAGGTTTTCTTCCAAGATTGCCCTGTATTTGGCTCCACACATCTTCCCATTAACTCTAAACAGCTTCCCTGTCCCTACTGAAGAGAAGCACCCCTAGAGCATGATGCTGGCACCACCATATTTTACAGTGGGGATGGTGTGTTCTGAGTGATGTGCAGTGTTAGTTTACCGCCACACATAGCATTTTGCATTTCGGCCAAAAAGTTCCATTTAGGTCTTATCTGTCCAGAGCACCTTCTTCCACATGTTTGCTGTGTCCCCCACATGGCTTGTTGCAAACTTCCTAAGCTTTTCTGTTCACAATTGCTTTCTTCTTGCCACTCTTCCATAAAGGCAAACTTTGTGCAGTGCATGACTAATAGTTGTCCTATGGACAGATTCCGCCACCTGAGCTGTAGATCCCTGCAGCTCATCCAGAGTCACCATGGGCCTCTTGACTGCATTTCTGATCAGCACTCTTCTTGTTCGGCCTGTGAGTTTAGGTGGACGGACTTGTCTTGGTAGGTTTAGAGCTGTGCCATACTCCTTCCATTTCTGAATGATCGGTTGAACAGTGCTCCGAGGGATGTTCAAGGCTTTGGAAATCTTTTTGTAGCCTAAGCCTGCTTTAAATTTCTCAATAACTTTATTCCTGACCTGTCTGGTGTGTTCTTTGGACTTCATGGTGTTGTTGCTCCCAAGATTCTCTTAGAAAACCTCTGAGGTCATCACAGAGCAGCTGTATTTGTACTGACATTAGATTACACACAGGTGCACTCTATTTAGTCATTAGCACTCATCAGGCAATGTCTATGAGCAACTGACTGCACTCAGATCAAAGGGGGCTGAATAATTACGCACACCCCACTTAGCAGTTATTGATTTGTAAAAATGTTTGGAATGATGTAGGATTTTTTTAGTTCCACTTCTCACGTGTACGCCACTTTGTATTGGTCTTTCACGTGGAATTCCAATAAAATTGATTCATGTTTGTGGCAGTAATGTGACAAAATGGGGAAAACTTCAAGGGGGCCGAATACTTTTGCAAGCCACTGTATATGGGATTGTCAAAAAAGGGGGTGCAGGGAGAGTAATCCTGTGGTTCTCAGTAACAGTATAAGAGGACTGCTCTAATATATATAGGTGTGTTCCAGTGCCACAAAGTCGAATGCTGGCGATGATAATGTGACAGGGGATAAATGGGCAGGTGCCCACATCTCCTAAGGGGTATGGGAGAGAACTGTGAGAGCTATAATGTAGGTATGGACATTATAAAAAGGGCTGCAGGAAAAGGTAAGTAACAATAAAAGGGGAGAGGATATGTCTTCGTTGTAAGCTCACTCATTAAAAGGCAGAGGACGGAGTAAGATTGTGAAGCAATAAAAATATGAGAGGAGAGATCTCTCTCTTACCTGACACCAGGGCAGTCCTGTTTCCGGGAACCATTTGTAAACACTGACACCGTACTGTGCTATTAAATAAGGAAGTCTTGCGAGACTGCTGATGTCATCAGGTCTAACCCAGAAGGATTTGCTGCTGTGTGTTAAAAGTACAGTGGCCCATCAGGAGCAGAGACTTTCCTAGGGAGGTTTTGGTGGCCATGTTAAGTGTGACATAGTGAATAAAAAAGCCGTGGGAAATTGAAGCTAAAGATAGTATGGAGCCGTAGTGGCTGGATAGTATTATGGTTAAGGTCACTGCCTCTGACACAGGGAATCCCAGCTCCTCCAGTTCAGCAATCCAGCACCCATTCAGTAAGGAGTTCTTTGGTCTGAGAAAGTCATGTATTATTTAGTTTCAGGATACAAGGCCGATATGATATTGCAACCACAAATAATCAATAAAATAAAATAAAAACCATAGAGGTGGCAATAATTAAAACAATAATTACCGTATTTTTCGCCGTATAAGACGCTCCGGCATATAAGACGCACCCAGATTTAGAGGGCAAAAATCAGGAGAAAAAGAAAAAACTAAACCTAGGTGTGTCTATGATGCAGGGGTGTCTTAAGGACTTTTTACCCCCCCCCCTTTCCAGTTACATTACATACTATTACACCACATATGGGTACAGTGTTATGTGCTGTGTCCCCCTGTGCCTGCTGTGTCTCCCTGTGCCTGCTGTGTCCCCCTGTGCCTGCTGTGTCCCCCTGTTCTGCCTGCTGTTTCCCCCTGTGCCTGCTGTGTCCCCCTGCTCTGCCTGCCATGTCCTCCTGTTCTGCCTGCCGTGTCCCCCTGTTCTGCCTGCAGCCCCCTGTGCCAGTGTCCCCCGTCCCCCTGTTGTGGCAGTGTCCCCCTGTTGTGGCAGTGTCCCCCTGTTGTGGCAGTGTCTCCTGTTGTGGCAGTGTCCCCTATTGTGCCAGTGTCCCCTGTGGCAGTGTCCACTATTGTGCCAGTGTCCCCTGTGGCAGTGTCCCCCTGTTGTGGCAGTGTCCCCCTGTTGTGGCAGTGTCCCCCTGTTGTGCCAGTGTCCCCCTGTTGTGGCAGTGTCCCCTGTGGCAGCGTCCCCTGTGCCTGTGGCCCCGTTGTCCGTGTGTCCTCCAGTGCCGGTGTCCCCCTGTGCAGGCAGTGTGAATACACATACATTACCTGCTCCTGCCGCCACGCTCCTGGCTCCCCGATCCTCTTCTTCCATCTACCGCTGCCCGCTGCTGCCCCCGCCGAACATCGCTGGCCGGTCTTAGCCGCATGGATACGCTATCAGCACACCACGTGCCGGGGTCACGCATGCCGCCGAACAACGCTGGCCGGTCCTAATTATCCGTGCAGGGATACGCTATCAGCGTGCGCCGGGTCACACATGCGTATGCGTGACCCCGGCGCACGTGGTGTGCTGATAGTGTATCCCTGCGTGGCTAATTAGGACCGGCCAGCATTCGGCGGCATGCGTGACCCCGGCACGTGGTGTGCTGATAGCGTATCCCTGCGGCTAATTAAGACCGGCCAGCGATGTTCGGCGGGGGCAGCAGCGGGCAGCGGTAGATGGAAGAAGAGGATCGGGGAGCCAGGATTGGAGCCAGGAGCGCGGCGGCAGGAGCAGGTAATGTATATAGTGCTTCCCTGCGCACCTCTGCATCTCGAAATCCGCACCTTCGCCGCATAAGACGCACCCACTTTTCCCCCAACATTTTGGGGAAGAAAAAGTGCGTCTTATACGGCGAAAAATACGGTAATAGCAGTAATATTGATCATAATAACAAAAAACATACATAATAATAGGCAGACTAGGAAAAGGATAGAGCCTGTTAGAGAAATTTTAATGGAGTAAACAGATACAAAGAAACTATTCTTGGACTCCATGGGCATTATTAAGTGTCCCCATGGGCGCAACCAATAATGGTAATTAAAGGGGCATATTAAAATTGAGGTTAGTATTTTGGTCTAGTTAGGGTTAATAATTGTGTCATTCAAAGGCAATTGTTGTCAATCTGAATTGGCCCTATTACACACTTCATAGTTGCAACAATATTTGCTTCAAGTAAGAAACAGAACTAGCATTGCATTGGTCATCTCTACTTCTCATAGAGCAAGAGAAGGGCAATGAGTGAATTTAATGCATGTGAACGATCTGGGTATTGACAGCTCAGCACTGCTGGTTTAAGCACTGTAGTTGACAGCACAAGCAATAGTCTGGCAATTGCAAAGGCAAAATGGTTCAACACACAAACTAACAAATAAACTATAAATCTGACATACAGAGATTGCCAGCAGCTGCCAATAAAACCACCTAAACTCAACATGAACATTTCCGATATTGCACTGGCTGCTGTGTAACCTTCCACACATATTGCTTCTGCATGGAAAGTCCTCTGCTGTATATCCTCAGCAAATACTGCTTCTGCATTGGGAGGTCCTCTGCAGTAAAATCCCCAGCAAGTAACTCTTATCAGTGGTAGGTCCACTACTGGAAACCCCTCAGAAAACAACATTTCTGCATGGGAGGTCCTCTGCTGTAAAACTTCAGCAAAAAATGCTTCTGCATTGGAGGTCCTCTGCTGCATAGTATCATCAAATAATGCTTCTGAAGGTTCTTTATTGTTACATTTAGTGTGGCTACCTTCTGGTGCTCCATTCAAATGATCCAGCAGTGAGATTACCTTTGTGCTGGATAGAGCTGACTTGGTAAGGGGCTTCACTGACTTCCAGCCATGAGTATCTGTGTGGATGAGCTGAACTGCCACAACAAAGAAAAACAAAAGGCCCACAAACACATACATAAGTCCAAGAACAAATTGCTATCATTGTACTTTCAAGCTGAAGAGGAGTGTACTTGCAGAACAGTGATGGAAGGTACTTTTTCCAGATTCCTGTATTCCTGGTTTCTAATTTCTTGTCATTCTAGAGGATAAATGCAGAGATTCCTTAAAGTGATCCTTAAGTCAAGTATAAAAAAATGAGATTTACTCACCTGGGGCTTCCCTCAGCCCCCTGCATCCGATTGGTGCCCTCGCAGCCCTGCTCTGACGTTCCAGAACTCGCCGGCGAACACTTCCGGTTTGGCCGTCACCGGCCGACAGGCATGGGAACGCGAGTGATTCTTCGCGTTCCCAGCCTGTATATCGCCCCCTATGCTGCTATTGCGGCCTCCCATACCTGTCGGCCGGTGACGGCCAAACCGGAAGTGTTCGCCGGCGGGTCCTGGAGCGTCAGAGCGGGGCTGCGAGGGCACCGATCGGCTGCGGGGGGCTGAGGGAAGCCCCAGGTGAGTAAATCTCATTTTTTATACTTGACTTAAGGATCACTTTAAAGGGATACTTAAGCCGCAAAAAAAAAAAATCCGTTTTACTCACCTGGGGCTTCTACCAGCCCCCTGCAGCCATCCCGTGCCCTTGCAGTCACTCACGTTTTTTTCAGTGTTTTCAGTCAATGGGCTCACTGTGCCTGATCACCTGTCTCCTTCTTTGCATTCCCATCTGCTATAGTGCTATTGTGGTTGGGAACGCATAGAAGACTATACGTCGCCATGCCTGTCGGCGAAACGAGACTACCTGGCGGTGGGGGACAGGAGGATCCATGAGTGACTGTGAGGGCTTAAAGGTTTACTATCAATACCCAAGTGTTCTAAAATGACAATGTACAAATAATGTCTAAGTAGCTGTGTAAACATTTTCCTACTTTTCATGTTAAATATCAGAGTCAAAAGCTTTAATTCATTGAGTGTAGGATTTAGCTATATTGGGACAAATCAATTGCAGAAGGGGTGTCTGCTTAAATGCACAGCCAGTGTTGCATATCAGACTACAGAGTATTTTTCTCTGAAAGCAAAAATGGCATGAAAAGCTGTGACAATTACAAATGTTCATAAGTTTCCTCTGCTCTCTTCACACACTTCAGTCAGAAACACAGGACACAGCAGCTGCAGCTGTTGGGAGCTCTCTCTCTCTCACACACAGCGTTACGCACAGGGTTAACTGATCAAGTGTAAGGGGAATTTCCCCTCCCCTCATGGTTCATTCTGCCGTCAGTTTTGGCATCAGTAAAGTTTGAAAGTGTTTTGATAACAGTAAACTAAAAGGTTGCCAGTGAAATGTATACCAGTACTTAGCAGCACTTCCCACACAATTCCTATCTCAATTGAAAAACATGTAAATCGATAATGTTCCTTTAAGTATCCCTTTAACTCTTTGGCTTCGACAAGTTATCATGATCTGCTTTTTTTATCAGGAGGATGTTACAGTCACAGAGGGAGGAGTCATCCCAACCCAGCAACCTTATCCATTGAATTGAGAGCAACCAGGATCACAATCTCTTCATTCAGTCACTGGCCATGGCAAGAGTAAAACACTATCCCTGTTCAACACAGCTTCACAGGAAGCAAATTCTGCACATGGATTATTTACATTAAGATGATTGCGTTGACATATATATTGATTGAAAAAAAAAATCTGATTCCATTTTAACAGTATACATTGTCAGTGATAGAGCTGCTGGAAAAGTATATAGAAACTAAAGTGCATGTAATAGATGCAGCATGCTAGCCAGCCATATTCAGGTGCCAGGCTTGGCACCAGATCTGACCAAACTCTTTTCCAAAGTCTTTACTCTGTTTTGTGTCTCAAACAATGATGTGTGAGTAGGTAGTTCTGACACTGATGCTGAAAAAAACACTGTGTTCAAAGAAAGGACAACAATATATAATGCTGCAGAGTTCTATATCGCTACATCAGTCATACATTCTTGTATTTCAAAATTTCAAATGCAGAACGAATGCCCATTGCCAAAAAAACAAGAGACTGGTATATGTATACAAAGCTTCCAAAAACTAACACTCAGTAACATGACCACTAAAGATTTCATTCACAATACATGCACACATTTAGAGTTCTGAGATGGAGCAAAGGGACTTTGTTATCCACACTTGGAAAACCTATTAAAGTATAAACATGATACAGAAATGCTCTTCTATAGCTACGTTCATGTCTGTTTTTAACTAAAAGCATATTATTTACATGTTTCGCAGATACATGTCAATGGACCTGATTTACTATTGCCCTGGTAAGTGGTAATGGCTGGAGATTTGGGTAAACTTTTGATTGCTGGCTGCATTTATTACATAAAATGAGCATGAGTGCACCCACAAACCACAAAAAGTCACACCAAGGCTTAACTATTCACTGGCTGTTACTATAGGGTTTTAAACCACAGGTGATGTCTTCAGTGATCACCAGAAAATAGAAGGCATTTCTGTTTTTTTTACATGGATTTTATCAAGATTAAAAACATGACTGAAACATCAGCCAATAATAATTGTATAGAGATAGTCTATGTTTAAAAAAAAAAAAAAAAAAAAAAAAAAAAATATATATATATATATATATAAAATAAACAAAACAATACCATAGTTCTAAGATACTCATTAAATGTGTAGGTTGGGTAGTTAGCCATTTACAACAACAACAAATAACATTTGTAAATTGATTTTCTACCGTAGGACTCAAAGCGTATAAGCGTGGCTCAGACCAGTAATTGGTTGATTGGTAAATTTTAGTACAGAGGAAGAATTCTATGAGTCTGCAAATGCCTGCCAGGCTAAAAGGTGGCTTTTCAGTCTGGATTTGAATAACTCCAGGGATGGAGCTGTCTTTACTGGGTGTGGTTGGGAATTCCAAAGAGTAGGGGCAGCATGACAGAAAGTTCTGGCTCCAAAAGTTTTGAGGTGCACTCTGGGAGTGACCAAGTTTATGGATCCTGCTGATCTGAGGTTGTGAGAGGTGTGGTGCAGTTTCAGCAGATCCTTTGTGTATCCAGGGCCCAAATTGTGTGGGGATCTAAATGTCAACAGTCCAATCTTGAAGAGTATTCTCCATTTTACAGGTAGCCAGTGCATTGAGTAAAGAATCAGTGTAATGTGACAGTGACGAGGCTGGTTTCTTAATGTGACAGTGGCAACGTTGGTTTGTTAGCAGACTGGCATCTAGGTTGGTTTGTTAGGAAGGAAAAGACAATATGCATGTTCCTTGCTCGCTCTCTCTCTCTCTCTCTCGCTCTCTCTTTCTCTCTCTCTCTGCAAGAACAATGGGAATATTCAGCAACATATTTAAATATAGCATTATTATTCCTTTTTCCCCCTTTCACTCATCCTTGTAGGGAACTTTGAAGTGAAGACCAACCCTTATCCATCTCCACTGGCATAAGAGTGCTATGACAGGTACGAGAGGATTTTCCTTTCACCTAAAGCCTCAGTGTAAAAGCCAACAAAACTAATGCTGAACCTGCGATGTGAAGTTACATGTATGCGCTATCACTATGGGCTCGATTCACAAAGCGGTGATAACCCAGTGAAAGACTTTAGGCGTGATAACCATTTTTATCATGCCTAAACTAAGTTTAGGCATGATAAGTTTAGGCATGATAAGTTTAGATAAGTTTAGATCGCGCGCAAAGTCCCGCACGCAAAGCATTAAACTCTATGCAAAGTGCACCAGACTTTGCTAGCGCAAAACTTTTGATCAGCTGTGCACTGCGGTGCTAACCCAGTTTGTGCTTAAACTTATCACGCCTAAAAACTTATCACACCTAAACTTATCATGCCTAAACTTATCACACCTAAACTTATCACATCTAAACTTATCATGCCTAAACTGAGTTTAGGCATGATAAAGGGCTTTTCACCAGCGTGCTAACTGTTAGCACCGCTTTGTGAATCAGGCCCCTATGTGTGTTATAGGCCTACTTGCAGACCAGCTTGTGGTGGGTGCTTAACACAGTTTTTGTAAATCAGGCACACTGCTTGCTTAGTTCCCATCCTCAGACCCACTCTTTCTTCTTACTTAGCAAAATAAATAAATAAATAAATAAATGTAAGAATGAGCTACTGAGTTTTGCTGAATTCAAAATTTTGAGTTTCTGGTTTGAAATGAGCATTTTTAAGTTGAAATACAAAATTCTGAAATCTCTTACTATCATGTTTGTCAGTTGTGGTACCAACTTTCAAAGTTAATGTCAAAACCTCTAAACATGATTTTGTCACCATCACCAAATTCGCACCATGGCAAAAAATGGGTGTGGCCTTGCCAATGAAGAAAGTGTTGTGAAGCGGAAAAGTGGGTGTGGTAATGACATGATGCGGGTGGAGCCAAATACAGTGCTAGTGAAATACAGGTAGTCCCCGGTTAACAAATGAGATTGGGACTGTAGGTCCGTTCTTAACCTGAGTATGTTTTCTTTTGCCCCCCCCCCCCTGTTTCCCCTGTGCCTCTTTTGTTTCCTTGTGTCACCTCACTTCCCCTTGTCACTTCTCTGTTCTCACTGTGCTTTGTCCCTCTCTGTGTTACCTCTGTTTTTCCTGTGCCCCTTTTGTCCCCGTCTGTTCCTCCTGTGCCACTTTTGTCCCTCTCTATGTCCCCCTGTGTCACCTCTTGTCACCCTGTATCAGTGTGTCAACTCTTGTCCCTTTACCCTGTCCTAATCAGGTATAGGTGCCCCCAGTAAAGGTAGCCAGGCATATATGCCCCCAGTATAGGTATCCTAGTGGTGCCCCAGTATAGGTTAGCCAGTTGCAGGTCTTGCTCTCAGTATAGATTAGCCAAATACAGGTGGTGCCCAAGCATAAGTTAGCCAGGTATAGGCCACCAATGGAGACTTACATAACCCCACTCCAGCGCCAAACCCTCTTGCCGCTCTCTCCTCCTGTCGCTGCCTCAGCCTCATGGGTTTTCACATCCTACCACCATGGTTACTTACTCTGATGTCATAAGAGGCTACCGTTAGGGTAACCATGGAGACAAGCCACGAACCGGGTGAGGCAGCAACAAGAGGAGAGAGCAGCAAGAGGATTCAGTGTGCTTGTAGGCTCGTGGCATCCCTTGGGGCAGTACATGAGTTCACATTAATAGATCTTCCAAATGTCACCTTAATTCCCACCACTGGGGTCTACCACCACATGCAAGGTGGAAGTTACATGTACTCCTTACTGGGCACAGTAGATGAGGATGAACAATTTTTCCATATGGCTTTTTATTACTTAGGGTCCAGAGTCCACAGCTCCAGATTCACTGGTAGATGCCACCATGCACCACAGGGAACAAGGATTTAAAAGGGGAATGGATTCAATGCTGTAAGCGTCTTTTAAAGTTCATAAAATTAAAGCAACAATTTACATTTAAAAAAACAGACAGTGTGGGGTCCCTCTTCTCACACTATTAACCCCTTGTTCCTCATGCAGGTGTAAGGATCCGCTCAGCTGGCTGCACAGGCAGACAGCTGTTTGACCATTCCTTGTGTCTGAGGGATGAAGGTCTCTGGATAAGAGACCTGGCTTTGTCTTGCAAGTTCCAGACCTGCTCTGCTGCTGAGGGATTTACATACATTGGTTATGCAAATCATCTAGCTGCTGGCAGTATAAAGATTGGGATCACCCACAATCCTTGGCTGGTCATTCCTTCAGGGTTTGTTGAAACACTCCTAGAGTGGCAGCCATGCTATTTCTTGTTAAAGTTATCTTAGGGTAATTCTTGGAACTGTACTAGGCAGTTTCCTAGTGCAGTTAGATTGCCTATCTGTTTTGTCTGTCTGTTGCAATTGTCCTGTCCCAGCGGTGGTCGACAGGAAATCGTTCTGTTTGTCTGGGTGCTACTGGGGCAGCGGTTGCTATCGGTAGTCCCTTCTGATCTGTCTTGCTTGGATCGCACTAGCCTCTAGCGGTAGCGGCAGTGGATCCTTCTGTTCTGTTTTGCCTGGATCGCACTAGCCTTGCGCTAGCACTGTGGATCCTTCTGTTCTGTTTTCCTGGATCGCACTAGCCTCTAGCGGTAGTGCTGTGGATCCTTCTGTTCTGTCTTGCCTGGATCGCACTAGCCTTGCGCTAGCACTGTGGATCCTTCTGTTCTGTTTTCCTGGATTGCACTAGCCTCTAGCGGTAGTGCTGTGGATCCTTCTGATCTGTCTTGCCTGGATCGCACTAGCCTTGCGCTAGTGCTGTGGATCCTTCTGTTCTGTTTTCCTGAAATATAGCTGGAGCAGCGGTTGCTACCAGCTATCTCACTTGCCTGTCTTGCTTGGATTGCACTAGCCCCTCGCGGTAGTGGCTGTGGATCCTTCCTAGCTTATTCCTGTTTTCCGTTTGTCTGTCTTGTTTGATACGAACGCTTGCGGTAGGCTCGGTGAGGTAACCGTTAAGCAAGCGCTCGCGTTCTCTGTTTCGTGTTTGTCTGTCGGTGGTTAGTTAGGCGTGCTTGTCTCTGTTGTGCTTAACACGCGGAGACCGCGCTGTAAACGCGTTCGCTGTTGCGAATGAGTGCGGTGTTCGCGTTTAGTTAGCATTTGTTATTTTTGTTCCTTCTCATTGTCGTTTGCTGTGCCTTTGCTCCTCTCGTGTTCTGTTCTGATCTGTCTTGTGTCACTTCTGGCGATCGCCCTTCTCGCGATCGCGTTCCTACTTTTGTTTCTGCTGATGTGTGTTCACCGTCGCAGGGTCGCGACTAGATTGGTGAACACACATTCATCCTGTACCTGTGCTCTTTCTCTTTAAGGGCTGTTCAGCCCCGCATTGTCTTGATCTGTACAATCCCCATCTGGCATCTGTGGCCGTGCAGCGGTTGTACTCGTCTGCACTCCACAGCGCCATCTGCCGGTGGGAATTGCTCTCTACTGGTGCTTGCACCAAAGCTGGGTTCCCCCCTTCATACGCTTGTGGAGGATTTCCGCCGTGTCAGCGCATGACTTGTGCGCTGATCACGGAGATTATTCCGCATTCGTTACAGCAGGCCAGTATTTCTCAGGGATTCTAGAGCCTGCAACCATAGGGCTCTGTACCCTGAGAAACACCATCCCACATGAGCCATAAAATTGGGGTATTCTGTGAAAAAGGAGGCAGCAAAGCCTCCGCCCTTTGCAGAACATCCTTTATTTTACGATTACTGATGGTATGCTGAAAAAATGTCGCCTCCTCAAGCCTAATGGCTTAAATTTTAGGATCCAGGATCTAGTAGAGAATGTAGTATGTCTAAAACCTTTAGGAAATGAGAAGTCCAGTCTACACTCTGTAACTCAAAGGGCGTCATCTAATACTGGAACAGAGTTATTGATGCTAATTTTTCCTTGAATAACTTGGACAGGCGGGCATTTGTTTACTCTTTGGTCAGGTCCAATTGGATCAAATAAAACTGTTCCCAGGCAATCAATTAATTTGTCTGTATGAGGCATGGAAAAGGTGTCAAATTTAGTCATCTTATTCAATTTATGAAATTAATTGCAAAATCACCAACTCACATCTTGTTTGGGCACTCTGTAATGAAGCTCGACCAAATGCTATTGGACTCCTTCTCCAAGATGCACTGCCTGTTATCCAGCTTCTAGAATGCAATAAAGTTTTTGCTTTACCCTATTCACAGATTGGTGATGATGGCATCCTCTTTAGTAGAGATGGCCCAAACGGTTCGCCGGCAAACGGTTCCCGGCGAACTTCGGTGGTTCTCGTTCGCCCCATAGTGCATCATAAGGGTCAACTTTGACCCTCTACATCACAGTCAGCAGGCAGATTGTAGCCAAACAGGCTACACTCCCTCCTGGAGCCCCACCCCTTTATGAAAGGCAGGCAGCATCAGTGTGAGGATCCGCGTGGCTGCCTGCGCAGGCAGGCAGCCTTTTGACCACTGTTCAGGTCTGCATTCTGCAGGTCTCTGGAAGAGAGACTTTTGTCAGTTGTGCAGCTTGTTGCTGAGGAATTTGCATATGTTTGTCATGCAGATGGCCTAGCCACATCCTTTGTGGGCTTGCTCTATAAAGAGCTATGTTTCCCACAGTAAGTTGCTGGTCATAAGGATTCTTTCTGTGAAACACTCTGGAGAATGTCAGCCTTGCTCATTGTTTGAAAGATTAGCTTAAGAGTAATTCTTGGGACTGCACTCGGCAGGTTCCATTGTGCAGTTAGGATTGCATATCTGTTTTGTTTGTCTGCCGCGATTGTCCTGTCCCTGCGGTGGTCGACAGGAGGTCGTTCTGATCTTTGTTCTTGGAGTATAGCTGGAGCAGCGGTTGCTACCAGCTATCTCCTCTATCTGTCTTGCCTGGATCGCACTCGCCTAGCGCGAGTGCTGTGGATCCATCTAATCTCCATCTCTCTGTCTCCCTGGATTGCACTGGCCTCTTTTCGCTAGTGCTGTGGATCCTATCTCTCGCTTGTCCCTGTTTTTGTGTGTCTGTCTTGTCTGCTACGAACGCTTGCTGGAGGCTCGGTGAGGTAACCATTAACAAGCGCTCGCGTCCTCTGTTTCATGTTTGTATGTCGGTGGTTAGTTAGGCGTGCTTGTCTCTATTGTGCTTATCACGTGGAGACCGCACATGAACGCGTGCACTGTTGCGAATGAGTGCGGTGTTCGCGTTCAGTTAGCGTTTGTTATTTTCCTTATCTCCTCATTGTATGATTTGCTGTGCCTTTGCTACTCTCGTGCTCCGCCTTGCTGTAGCCTTGTGTCGCGTCTGGCGATCGCACCTCTCGCGATCGCGTTCCTACTTCGTATCTGCTGTGGTGTGTGCACCGTCGCGGGTTGGCGACTGGTTTGATGCACACGCATACAATCTGTCTCTGTGCTCATTCTCAATCGCCTCTCTTGCAATTGCGTTTCTTCCCTTCATACAATTCCTGTCTGGCGTGTGTGGTAGGGCAGAGGAGCTGTTCCTCTGCACTCCGCAGCTCCACCTGCCGACGGGGGTTTCCCTCTACAGGTGCATTGCACCTTCTGCTGGGTTCCCGCAGATTATACGCTTGTGGAGGATTTCCGCAGTGTCAGCGCACATCCTGTGCGCTGATCACGGAGAGAATCCCACAATCGTTACAGTATGACCAGCCCAACCAAAATTCCCAGCATAGAGGGAATTTCCGATTTGTATGATTTTGTCGAGTATGGCTCCTGTACCTTTAAGAGATTTAAAAATCTTGAACCTGAAACAGCGGGTGAATTTTTGTCTGAGTGCACTAAACTTTTAATGAATCCTGAATTCCAATGCACCCCAGTATCTACCAGGGCACCCCAAATGGCCTACCTTCTGTTTGGGGGCGAAATGTTAAAGTGGGCTTATGATGTGTTAGATCATACCACCCTGAGTCAAAGACCCCTGGAATTTTTGGCTTTTACAATTCATAATTGGCTGAGACTACCTCAGTTACCATATCCCCTTAACGAGTTGTTGTCGGCAGCTCAATCAGCTGTTCCATCTACTCAGTGCAAAATCTCTCAGCCTGCAAAGATTTGCATTAACAGCTCATCCTCTTCCAAACAACAGCCATCCAAAGCCTCTAAGTCTAAACGTAAAAGATCTAGGAAGGCTACCCAGCGGAAAGATTCGTTGCCCATAGCAACCACAAATAAAAAGGTTGTTTCTGTCAAGTCTGAAATGTGCAAAGCCATTCAGTGTGATAATGATATTTACCATGATGTTGGTTTGTCTCCGGATTTTTTGCCTCAATCCAAAGCTTGTGTGGATCCTACTATAGGTAGGATCGCCCACTATATTAAAGCAGTTAAAAAATCTGTTCTTGTTCCTGAACTCCACCCATATGGAGATTATCTGGATACTGGCCTGTTTGAACCTCCATTTGCCTCATGGGACATTGGGGCCTTGATGGAGGAATTTGATTTTGATTGGAAAGCCTTTTGCGATTTTTACATCGCAAAAAGTGAAGATGAATGATTGTCTCGATTCTATGTACCTTTTGATTGATTCCAATGAATGTGATGAGGGTGATGTGGATCTGATGATTTATGTATGGCAGACGATTTTGGATGAGGTACACACACACCAACCAATTGATTCCAATAAAGAGACATCGTTGTCGGATGATTGTTCCTGCCTTTCTGGGTTAAAGCATGTGAGTCGTGACATTGTGCGATCTGAAGTGAGTGGGTGTGCCACTGTGGTTGATTCCTGTGCGAATCCTGGAGGATTCTCTCCTGACTGCGTGCGGTTTGAATCTGTGTGATCTGATGCCTGTTTCCCTGATGTTGTCGCTATTTCTACTGCAGATGCGTCTTTGTCTCACCCTGTTCACACCTGTAAGGGCCCGTTGCCTGGTGACAGTTGCTCCAGTGTTTCTATCCTGAACGCCTTAGAGTCTGCCCCGCAGATTGCGGAGGTTTGCACTATGGAAACGTCAGTTTCACAACCTAAAGCGATTTTTGATTCGCAAGTTTTGCGTTCTGACTCCTCGGATTTGACATTGTTAGCCAAATCTAAGAGTGAGACAGCGCTTCGGTTTTGCGAATCTAATTCTGAAGCATCTTTGCTGGGTCCAGAGAAAGTTTCTCTGAGCCTGCCCTGTACCATGAATAACAATATGATGTACAATCACACTGACATTTGTGAGTCCCTTTCTTGTTCTGAGGAAAATGCTGATTCTGCACCCTGTACCCTGGATGAGTTAATATGGCCTTGTTTAAAGTCTCCTGCAGTGTCCCTAGAGGCTCGTCTAGGTATTGCTACTATACTCACCTGTTTTTCTGCAGTTTTAGAGTTGCAAGCTAGTTTGACTGCTACGCAGAATTCTGGGTGCAGTGAGATTAAAGTTAGGGAGTCAGTGTGTGTTCCAGTAAATATTCCTGTACATTCCGCTTATGATGACGAAATTCAGTCTCAGTTTATGGTGGAACGTTCCCTGGGACATCTGCCCTGTCCACAAAATAAAGTTCCAGTTTTGCCCTATAACATGGATAGTTCAGAATCCCTCTCAGAAAACTTGAAAAATGATGTTCCTAAAGTATTGTCTGATGTCCTGGAGACCTCCGAGTTCCTCCCAAAGGGTATAGAACTTGTAGGAGATGTCTCTTGTCCCCCAAGTCCTTCTGAAGTGTTGCCCACTTAAGTAAGCATTGCTGTTGTGCTGACTACCTTTGCAGCTCTGGTGGAGCTCCGTTCATATGTGACCACTGCTCGTGATGATTCTCTGCTGGTTTTGGTCCTGTCGTGCCGGTCTCTGAGGTTGGCAGTTCCCCGACATGTTCTGAGGTTTCTCCTATGCTGGTGTACCCCAATGTGCTCTGTGACCCAGAAAGCCCAAGTGTGCC
This sequence comes from Hyperolius riggenbachi, assembly GCF_040937935.1. NCBI lineage: Eukaryota > Metazoa > Chordata > Amphibia > Anura > Hyperoliidae > Hyperolius > Hyperolius riggenbachi. The sequence continues at coordinate 210,516,694 of NC_090646.1, read as the reverse complement.
TCGGTTTCCAGCATGCTCAGATGCTTCCTCGGTGGAGACATGCTCTGATATGGCCTGCCTGCTTGCATGCCCAGAAGTGGTCCCTGAAAGTCTTGATCTTGATGGGTGTCCTCGTAATTCTGAATCCGGAATTGTCATTGGTTCCATGGGGGTTCTTGATAATTCTCCATGTGAGCCTGGTGATTGTTCTGCCCTCTTGGGATCTCTGTGGAGCTTCGAAGGGTTCTGGGAGATTCCGGGAGAAAGTTTGCTTGGTACCCTGGATAAGATCAACAGTGGCTTTTGTGTTGTAAGGGACACCTTCTGCTGGGTTCCCGCAGATTATACGCTTGTGGAGGATTTCTGCAGTGTACTGTGCACTTTTGGAGTTATTATTAAATGTTACTTTAAACTGTAAGTAACTTGCCCGTTGTCCGGCCATTTCTTCTAGAAGGGAGGTGAGTCCACCACTTCGCCCTTTTTAACGATTTTAATTAATTTTACTCTACCTGGCGCCTCTGTTATCCTGCTACAAAATAATTTAATCCACCCTTGGTAGAGGGGTGTATCCCCACTTTTTCCTATCTACAGTGAGCGACTTCTTAGACCTGAGCGGGGTCAGGTTATAATTCTCCTCGCCTGCTCGCCCAGTGGTTGCCTTGGTGGCGACCTACCTTTGTGAGTATAGTCATCTTCTTCATCACCAGATACTATTACATTAACATACTACACCATATCGGGCTCTCGGTTTCCCTCTCTTTACAAGGTGCACATTGTAATACCCATCACTGCATATACCTACCTGTTGTGTTCAGTGCACCTACCTACCTACGTGAGTGCATGTGTGTGATATACCACTCCTTGCATACCTGTTAACTGCACCTGTGTGACTGCACATTGTATTACTCAAGTCAGTGCATACCTTTCACTTCATCCCCCCTCCCCTGACATGGACAATACGGACAAAACAGGTAGAGGCAGAGGTAGAGGCAGACCCAGAGGAAGGACAACCGGCAGGTCTGTGCGAGGTCGTGGTGATGTGATTTTGTGCGGCCCTGGACCAAAGTACAGTGCTCAGAAGAAGGCACGTCCCGTCAACTCCCAAGATTGTCAGGACGTGGTTGACTATTTAACACAGAACACCTCATCTTCCGCAGCCACCAGCACTACTCCAAGTACCACATCCACTACATTTGACAGTTCGCAGGAGTTATTTGGTGGGGAAATCACTGATGCACAGCCATTATTGTTACAACCAGATGAAGGCGCTAAGCAAGTTACACCAACTCATATGTCTGAGTTAGGCGACACTATGGACATAATGTGTGAGGAGGACGATAATACGGATGCCACGTATGTTCCCAATAGAGGAGATGAACAGGGGGAAAGTTCAGAGGGGGAGTCAGAGAGGAGTAGAAGGAGACGAGTTTCTGAAAGAAGCAGGGAGAGCTTGTCATCAGAAACAGCTGGTGGCAGTGTAGGGCGCCATGTATCGCCATCTATGTACAGCCAGCCAACATGCCCTTCAACGTCAGCGTGCTGATGCCACCATAGTGCCATCACCCCAGGGGGGCTCAGTGGTTTGGACATTTTTTTATGTGTCTGCCTCAGATTGGAGCAATGCCATGTGTTCTCTCTGCCTCCAAATATTGAGCCGTGGAAAGGCCAACACCCACGTAGGGACAAGTGCCTTACGAAGGCACATGGAGAAAAGGCGCAAACTGCAATGGGAAGAGCACCTGAGCAAAAGCAGCACACAAAAGAAAATCCATCCTCCTTCTACTCTTCCTCCTTCAGGTGCATCATCTCCAGACGCTTTCTCCCTTGCACCTTCACAGCCAGGAGAAAGCCGTCACCCAGTACCTCTACAATTTCAGTTGAAGGACACAATCTGGGGAGATGGAGATGTTCTGGCCCAACAACTGGACACTCATGTGAAATGCATGCAGGCTCATTCAGCCATTTGAGGAGGTGAACAACCTGGTGAGTCGTAGTGAAGGCACCATCAGCGACTGGATCCCATACGCTTACTTCCTGGAGTGTGCCGTGCGTAGAGTGGTGGATCAAGCTGTGGAGGAGCGCGAAGAGAAACAGTTATGGGAGGAAGCGTTGTGGGATCAATTCGCATCATAACCAGATGTTTCCTCAACACCTGCGGCAGCACAGAGGGGGGAGGAGGAGGAAGAGTCGTGTGGGGAAGAGGAGTCAGACTCGGATGATGAGGAAGGTGTTTCTTTGGAGGAGGAGGCGGCGGCAGAAGAACAACCGCAGCAGGTGTTGCAGGGGGCTTGTGCTGCTCAACATTCCCGTGGTATTGTTCATGGCTGGGGGGAGGAGGAGGACTTAGCTGACATCACTGAGGAAGAGCAAGAGGAGATGGATAGTTCATCCACATCCAACTTTGTGCAGATGGCGTCTTTCATGCTGTCCAGCCTGTTGAGGGACCCCCGTATAAAAAAACTCAAGAGGAATGAGCTGTACTGGGTGGCCACGCTACTAGACCCTCGGTATAGGCACAAAGTGGCAGAGATGTTACCAACTCACCTGAAGGCAGAAAGGATGCGGCACTTGCAGAACAAGCTGGCAACTATGCTTTACAATGTGTTTAAGGGTGATGTCACAGCACAACGCAATAAAGGTACCACTGTCAGTAATCCTTCTCCCATGTCCACGCAGGCAAGGACAGGACGCTCCAGCGATCTCATGGTGATGTCAGACATGCGGACATTCTTTAGTCTAACGCCTCTCCTTAGCGCTTCCGTATCCACCCTCCACCAATGCCTGGACCAGCAGGTAGCCGACTACCTGGCCTTAAGTGTGGATGTAGACACTGTGAGCAGTGATGAACCCTTGGACTACTGGGTGCGCAGGCTTGACCTGTGGCCAGAGCTGTCCCAATTTGCCATCCAACTTCTGTCTTGCCCTTTCTCAAGCGTCCTATCAGAAAGGACCTTCAGCGCAGCTGGAGGCATTGTAACTGAGAAGAGAAGTCGCCTAAGTCACCAAAGTGTTCAGTACCTGACCTTTATCAAAATGAATGAGGCATGGATCCCAGAGTGCTACTGTCCGCCCGAAGAGTAAGTCAGGCCCCACACACAGCATCTATGCCTGCACGCCATGTGACTGCCTGCCCCAAGACTAAGTCGTTCCCCACACAGCATCTCTGCCCGCAGGCTGCTTGACTGCCTTCTCCGCCACCACCAACAGGGTCCAGGACTCCAGGTGGATTCCTGAATTTTTAAGGCTAGATAATAAGGTCATTGCTTCATTGTTGACAGACCAAATTTGATCAGTTGGACAGTCACTGTTGTTCTATCATTGAGCTACCACAGCCCGGCGACCATATGTGCTTGAAAACCGCCACGGCCTGCACTCTCGCCATGGTGCGCACCAATCCAGCATGGCCATCACAACACAAACAGCTGTTTGCGGTGCATTACACAGTGGGTTTGGTCTGTCAGTGTGAAGCAGTACTCTAATTACACTCACTGATTGATGTATACACATGCAAGATGTTTTAACCCTCCTGGCGGTATGAAACATTCTGCCAGGAGGCAGCTCAGCAGTTTTTGTTTTTTTTTAAATCATGTAGCGAGCCCAGGGCTCGCTACATGATAGCCGCTGCTCAGCGGCATCCCCCCGCCTGCTTCGATCGCCTTCGGCGATCTCCGATCAGGAAATCCCGTTCAAAGAACGGGATTTCCTGGAGGGCTTCCCCCGTCGACATGGCGACGGGGCGGGATGACGTCACCGACGTCAGCGACGTCGTGACGTCATTGGGAGTCCCGATCCACCCCTCGGCGCACGCACGGGGTCTGGGGGGGGGGGGGGGGGGCGCCTCAACGGATAGCGGCGATCGGGAGCAGGGCGGCGGCGGCAAAAAAAAAATTATGTAAATCGGCCCAGCAGGGCCTGAGCGGCACCCTCCGGCGGCTTACCCCGTGTCACACACGGGGTTACCGCCAAGGAGGTTAAAGCACGTTAGGCCTGCAATGTAACATTCAATGTGATTTCTGCTCTTAAAACGCTGCTTTGTATTCAAACCAGATTTTTCCCCGGGACTTTTGTCATGTATCCTACTCCGCCATGCCCCCCTCCAGGTGTTAGACCCCTTGAAACATCTTTTCCATCACTTTTGTGGCCAGCATAAATTTTTCTAGTTTTCAAAGTTCGCCTCCCCATTGAAGTCTATTGCGGTTCGCGAAAGTTTGTGCGAACTGAACTTTCGCGGAAGTTTGCAAACCCGGTTCGCGAACCGAAAATCGGAGGTTCGGGCCATCTCTACTCTTTAGTCACTGTCTCACTGATTATCTCGTGTTAAATCTGAGTGTATCGTTTATCAGAGCATAATTCACCTCACCTGTTGCTGGACTTCTAAAAAGCCTTCTGCTAACCTGGCTTCAGGAATTACAGAGTCATACCAAGCAAGGAGCTGTGATGACTCAGCTACCAAGGTTTCCCTATCCTTCCCTGGCTTTAGAAAATTTAAAGTAAACCTGGGATTTAATAAAGGAAGAATTCATACATACCTTGGGCTTCTTCCAGCCCCCTTTGGCCAGATTGCTCCCTAGCCACTATCCACCTCCTGGATCATCTGCTATGGCTCTCGGTAACTTCAGGAGTTGGGGCTTACTGCATGCGCAGTCCAGCCACGCACGCGTCCTGTCACACTCCTGTGGCCAGGAACGTTCTGCACATGCGCAGTACCACTGTGTGGAAACACGCTGTGGAGCCCTGCATGTGCCTATGCCGACTGGCCCTGACTGGCCAAAGTTACTGGGAGCATTGCAAAGGATCCAGGAGGTGCAGGACGGCGGCGAGGGAGCGATCATGTCGAAGAGTGAATTGCTCGGTATATATGAATTTTCCATTTATTTAATCTCAGGTACACTTTAAGTGATAGATTTGCTCTACTTTCCATCTTCCTAGCTCTTTAATCTCATCAGGGACTCTGTATGGCTGATTTTGTGGTGAAACCCCTCCCACAAATTATGTCAGTGCCTCACAACACTGAGGTACAAACATCACACTGTGGGAGCCTTGTTGCATTGTGGGAAATAACTGCTGTTACCAACTGCCAGAAAAGCAAGCAGCATCTCCTTCCAGTGACATCACCTGCCAGCAGTAAAAATTTCACCATGTGATAAATGTCATAATGTAAATCAGGGAGAGGCAAGAATTTTACAATGACTGACTAAATCATTTATACATATTTATTGTAAACATGAAGCACTTTTTATTACATTATTTTCATTGGAGTTCCTCTTTAAATGGAGTAATTAGCATTTCACCTACAGTATGTATTCACATTTTTAATCAGTATTGACATAGAATAATGGCTGTTGGTACTGCTTCTTCTTTTGTTTTGTTATGACCTTATATATAGCTTTTTAGCTTTTTATTTGTGTTTAGATTGTTAAGTGTGAGGTTGGCTTTATTTTTTTATATATATTACGGCCCAAACCAGAAATCGGCCATAATATAAATACCCGAACGCGCGCTGGCTCCGCCATTCGCATGGGGGTTTAGCTTGGGGTAGGTAGGAGACAGAGCTAAAGGTTAGGTGCCAGCATTGCCATCCAGGCCAGCCACAGTGCCCCAGCCTCACCACCACTGCCAGCAGCAGCCACAGTGCCTCAGCCTCACCACTGCCAGCAGCAGCCACAGAGCCCCAGCCTCACCACTGCCAGGCATTGGCAGCAGCCACAGTGCCCCTGCCTCATCACTGCCAGCAGACACTGCCAGTCCACTGCCAGCAGACACTACCAGCAGCCACTGTGCCCATTGTTTTTGTTGCCAGGCCAGCCACAGTGCACCTGCCTTACCACTGCCAGCAGGCACTGCCAGCAGCCGCAGTGCCCACCTTTTTTGTTGCCAGCCACAGTGCAACTGCCTCACCACTGCCAGCAGCCACAGTGCACATCATATTTGGTCCCAGTTTCAGTGCCAGCTGGGAACAGTTGTGCCCATAAAAAAACACAGTTTATTGAATGTTACTGCTGCTTATTGTTGAAAAAAAAACCCAGTACTTTCAGTGCCAGCTGGGAACAGTTGTGCCCATAAAAAAACACACTTTATTGCATTTTACTCGTGCTTATTGTTGCCAGCGTGCAGTTTTTCCCCATACACGTATACCTTTTTTTGGGAATTGTATTTGTTTTATTGGCAGTCAAGTATAATTGGTGCACTGCTCTGCAAACATGAGTCCCTGCTTTTATTCTGAGCCTAAGATCTATGTGTAAATGCCCCCCTACACTGTTTCCAACCCATTTTGCAGAAGTTTCCCTCATTTTGCAAGTTTTTTCAGGCATGCTCGGGTCCCCATTGACTTCAATTAGGCTCGGCGTTAGGCCGAATATCCCGAACATCCGGACCATGTTCGGCCGAGCCGACCCGAGCCTGAATATCTGGGTGTTCGATCAACATTAATGTATAAACACTAGTTTGTCAAATTAAGTTATATATTATTTCACAAAAGATACTGCCAAGGAGACATGGTGGAGGAAAACAGCAGGGGCACTGCAATGTGCTGGGTGCCACAGGGAGCGGCAAGCAAGGGAAAATGTCTTCAACAGGTACGTAAAGAGTTAATAAACACTAACAGAGGATTAATCCTTTTGCACTCCATCCATAAAATAAAAACTTTTTGGCTGGTGTTCAACCTTCTGGGATGCCTATGTGTGAGCCCTAAACATTTTCAGGCATTCTTCCCAAAATAAATTTAGCTTTATTGTTCATATGGAAATTATATATTTCAAAGGCAAAATAAAAGTTTGAAATCACCTGTGTTTGCCCAGCAGAATTGGCTGGAAAATGAATCCTAATTGGAAGTGACAGATGAAACTACTGCATACCCCATTGTGTGCTACAGTAGCAAAATAAAGTAATCATACAGCGCGTTTCCACAGATGGTGTCTGGTGTGATTTGGGTCACATGTAGGAAGACACATTTTTCACTAATTAATCAGCAGAGCTGCAGAAAGACTTTTCCACAAATGTAAACTTTAAAGCACACCTGTCACATGGTTATAAACATGCATAATGCACTGTTGTGCATGCTTCCTGACATGCTCTCATCACACAAATAGGGTCATAGGATTACAATCTTCAGGCTAATGAGCAGCCAAGTACTTACACATTGTGAAAGCCTTTTCATGCCATTCAGAGTCATACTGCTAAGTCAGCTAACGTTAGGGGTTAGGATGGTGGGTTTTAAGGTTAGGCATGGGGCTGGTTCAAGGTTAGTCATCGGGGGGGGAGGGGTTATGTAAAGGCATCAATGGGGTTGGTTAGGGTTAGGCATCAGCAGAGGGGGTGATTAGGGTTTGACCTTGGTGGAGGGAGGTTAGGCATCGGCAGGGGGAGTGGTTAGAATTAGGTATGGGCAGGGGGTTGATTAGGGTTAGGCATCAGAGAGGTAGGGTTCTATGTGAGAGTAGCATTAGCTTTAGCTGTAGTGAAATATCGATATTATCGTTATTACCACTGTAAAATAGTAGAATATCCATAAATGTTACAGATATTCTACTATTGGCTGTATCCAGGTGCCCACATTTCCTTGTCCCTTCATTTTACGTATGCAGAGAAGTTGCCCGACAGTTACCTGTAAATCTTCACCAGATTCAACAGTTTTTAATGACTGCCTTGGAAGTGCAGGGCTTTTAATTTAGAGCCTACACCTCTTGCGGCTTGTTATGGTGTGAATTGGGAAACTTTTTAGGAAGCATCACACTTGACAGTCACTTCTATTACCTTAATAATACATGTCCCAGAGGTTTGATTTAGAAGCTAAAGTAAAGTTCAGATATTAAATGGAAGGGAGTCTACTTTCTTATAACCCTGGCTGCTACTCACCCCTCCATTTGCAGCAGCAACTGCCCCTCCATTCTGTGTTCAGCCCCTTCATGTACAGAAGGTCCACACATTGCTGTCCATTTGCAGACTCCTTTTTTTTCTGTCTGCAGCCTTATCTTCCATATGAATTTGTTTGTCCTTTCTGTGAATTGGACGGTTTTCTAGCCAAGTGGAAACCAGGCTTAAAGTATACTCAATCAAGTGTTTCAAAAACTTCTCTTAAAGTGATCCTGAGTTGAGAGCGATATGGAAGCTGACATATTTATTTCCTTTCAAATAATTCTAGTTGTCTGGCACTGGCAGCTCTGCTGGCCTATAGTAGTGTCTGAATTATACTGAATTACACTAGAAATAAGCATGCAGCTACTGTTGTCAGTTCTGACAATGATGTCAGAAACACCTGGTCTGCTGCATGCTTGTTCAGGGTCTGTGACTAAAAGTATTAGAGGCAGAGAAAGGACAGCCAGGCAACTGGTATTGCTTAAAAGGAAATAAACATGGCAGCCTCCATACACCTCTCACCTCGGGTTCACTTTAAAGAGGAACTCCAGTGGCGTATACAGTATTAGAATGTTGTAAATTATTCAGGATACCTGCTTTTTTAGTTTCAGTTTCAGAAATACTTCCTATATCTTCAATTAGGGAAAGAAGAATTGAACCCCTGCTGATTTATTTTGTTTGCCCTCTGACCAAGAAATTAACAGTATATAAATTATCATAATCGCAGTATAACGACTCATTTAACCATCCGGTACATGGTACATGGCTGCTTACAGCTGATGTATGATTAGTATATCTTAAGCAGTTGCTCATCATATTCTGTAAAAATTAAGACTTGCCATTTGTATTACAAGATTTCTCTCCCTTACTTTTAAACACAATCTACTGAAATATTTTAATATAAAAGTGACAATTCAAAGGCTTCAAAGGATTATGTGGAACGTAATAGTTTACAAAACAATTTGTAACATCAAAGAGCTTATTTAGGTAGAATGTTCTGCCATAACATCCCCAAAAAGTTCAAGGCAGCATGTTCAATTCGGCTAGTGCACATCTGGCACACATTGCAATCTCTGGGAACTCAAGCATTTTGTAACAAGATGGCTGGTACTGAACACTCCCCCGCTGTATGCTTCAAAGCTAGCCTTTGTTCACAGACCCAGGGAGTTGGCATCATGCATGCTTTTTGCTAAGGAGTCCAGGTCATTGAAATCCCGCTATTTACTTTATTCTGTAAAGCATTTGTTTAGGAAGGTATTTCATTTCTATATGATTACAACTATATATAAAAAACAGATCAAGGTTTTTTTTTTCCTTACACAAATCCAAAGGATTGATTGTAATGGAAGTTGGATATTTTCCAAAAGTTTGTGGGTATATATTTCTGTGGGATAGAAAAAAGATAAAACATACAAGAAAGGTGGATATCATAGAGGTAGATAGGTAGATAGATAGGTAGATAGATAGATAGATAGATAGATAGACAGACAGACAGACAGACAGACAGACAGACAGACAGACAGACAGACAGACATGTATGCACTAAGCTCCGTTAAGCAGAATAACGATGAGTAGAGCATAATGCATTTAATGATAGGCAGTACCTAATGCATTGCATGTAATGTATTGCATTTTTCTGTACCCGACATACAGTAAGAGTTTATGCAGGTTATTCTGCTTAACCTCCCTGGCGTTCTGATTATATGCGGCGCATGGCCGCTGGAGGGTTTTCTTTGGCTAATTTTTTTTTTATCATGTAGCTAGCCTAGCGCTAGCTACATGCTTCCTCCCTCCCTTCGCTATCCCACCCAACCCTCTGATCGCCGCCGCCACAAATACCCAACAGGAAATCCCATTCTGAACAGGATTTCCTGCATGAGCTTCTCCCGTCGCCATGGTGACAATCGGGCTGACGTAATCGACATCATGAAGTCAGGGTGAGTCCCGATCCACCCCATAGCGCAGCCTGGCGGTGAATGGCCAGGCTGCACAAGGGGTCTGCAGGGGGGGGGCCCTCTTTTGCAGCGGGTAGCGGCGGATCGAAGGCGATCGTAACAATCATGCAGCTAGCAAAGTGCTAACTGCGTGTTTGAGAAAAAAATTATGCAAATTGCCCACCAGGCCCTGAGCAATCCAGTGCAGCTAGTCCGTAACGCCCAGCTGGTTAACACAGTTTAGTGCATATCCCCCATACATACAGAATAGCACAAGAGGGATCAACACACACCATACATAAAAATGTATTTTAAAAAAATAAACACGGGGGGGTTGATCAGATCCCACCAACAGAGAGCTCTGTTGGTGGGGAGAAAAGGAAGCGGGGGGATCACTTGTGTGCTGTGCTGTGCGGCCCTGCAGCTTGGCCTTAAAGCTGCAGGGGCCAATTTTGAAAAAAAATAGCCTGGTCTTTAAGGGGGGTTTACCACTGTGGTCCTCAAGTGGTTAAGGAGAGGTACATTTTGAGTTAATAAGTAAAAGAATATAAAAGAGTAAAAGAAATAAGAATAAAATAAAAGAGCATAAAGATGGCAGCCTCCATGTTCCTTTCTTTGCAGATTTATTGTGAGGAGTATCATTGAACTACTTAAAAATCTGTATTTTATACTGACGCTGCAGTGCTGACATACGTAACTGAACATAAAGAATACATCATGTATATCACAGACCAACAGCTAATACTGTTTGACAGAAAGCAAACAAGTAAAAGGAAACAAAGAACAAATAGACATCTTTGTAAAGCTGAATCTGAAAGCTGTATGTTGCGCAAGACGATACATTAGTACAAAGTGTATTCATGTTCTGCTCAAGTGAAGATGTTCCAGAAATCTTTCAAAGGCTGTAAATGTGTGATTTGCACAGACTCCTGCATTTCTCAGGACGTACACAGGAACCAGTGATAATAAAGTATGCTTGAGTAAGATCAAATAATTTTAGTTTTTTTCTTTATAATTGTGCCAGAATGGGCTCAGCTCATTTTTTTTTCATTTGACATTGATGTCTGCACTTTATAAAAGCACAAGAAGTGTGACTGGTATGTATGGATTTCTCCTACCAAATATGGCATATGGCTTCACAAGCCAGAGAACATCAGTGCAAATGAAACTCTGGGTATTCAAAAGGCTTCCTCTCTGCTGAAAACTGTGGACAACATTGAAGACAGACTGCATATATTTTATTTTACTTTAGCCTCAGGGGCGTAACAAGAGCCCCTGCAAGGGATGCAGTCGCAAGGGGGCCCTTAAGGGGAGAAGCCTGAGGGGGGGGGGCCTGGTTCAAGGGCCCTCAGGGCCATTTTTAAGGGGAAAAGGGGGTGCAGTGCAGGAAGAGGGAGCAGCAGGCACAAACAGCAGCGGGGAGGGGGGCCCGACTGCCCCTCCCTCACCTTGGGCTACCATCAGTGCTTGCCCCTCCAGCATCGACAGCAGGGGGGCCCATCCAAATTTTTACGCGGGGGCCTAGTGATTTCTAGTTATGCCCCTGTTTAGCATCCCCTTTTTATCGCTTAGAATAGTAAATCAGTTAGCAATACACAATGTTTTAGTCATTGCATGTCTGTAGTTTGACATACGTGCATGAAAAGGGGCTGCAAGCAGAGCAGGAGGTCATCTACCAGGCAGCCTAGGCAGGTGCTTGGGGTCTAATTGGTGTCAAGGAGCCCACCTGCCACCTTCTTTGACCTCTCTTCAATTCAGCTTAGCAAAAGGACCACATAGCTAGGTGCCCCAAATCTACTACCTTGCCTAGGACCCATTACATATTAATTCATCACTGGGTGCAAGGAAATTTCTGCACCCAATTTCGGCTATTGAAATATAGGTAACATTTACTGAGATTTTTCATTTCTAAAGTGTAAATTATCACAGTAAGATAACTAAAAGTAATACAGATATTTTACTACAACATAACACTACTCTCACACAAAACCTTCCCTTACTGATGCCTAACCTTAACCCCTCCCACACCTAACACTTAAAAATACCCCCCCCCCCCCCCCAGCCTAACCTTAACCATCCGCCCCATGCCTAAACCTTAAAACCACCCCCTCCACACCTAACCAGAACTGTCTCCCATCCCCCCATGCCTAAGCTTATATAGGAACTTTAAACCAGGATTTAAAATTCATCCCAATCAGTAGCTGATGCCCCCCTTTTCCATGAGAAAGATTTTCATTCTCTCCAATAGATTATCCGAGACATCTGTATGGTTGACATTGTTGTGAAACCCCTCCCACAGTGTGATGTCATGACCATGGTCCTGACAGTTTACTGTGTAACCTCCTTGCATTGTTGGAAATAACGGCTGTATTCAAATGCCAAGCAAGTCATATCTAAATCTGCAGAATGTTCGTTTATTAAGATTTTTATGCGCAGAGATCATCTGGCAGGTCAAAAGATGTCCTCACCTGTTAGATATTTCAGAATGTACGGTAAATCAGGGTGAGTAAAGATTTTACAATGGGCAAACCCTGACTAAATAATTTATAAATAAAAAATAAATAAATAAATAAAGCAATTTTGCTTGTTACGTTACGTCTGTCATCTTTTGTATCATTGAATGTATTTATTGTCCAGCACTGCGTAATATATGTTGGAGCTTTAAAAAATACAATAAATAATAATAATATCATGTCCACTGTGAGAGGAGTGGTGCTTGCCTGGAATGAGGCACCATCATTTCAAACGCCTGTATGTAGGTCCATTCAATCATCAAGCCTCATCTACACGCGTAGATGAGGCTGCGATCCTCGATTAGCCGCCGGATCGCCTCTTCCGCGTACCCGCGCGTGCCCGCCGCGTCCCCGCTCGCCGCGCGTGCGCCGCATACGATTCCCCGCTCGTCCCCGCCGGCGCTGCTTATCTTCCGTTCGATTCCCTGCCATTGTCCCCTCGCGGGGAGCGAGCAGGGAATCGGCAGAAGCAAGATCCGTCCTGTTGGATCTTATCAATCGAGCCGCATCAGCGGCTCGATTGATAAGGAGCATCGCGGCCGCATCTACGTGTGTAGATGCGGCTTTATTGTTAGAATTAAAGTGGCCACACACTATACAATTTTTTAAATATCTGTTCAATTTAAGAATTGCAATCAATTTTTCTGACTGATTGTAACATTTCAAAAATATGACCAATGTACCACACACGCATGTTCATTTTTTCCCCAATTATGATAAAAATGATTGGAAACTCTGAGAAAATTGCTTGGGTGTGTATATTAATACATTGACAATTTAACACACACCATACAATCTTTAGAGAAATTGAAGAAAAATATCTGGCATTCCGGATAGATAAAAATCAAAAAAACGGGAAATCCGATCGGATTTTTCAGTCGAATTAAAAAAAAAGCTTTCGATTTTTTCGGGAGATCCAATCGTTTTTATCGAATTGCCGTAAAATCGGATCATTTGAAAGCTCAACACACACCATACAATCTTGGTTGTACAGATTTACCAAATCTATGTAGTATAAGGGCCAACAGATATACAATACCTTGAAAGATTGATTGGATAAGCTCTTAAGGTAGCCACACACCATACAATTTTTTAAATATCTGTTCAATTTAGGAATTGCAATCAATTTTTCTGACTGATTGTAATATGTCAAAAATATGACCAATGTACCACACACGTATGTTCAATTTTTCCCCAATTATTATAAAAATGATTGGAAACTCTGACAAAATTGCTAGGGTGTGTATATTAATAAATTGACAATCTAACACACACCATACAATCTTTAGAAAGATTGAAGAAAAATATCTGGCATTCCGGATCGATAAAAATTGAAGAAAACGGGAAATCCGATCGGATTTTTCAGTCGAATGAAAAAAAAGCTTTCGATTTTTTCGGGAGATCCGATCGTTTTTATCGAATTACTGTAAAATCGGATCATTTTATTGTATCGTGTGTGGCCACCTTTATACTACATGAAAGTGGTAAGATTGAACAACCAAGATTGTATGGTGTTAGTTGACCCTTAGTGTTAGAGCAAACTAGTCACACACGCAAAATGAAAGTCCTGTATGAAGGAACAAAAAAAAGAATGTTTTACTGAAGTGTAACGAGACTGGGAGAATCTGTAGTTTTCATTATTAAATCATCTGCAAAAAATGCATAGCAGACATAACAAATGCAAACCATACAGCTATGGTGCAGCTAACTGTAGATTACCTTAGGTATAAGTTCATCTGATTTTTAATGAAGTGTGTGCAGAATAGAGAACTGGAAGATGGTTGGAAAGAGTCTGACTATGCAGAGTACTTCCTTGTCACTTAGCACTGCTTCCAGCAGTAATGTATAACGTGATGTGTCATATGGCGGCTCTAATGAGTTGGATGCATAACATTCTTTACATGTTTCTTACTATGTATTTGTCTGGAGGTCTCTCGGGGATACTTCTGCAGTTTCATGAATCACAAAGGCCGAATAATAACATTATGAGCAGATGGATATTTTCGACGAGGTCATCCAATGATCACCCTCAAACCAAAGCACTGGTTAGCTGTATGAGCCTCTTCTACTCCATCAGTTCCCCCATAAAGATATATAGGAATGAGAAGTGGCAGCAGCTAGGTGACATTTTGGCCCAATGTACTGGTAAATTCCTACTGCCTATGATGGAAACTTTAAAATGCAATTGCTTTAATTGTCTCATATCATCTTATTAAAGGGGGCTTTGAGATTCTGGCACAAGTCACCCCAGGTTTACAGCCACAAGTTAGCTACCCCCACCTCTTTTGGGCATTGAGAAGACATGGATAAAGGGCCCTTGTGGGCTAATTTTGACAATTGGCTTTCCCATTTTAAGTGCTCTGGTAGCATTTGTGAAAAGGTGTAAAAATGGCAGAAGGGAGTGCTTAAAAAAATCTACCAAAATGTAAATGAATAAATAAAAATATCATATAAAAATACTTTGTTGCAAAAAAATGAAAATAAAAAAAGCAGTGCAATATGAGCTAACACTTTGTAGAGAAGGCCAGGGGCGTCTAGGATCCTAAGAGATTAAGGGCACTTTTGGGCACTCCAGCCGATAAATGGGTGTGGCCATGCACCAGAATGTGGGTGTGGTCATGGGTGGAGCCAAATTTACATGAACTTAACAGCGGTCTAAGTAGGCTTGCCCAGAAAATGTTGGATGAAGCCCCCTTCTCTATTAATACAAAACAAAAAGCGCATATCACATAAATAGGCACAGTTACCTGGCTTCTGTGCTGGCTGGTCTGGCTTTCTGATGGGCATGCTGGCCTGCTGCCAGATTGTCTGGCAATCAGGGCCGGATTTGTACTCTTTACCGCCCAAGGCCACTGTTACCAGTCGTCCCTGTTCAGTATAGGTAGTAAGATGACCCCTCTCCTCTTTCCCTCCAGTATAGGTAGCCTGATGACCCCTCCCCCCTTTCACTCCAGTATAGGTAGCCAGATCGCTCCCTTAATCCCTACTCCCCTTCATTTCAGTATAGGTAGCCAGCTCCCCTTCACAAAACAGCAGCTATCAGTATCACTCATTTCCTCACTTGTCTCCAGTGCAGAAGCTTTCTCTTCCTTTCCATCTCCAATGCTGCCCAAGTTCATAGCCGCTGGCCACAATGCAAACGTGCACAGTGAGCAAGGTGGCTGCTGCACAGGCGGCTAGCAGCAGAGTACCCTGGTCAGGCATTCACCTGATCTCCCTGGATTGCAGCATTTACAAGTTTGCAAATGCTGTACCAGTTCAGCCTGCTGCTTTTTGTGCCCTTGTTCCTGTGGTGCTCTAGGCCATGGACTAGGTGGCCTTGGCCTAAATCAAGCCCTGCTGGCAATTCCCCCATAGCATTCCCTGACCTTCTAGTGAACCCCTCCCATGATCCCAGGGGCCTCCCATTGAGACACCACAACTCCCAGAATGCCCCCATAGTAGAACCACAGCTCCTTGCATGCCCCCATAAAGGCATCACAGCACCCAGCATGGCACCACAGCACCTAGGGTGCCCATGTAGATGCCCTGTGATGTGCCATGCTGGGTGCAGTGGTGCCTCTATTGGAAATACTGGGTGTTGTGGTGGAGAAGGGAAAGAGGGCTGGAAGAGGAGATGTCTGCAGAATCTGGAGAGCAAGGGGCCGGAGGTGAGTACTTCCGCCCTCTACCTGACTCTGCCTGAGGGACATCCGGGGCACCCCATAATACATCCAGGGCACGTGCCACTAATCTTTGGGGCTAGCAACGCCCCTGGAGAAGGCGTAGAGTTTTGTGCTCAAGTGCAGAGTGATAACTATAAGGAGAGCAGGGCTGGGTGTGGCCCCAACTACTTACCCTCTCTCCTCTCCTATACAGTAGAAGCAGTAGACTGTTGTACCGTGTTATCCATCAGTAAAAGCAAGGAGTTTTGAATCAGGATGATACCATTTATAGGTCTACTTAGAGATGAGTAAACAGTAAGCTTTCGGCTTATAAAAAGCCTTCGAAGGCTCTCCTATACAGGAGTCCATCCTCCAGATTAGGTCTGGTTGGGGCTACACTTGTTATTGGTTTGGTTTCTGGAGGCTTTATGTAACCCTTGACTGATAGGCCTTCAGGCTGTGATAGTTACCAAGGGGAGAGAAGAAAACGGGTATGAATGTTTGCCTCTTGTATCACATTTTTTTCTGGGTGGCCCCATTGTTTCTCTGCTCAAGTGCCCTTAGAGTTCCTCCCACCTGTGGAAGTACAAAGTGATCCTAGAGAATATAACATCACATCAAAATGATACAATTATACTGTAATAATAATATTAATAATTTTACACAAGCGAGTTGTTTTCACCTTGAAATTTTCACATGGCACATTTTCTTAACATCAAGCCGATTTGTTTTTGCATGCATTAACCCTTCACTAACCCTGAATGCTGGCAGTAGTAGCAGGGTCGGACTGGGACACCAAGGGCCCACCAAGGAAGTTTCTGCCTGGGGCCCACACCCCTCTCCTCCTCCTCCTCCCTCCGCCCTCTCCTCCTCCTCCTCCCTCCCCCCCCCCCCTCCATTTTGGGCTCACATACACATGTACTCTAGAAATTTTGCATGACTTTATGGTAGGGAATAGATTTTGAGCAATTCTGAGGACAGTCTCCAATAGGGATATGTCTAAATGCGGCGCGCGCAGCTAAACTAAATGGGTGTCACCACGCACTGGAACATCGGCGTGGTTATGATGAGTCATGGGCAGACTTAAAAAAAAAATACAAAACACAAAATAAGTAGCGGTGTTATTCACAGAGATTAGGTCTGACCAGATACATTTTAGATAAAATATTCAAGTAGTTACATGCCTCCAGATAATTCATCAAGTAGTCAAATGGCAGCAGATACCCCCACAAAATGCAATCAGGTTGGCTGCAGATACCCCCACAAAATGCAATCAGGTTGACGGCAGATACCCCGACACAATGCAATCAGGTTGGTGGCAGATACCCCCACAAAATGCAATCAGGTTGACGGCAGATACCCCCACACAATGCAATCAGGTTGGTGGCAGATACCCCCACAAAATGCAATCAGGTTGGCTGCAGATACACCCACAAAATGCAATCAGGTTGGCTGCAGATACCCCCACAAAATGCAAACAGGTTGGCTGCAGATACCCCCACACAATGCAATCAGGTTGGCTGCAGATACCCCACACAATGCAATCAGGTTGGCTGCAGATACCCCCACACAATGCAATCAGGTTGGCTGCAGATACCCCCACACAATGCAATCAGGTTGGCTGCAGATACCCCCACACAATGCAATCAGGTTGGCTGCAGATACCCCACACAATGCAATCAGGTTGGCTGCAGATACCCCCACACAATGCAATCAGGTTGGCTGCAGATACCCCCACACAATGCAATCAGGTTGGCTGCAGATACCCCCACACAATGCAATCTGGTTGGCTGCAGATACCCCCACACAATGCAATTAGGTTGGGTGCAGATACCCCAACACAATGCAATCAGGTTGGCTGCAGATACCCCCACACAATGCAATCAGGTTGGCTACAGATACCCCCACACAATGCAATCAGGTTGGCTGCAGATACCCCCACACAATGCAATCAGGTTGGCTGCAGATACCCCCACACAATGCAATCAGGTTGGCTGCAGATACCCCCACACAATGCAATCAGGTTGGCTGCAGATACCCCCACACAATGCAATCAGGTTGGTGGCAGAGATACCCCCACACAATGCAATCAGGTTGGCTGCAGATACCCCCACACAATGCAATCAGGTTGGCTGCAGATACCCCCACACAATGCAATCAGGTTGGCTGCAGATACCCCCACACAATGCAATCAGGTTGGCTGCAGATACCCCCACACAATGCAATCAGGTTGGCTGCAGATACCCCCACACAATGCAATCAGGTTGGTGGCAGAGATACCCCCACACAATGCAAGTCCCCCCCCCAGCTTGGAAGGGGGGGCAGAGGGCACAGATCAGCGGGCACAGATCAGCGGGCACAGATCAGAGGGGAAGCCTCCCCCCCTCCCCCTCCCTCACCTAAGGGCCCCCCCTTCCACGCACCCCCTCCTCCAGAAGTGCAGCCAGCAGCGAGCGGAGAATAGCTTACCGTCCGAGCTTCAGATGATACTATCTCCGCTCCGCTCCGCATGCCGCTGCTGCCCTGCTGGTCTCTGTCTCCTGTAGTGACGCTGTCCAATCATGCTCTCGCAGGAAGTACTGCGAGAGCGTGATTGGACAGCGTCACTACAGCAGACAGAGACCAGCAGGGCAGTAGCATGCGGACTCGGAGCGGAGATAGCATCATCTCTGTAGCTATTCTCCGCTCGCTGCTGGCTGCACTTCTGGAGGAGGGGGGTGCGCGGAAGGGGGGGCCCCTAGGTGAGGGAGGGGGGGACGCTTCCCCCCCTCCCCGCCGCTCTGTGCCCAATTCCCCCCCTTTCAAGCTGTGCCCCCTCCCTCTTAGCTCTGGGGCCCCCAGGAGGAGGGACAGTCGGGGCCCACCGATGGGACCATCGGTGGTTCGGTGGCTCAGTCCGAGCCTGAGTAGTAGTTATTATCTATTGATATTTCAGACCTCTTCAAGGGATATGTATGAATTTAGTGTGATTAGTTTGGACTCTTGCTCCTGATAAGTAATGCAATTACTGATACTCTGTGACAGTATGGGCAGCACGGTGGCGTAGTGGTTAGCTCTCTCACCTTGCAGCGCTGGGTCCCTAATTCGAATCCCAGCCAGGGCACTATCTGCATAGAGTTTGTATGTTCTCTCCGTGTCTGCGTGGGTTTCCTCCGGGCACTCCGGTTTCCTCCCACATTTCAAAAACATACAGATAAGTTAACTGGCTCCCCTAAAAAATTGACCCTAGACTACAGTACTTACACTACATAATATAGACATATGGCAATTGTAGGGATTAGATTGTGAGCTCCTTTGAGGGACAGTTAGTGACAAGACAATATATATATACACTGTACAGCGCTGCGTAATATGTCAGCGCTATATAAATACTAAATAATAATAATAATAAAAAAATAGTTTGCGGATGATGTACTCATCTGTGTTTTGGCACATGTCAATTGCCTAATCATAGCTGCAACTTCTTCCTGATGCCTTAGGGTTGATTTACACAGAAAGCTTAAAAACTGATACAATTGTTACCTCTAGTTTGTAATGATCTCAAGCCTAGGGACCTACATCTAGTGTTTCCCGTTTCTGTTGCACGTTACCAAATAACCATTTACTGGTCAGGGCCAGTTTAAGCAGCGCGGGGGCCTCAGGGCAATAGTAACCTGGGGGCCCCCACCCTGAGGCAAAGTCAGTCACCCACCACCTAACTCCCTGGTAGCCAGTCCAGTGGTCCACTCCCCCCACATAAATATAATGTGGTGTCCACATTATCCCATTATAGGTAGTGTGATGCCCCCAGTGTAGGTAGTGTGGTGCCTCTGGTATAGGTAGCATGATTCCCCCAGTATAAGTAGTGTGGTGCCCCCGTTATAGGGAGCATGGTGTCCCCAGTATATGTAACGTGGTGTTCCCAGTATAGGTAGTGTGTTGCCCCCAGTATAGGTAGCTAGAGATAGGGCCTAACATCATATTTAAAATTAGCGAACGCGAATTTCGCAAAAGTTCACGAACAAGCGAATATGGCGAATTTCCAAAGACTTCAATGGACAGGCGAATTCTGAAACCTACAGGGACTTTTTCTGGCCACAAAAGTGATGGAAAAGTTGTTTCAAGGGGCCTAAAACATACATCTAGCATACATGTAGCATAATGCATACATTGTTAGCAACGTCTGCGTGATCTAGGTACTATTCACATCCTAAAACATTATTTTAAACCAAAATTGGTCTTGGACTATGTTTCAAGGGGCCTAAAACCTGGATGGGGCATGCCAGAGGGGGATCCATGCCAAAAGTCCCACCAAAATGTATGTAGTCAATGCAGAATCATGTTTCAATCTCTAAAGGGCAGAAATCACATTGTATTCCTAAATTGGTGGTATAAAGTGCTTTAAAATGTCCAGCGTGTGTACATATCCATGAGGTAGTGTAAGGTTTAGGCCCACTTCACACTGACAGACAAAATGCCGCGTTTAACGCACCGCAGTCCGCAAACAACTGCATAGACCTTTAGTGATTATGTCAGGTGAGCATTTCTTTGTTTTTACTAGTTGACACCTCCAGGACATAAATGTTAGTCCTCTCTGTGGCAATCTTTGCGTATTGGTGAGTAGTGGCAACCATGCTTATGCAGACAATCGTGGGAGTGCAGGCGATTACAATTTTCCAGCCTTTATGGTCAGGCCAGTGTCGGACTGGGAACAGCAAAAGCCGGGGAAATCCACTTGCTGGCCAAGCAGCAGTAATCAGGTGTTGCTGCTCACAGTGAAGACTTACTGCAGGTTTCTATTGGGAGTGATAACACAGGGTTACTTCTGCTTGGCCAGCAGGTGGATTTCCTCAGTTTTTCCTCCTCTCAGTCCGACACTGGGTCAGGCTGCAGTAGTTCAATGTCAGTTAAGTGACCAAAAAACACGGATTCTGCAGAGGCCAGCACTGAGGCCAGTACTGGTGTGAAGGATTATTGGGTTTTATCCTTCTTTCCTTTTTTCCGCAATGATGGCCGCTCATTATAAGCATGTGCCCACCCGCGCGTAGCACTACTGTGCATGAGTTGGTGGGCTCAGTCAGCTATTGTGCGGCCATAAATGCGGAACAGGAGCCACACGGTCCCGATCTTCGGGGGGGGGGGGGCTGGGTGTTGTTTAGCGATGGGGGAAAGCAGACCACTGACGGATGTCTCAATAGAATTCTGAGGCTTCCCACTCTTTAGGTAAGTATGTGATATTGTGTACGCAAGATTTGGCTCTGGTAAACTTCAGTCAAACAAGAAACAGCGAGAGACAGGTTGAGATAAGTGCTTCCGAAAATAGCATTGCTCTCTGACTAAATTAGTCTGAGAACTCAGAGAAGTTTTTTTGCATAGATCTTTCTGTACTGGAAATAATATGAGGCTACTACATTAATGTTCTATTTCCTGGTTGTACTACACATACATTCATTATATCATAACTTTATTTTTTCACTTCATACTCCCTTTAAGGCTGGTCCAAGTCAAACTTTACTCAAAGGCTCATACCTTACATCAAAGGCAATAGCCTTAACCAGTAAGTTATCCAGCTCACTGTAGCGCTTTTGGAATTGCTGGCAATTTTAAATTGCTACTGAAAGCACTCTAGTGGGCCCCAGGCCACAGAGTTCCCTTTGTATGGACAGTCTATATGTAATGTTAACAACATGCACTGTGTGTGCATGCATGCATGCATGCGTGTGTGTGTGTGTGTGTGTGTGTGTGTGTGTGTGTGTGTGTGTGTGTGTGTGTGTGTGTGTGTGTGTGTGTGTGTGTGTGTGTGTGTGTGTGTGTGTGTGCGTGCCTGCGTGTATGCCATTGGCTCCTTAAAAGGTATTAGTGTTAGATAGAAATAGACACTAATTACTCCCTGTAAGAAATAAATAAATCATAACTGTTTTCTACAGAACATACACTAAGCTCTGTACAGCAGTAAATCTTTGGCAGTGTGGTGACACATGGCCTGTTTTTTGTACGTGCTCTTTGTGAGCTGATGCAAATTTTTAAAGGGCAAGTGGGGCATCCTACAAAGTAATGACCACATGTACTAGTTAAATAATATATGACACATGTTCCTTCACGTGTTGTCATCTTTCAAAAATATTTTCCTTTCAGTAAGTCAATGTAAAATATATATCGAAAGATGTGAATTTATGCTTTACACATGTTTTGCATTTAAACTGCTTAAAGGTTTGTACTGTATGATCAAAAAGGCTTGTACTGTATGATCAAAGTCAGTGGGAGTTCAGTGGGCCTGGAATTACATACTGGGTCCAATTTACTATTGTCACACAAAGCGACAATGTTTTGCAAATGCGAAAAAAATTCCAATCTAGGATTTAGAAGGGAAAAAAGTGTTGGCACCCAAGATGGCTCATTAGGAACCTCTCAAAACAACTCCTGGCCATTGCTGTGGAGTTTTATGCTCCAGGAAATGGCTGCAGCAATTCCATCTATTATCTAGTAATGCTGCTCTTCAAATGTAAAAACACACTGGCATGTTTTATCAACATTTTCTCTGCCAAAAATGCCAGGAAATATTTATGAAAACCCCCATCAACCCAGTGCCAGCACTACTATAGAGGCAAAGAGGGCAATCGCCCCAGGGACCTAGAGCCTGTAAGAACCCCAAAGGTTCGTCCATCTTAACTGTTGCTCCCAGGCGCCTCTGCAGAATCTTTGGCAGAGTAGGGGCCTCTGTGCTAGTGGGCAGGTGAAAGGATACACTAGTAAAGACTCTGCAGGGGCCCCAGGAAGCACAGTCAAGTTGAGAGGTGATTGGGAGGGAGGGTCTGCAGCTGGCTCACGGACCTAGGAGGGAAATTTGGCTGCAACAAAGGGCCCCTAATGACGTTTTTTGGTCAAAGTGTCTACTGGGGGGCCCCATGGTTAACTTTGCCCTGGGGCCCCATTGTTACTAGAACCGGCCCTGCATCAACCTCTATATTTGCTTGATGGTAGACAAAATGTGCTTGCCAAGCATTATGTTGCAAAAGTGCAGGATATTTATAACAAATAATGTGGATGGCCTGATTTCTATGCTGCATGTTGGCTGCAGAGACACAGAGAAACATGCACGCCTGTGTATGAATCCCTGTTAATTGCAAATGAGTCAATAATGGCTCCTGATGGGAAGAAAGCAGTTATGGGCCTCTTCACATGGCAGTATTGTAGACTAGGCAAGATGAGATCTGATTTCACCAAACAAATGCTTTCACAATGTTGTACAAAGCTAAAGGATTGCTTTTAGAACTCCTGCAACTTTAAACTTTAGGCCCTTGGTCTCCAACCTTAAAGCGGAGTACTAAAGTTCAAATACACATTGATGTGGGGTCAAGACATTCCACAAAAAAGTGTAGGATCTGTATTTAAATGCTGTTGACATATTTTACTATTATTATATAATGGCTGATGACCCAGCATATTTGGTTGTTGTTGGCTCTGCCCACTTTTTCTAACCTTGACACACAGTGACTCAATGACCAAGTTTGTAAGCTTTGGGGTCCTATGCATCAAAATGTTAAATATTCCCAATGGAATAAAAGAAATCTGATTTGCTGTTTTGTAGTTCTGCCCCTTTAGTGAATTTAAACCTCAGTCACCCAATGACCAACTGTAGCAAATGTAAAGCCTCTGCCATTAACAGTATAAGAATGGCAGCAGTTTACATATTCCCCTTGAAAATTAATAGTTGAATTTTGATTGGCTGTTGTAGGCTCCACCCACTTTCCTGAATATTAATTCCAGTCACCCAGTGACCAAATGTGCCAAGTTTGAAAATCCTGCAATTAACAGATTAACATTGTTTGCAGTTTACATTTTCCCATTTAAAATGAACGGATGAAATGTTATGTTTTATGTTTTATGCTCCATCCACTTTCCCTGAATTTGTAACCTCGGTCACCAAGTGACCAACTGTGCCAAGGTTGTGGACTCTTTATTACTGTGAGAATGGCAAGCTTTTCCATTTTTCCATTGAAGTGAAATCTGATTACCTGTTTGTGGTTCCACCAGGGGTTTGCAGGAGGGGACACGATATTCCAAGACACCATCTTCCCAGGTAGTAAGGGATCTGTATACCAAGTTTTGTTTAAATCGGTTTAGGCGTTTTCGAGTGATGGCGGCACACACACACACACATATGTACATACATGCCCGATTTTATATATTTAGAAGAATTAAATTATTCAGTGCATGTTGTATTGTGCTTTTCATACATGCATAGTAATGTCACTAACTGTCCCTTATCAGAGTTCAAAATGTAATCCCTACTATAGTTGCAGACTAATGTCTCTACGTAGACCAAGACAAATTTTGGTTTAAAATAATGTTTTAGGATGTGAATAGTACCTAGATCACGCAGACGTTGCTAACAATGTATGCATTATGCTACATGTGTAGCACCTATTTACACTAGCAATGTGCATTACACAAACAGTGCAGCATATACAGTGCCAGCAAAGCATGCATTGCCTAGGCAATACAAGTTGCACCATTTGTGCCTTAAGGAAAACCCGAGGTGGGTTTTACAAATCCTAATTGCATACAGAGGCTGGGTCTGCATATAATGCCCAGCCTCTGTTGCTATATTCTATTCCCCCAGCCCCCCCCCCCCCCCCCTCTGTGCCCCCAAAGTAAATCGCCATGCTAGTGACCTACAGCGTGTCGCCAGCAGGCTGTTTACATGTACACTGTCATTCTTGCCATTCCCCTGCCTCCTCTATGTCACCGCTCCCCACCCATGTCCCTCCCCTCTCCGCTGATTGGAGGGAAGGGACGCGGGCGGGGAGTGGTGAAATAGAGAATGCGGGGGAGCGGCAAGAATGACAGTATACATGTAAACAGCCTGCTGGCGACACGTTGTGTCTCACTAGCACGGCGGTTTGCTTTGAGGAGCACAGCAGAGCGCGCACGGGGGGGGGGGGGGGGGGGGGGGGCTGGGGGGAGATAATATAGCAACAGAGGCTGGGCATTATATGCAGTCCCAGCCTCTGTATGCAATTAGGATTTGTAAAACCCACCTCGGGTTTTCTTTAAAGCAAGTCTGAAGTAAAAATAAAAAAAAATAATAAACACTGTAAGGAGAACGGGAAGGCTCTATAGGACCCAGACCATTCCCTCTCCTAAGTATCTGTGTTTATCTTTTTTTTTTTTGCTTCAGGCTCCCTTTAAGAACCTTGCATAAGTATCTGTAAAATTGCCATGTGCTGCCTGCACACAACAACTTAACCAAAATGTAGTTCATCATCTACCTCATGGACTCTAATGTTACAAAAGGAGAATATTAGCTATCCACAGTGTTTACAGAGAACAATGACCAAGTCACATCAGTAACTATCCTACAGTAGGGCTCTCAATTTAATCCTAATATTACAATCTAAAGACAATTTTAGGGAAAACCAGTTACTGTATTAGCAAGGGCATAGCAATAGCCATAGCAGCTGCTATGGGGGCCTGGAGCAGAGGGGGCCCAAGTGGTACTTGATGTATTTACCATTCATTTTTTTTTTTGTAATTCTCCATCCTATGGATTTATCTAAGTGCCCATGCAGTGTAGATCGATTGGTAATTTAAATTGACCAATTAACTCATATCTATAAGGTAGGGGCAGGTGACATTGCTTAAGAATGCCTACATCTGAGGGCCCCATAAACGTTTTGCTATGGGGCCCCATAATCTCTAGCTACGCCACTGTGTATTAGTCCAGCACTCTTTTGGGTTACGGGAAAAAATAAGAAGGATTAAAGGGTAACTTTCAAAAGCATAGGGCGAACATATGAAAGCCATGCAGATACTATATCTGCTAGCATAGAAGCTTGGAACTTGTTGCCACATTGCTGTTGTAATTTATATATACCCACATTTTCCAGCTCTTTAAATGTGTTAATCATAAGGACTCTCTGAAATGGATAACATAACTACAGATTTCTACATAGCATGTCTTGAGTAATATTCACATCCCCCTCGTTGAATAGTATATTTCTGTCTCAGTGGGTGATACACAGTTGATCATTTATAAAGCATGTGATAACAGCAGCATAGACCGTGTTGATTTGTTATGTATTAGAGTGGGATATCTCTATTGGGATCAGGAGGTTACGTATGTAATGGATTAATCTTTGAAAAAAAAAAAACAACAAGTAGGCAATAGTTACCTAGGAATGATAGTTTTCATAAAGCAACAGATTGGGCCACATTTATAAAGGTTAACCCAAGCAGAACAGAGGAGAACATTGTGCAATAGAACTGAAGTAGAAAAAAGGACTGTGTTTATTAAAAGAAGGTGGCAACAGTTGTAGTAATGGCTAAAAGGCAAGGTTACTAATCACGTTTTATTGCTTACAAAGGGCAAAATGGAGGGAGGATGAGGTGTGCTGTTACTGCGTGTAGTGGCCCCAGAAAATAAATCTGGTAGCTTGTACATGCACTATACACACTCAGTTCCATCTAATAATCGTTTTTAAAGACAGCTGCAAAAAATTAAGACAAATTCTCTAATTTTTAGTGTGTCCATATTTATATACTGTAGTCAACTGGCAACACCACAATAAAAAAAACAAAAAAAACAAACAACAGAACACTACCATTTGGGCTTCTTCAGTCATATTCTTCAGGAACTTATTTCCTGGACTTCAATGCAAGTGTGAACTGATGACTGTAATAATTCTAACCTTTTGGCTGTCCTTACATTAATTCAATATTATCCAGCTGTTGTTTCCACCTTTTACCAGACACTTTTCATCATTCCTGGACAGCATCTCTAAATAACTTAGTATTGGTTTACACTACAAACTGCAACTTCTAGCACAATGCTGCAGTGGGAACATAGTCAAAGAGTTAAATTAGCCAAGCCTTTTCTGAAACCTTAGCACTTAGAAAAGTGCCCAAAGTACTCTTGGTGTGAACCAGTTCATAGATTTTCAATTTTTCTCTGACATTTTTCATTTGTAGAAGGCCAAACTAAATCCAGCCCATTATTTTGTAAAATACTATGGAATAGTGTAATTAGATCACAACCTTGTTAAGAGTCAGGCGGTACAAACACCTTGGAAAATGTGTGAACTGTTTGAACCAAAACTCATTGAATCTCAAATTTACTCTTACCAGTGATCCATGACAGATCATATTTTTAAATCTAACAACCCGGATCAATGAGAATGGTTGTTTGCAGACCTATTTGTATCAAAAGGACACAGCCATAAATGTAATCTTATGGGCAGATTGTTTGGACCTGCTGCATATAGTACAATGTATGCCCTTTTATCTGTTCCTGTGCATCTGCATAAAGTGCTGCTAAAAAACGAATTTTGAATCAAAGGCTGGACAACTGAAGTCCACATTTCTGGTGAGAGACTATGACACAGTTTTTACAGATAGTCCCTCAACAGGACTAGAAAAATACCATAGAGGGACCTTGTGCATCATGAAGTTAAATTTCCTGTTTATTATATGATTTGGCTATGAACATGGACATTTATTCAGGATCCTGGTTAGGCATTCCCCATGCTGATTCCTCAATTGCCTTGATTGCCCCCTTACCCCTAAAGTAGTTTTTAGGCAATCTGCCACCCTGGTGTACCACCATTGGTGTACAGTCACTCACAATTATTTTGATAGTACTATTTTACCTACTTTTGGTAATTTTTAAATTTCAAAGTGCTGAAAAGCTATAAAGAGAAGATGAAAAATTACTTGCTAGGAGAAAACTCAGGAGAAAAAGTGAATGGCATATGGGCCACTATTTTTGTAGTGCTGATTGCAATAGTGCTAGGTCTAATATTGTTAGTACACCAGTATTTTGTTAGTTTAGATAATATCACTTATAAATGTACCCTTGAATACCTGATTTTGTTGGCTAAAATCAGACTTTGTAAATGTCCTTATGATAACTGACTTAACACAAACTGATGAAAATAATCCTGTGGACTAATATCGGTGGTAAAAACCCAATGATCTGTTAAATATTTCCCACTACAGCCAATTCCATGAACAGACACAAGATTAATTTAACATAAGATTACATAAGGGGTCAGAGTGGTTTAGTGGTTCTAATATTATGCATATACAAAAATGATCTTTAATGTTGTGAGAAAAAAATAGCTACCTGCTGTACTATGAGGAAGATCACATGCATAGCTGAGCAGCCACTGGAAACATTGAGGGATGAAGAGGTAAGATGTACACCTCTGAAAACAGAAACTGATTGCTCAGTCATTTCAGAATTTCCATCACAGACAGATTGCTTAACTACAAACATATTACTTTTTCATGTAGAAAATTAATTTTTAAAGCCACACTTTTGTAGAGAGAATGGACACAGCTCACCACCCCACCAATATAGCCAGGAGCAGAACCACGGGCAGCCAATGCAGAAAGGAAGGAAGATCTTCTTCTCTGGCATAAAAAGTCCATTTGTTAAGTTCAAAGCCACACTCCTGGTTAAAATTACACTATGTATTGATTAATAATTGGATATGATTTTTAGTTTAAATTAACGCTTATCAACTTTTACACAATTATTGGCCACCCTCCATGGTCATTCAGAACCTTCTAAAGCACAACCAAACAATCAAGTAGACTCTGCAAAAATTCCTACAAAAATGATTGTGTTCTCCATATCTCATTCCCAGGGCACACATTGGGGAATAGACTCACCCAGTTGGTGTGACCACTGGTAGACTTGTCAAAGCGTGCTCTATGTTGTAAAACCTTAGCACATCAGGCATCAGTTGATCCTACTGCTTCAATGTGTGTAGCATGGCTTCAGAGTAAAGCAGGTGCCCTGGTTGTGTTTGACTTAACCTGTATTAGAGTGCATAAGAAGAGTCTTGAATTATGCAGGAACTTTTATATGAAAAGGAACTGTTATGGATGAGCGCTATAACTATTTTATGCATTGATTGTATGGTACCAACCAGAGAGGAATAGCGCACTGCTATGTTGTTCATTTAAGTCAGAGTCTGTAGCGATTTCTAATGGAATTGGTGAATTCCTTCCTTATGTCATTACCTTTTCTAATTGTATATTACTAATAATGTCTACTGAATTATACTTGAAATAAGGGTCATTGTATTTCTGATTTTCAAGTATTTGTGGGTCAAGGTGTGCTCTTAGATCTTGTTCTCTTTTTAAAAAAAAATCCTCTCTTACTAAAAGTTAGATTATTATATATATTTTGTGGACTGAAGCAGTTGCCATGCACTATATTTACATAGTTTGATCCCTCAAAAGTCTCTATATGTAGGTCTGACTACTTTAGCAATATTATTCAATCAGGGATGTGGGTTTTCTAGCTTTTTATACTAAAGAGTAGACTGGTTGTGTATATAATAAAAGTTAAATATTCCAGTTTATGCGACTTTAATCTAACTTTGAAGAACCCACATAACTTAAAACTCAACTCATCAATAATCTAGAAAATCACATGTATTTTCTATAAACTAACATCTTAAACTTTTGTCGTTGGTATTTCTATAATGTTAAGCACATACGGTAGGCTTCACATTTGATATGTTAAGCCAGAAGCCACTGAATACACAAATATTCAATAATGGTTATGTTTAAGGATCCCATATGTGGCAGCAGAAGATTTTCCCCACATGTTTTGGGTCTTATGGTTGTCTAGCTGTGCAGAGCATGACTCACGCTTTCAGAAAGACATACTTGCACAATATGTGTCACAGTTAATTCTCCACTCTATGTGCGAAACCTGTGACTTATTGGAACTAATAGAACACCGTGCCAAAAAGACGTGACCTTACTTACACTAACTAGCAGTGAGTAATTAATTATCTTTTCATTAATTACAGCCATAAAAGGCCTATCATTATTTCATGAGGCACGTGTTAAAAATTACCACTTCGACATCTTTTGATAATTACAGGTTTTTTTTATACATTTCATATGTTACATTTTATATTTCTAAGTTTTTCAACTTTAATGATGTAGGAATTTCTTTAAATGAATCTTTTATCTGAATCATGGAAAGAATTGTGAGTGTTTTACAAGGAACTAAGCTCCCGTCTGACAAGACACTTCCCTCATCGAAAGCAGTAATTCTTGTGTTGTACGTTGAGCCCTCTGCAGGTGGAAACTGTGTGATTATGTGTGTGAGTGTTTTCACTTAGAGTAATGTAAATCCTGAAACCCTATGGGTGAACTGACATTGACACGTATTAATGCCCATATATGTCCCTCCGTTGGAATTTGGTGTTGTGTAAATCAAACCATTATGTAGAGAATACATATTTTAAATAATTTATGGAAAGCAAGTGTTTTTATTATGTTTGCAATGAACGTATCTATATATTTATCTATATTTCTATCTATGGGGCATATTCCATAGCTTTCAACTGTCCCTCTTTGGGAACCAAATCTCTCTGTCCCTCTTTCTTCCTCTTCCTTTGTCCCTCTTTCTTCCTCATTTGTCCCTCTTTCAGGACTGATGTACAGATCTGTGATAATAAAATGTAAGAGAAAGAAGTGGCACTGATGGGTGTGGTCTTTCTAAGCTGCGTGTTATTGAAGGATCCTTCAACCTTCTATATCAAATATTGCACACACAAAAATATTCTGTTAACACATGCTAAAATATCACCAAATATGTCAGTAAAATGAACTTTTAATATCAATTCTATTAAAAATGATTAAATATACAAATCAATCGCATTGTTGTTTATGCTGGTTTCTCCCACACATAAATTTCACACGCATACCACATACACTCACAGAAGGGCCCATCTGATTAGTAGTGCTGCGCTTTCTAAAATGTTCATAAATTCTCTGGGGACTGCCGTATCAACAATAATCTTCTCACAACTGGAGCTGAATCGTAAGAGATTCCCTGCTGATTTGCAGATAAGCATTAAGAATCAGCCTCATTGAGAAGTGGAAGTCCAGTTGTGGTATTTATTAATATCAGAGAGACTATATAAATCGCTTTGTGAAAATAAGTGTTATGGAACTTATGACATAGCACCTGCATATCAGCAGCGGATCTCTTACGTTTCAGCTCCAGTTGTGAGAAGATTATTGTTGAATTAATACGGAAGTCCCCAGAGAATTTGTGAACATTTTAGAAAGCGCAGCGCTACTAATCAGATGGGCCTTTCTGTGAGTGTAGTGTATGTGGTATGCGTGTGAAATTTATGTGTGGGAGAAACCAGCGTAAACAACAATACGATTGATTTGTATATTTAATCATTTTTAATAGAATTGATATTAAAAGTTCATTTTACTGACATATTTGGTGATATTTTAGCGCGTGTTAACAGGATAATAAAATGTATTTTTCTACTGAAAAATGGGTTTAACTGACTCTAAACCTTCTTCCCTTCAATTAAATTGATGTTTCTTATTTTCAAAGTGAAAATGGGGAAAAAAACTAATGACTATAGTAAGGAGCAGTATGGTTTTTGAAATATAAAAGTAGTTCTCTTGATTCTGAATTCTTCTGCTGGATAGTGTCAGTCTGCCTCTGACACAGGAGACCTGGGTTCGAATCTCGGCTCTGACTGTTCTGTAAGCCAGCACCTATTCAGTAGGAGACCGTGGGCAAGACTCTCTAACACTGCTACTGCCTATAGAGCACGTCCTAGTGGCTGCAGTTCTGGCGCTTTGAGTCCACTAGGAGAAAAGCGCAATATAAATGTTCTGTGTTTGTTTGTTTGTGGTATGTATGGCTCGGGGTGTGGCAGGGGAGTTGCTATAGACATGGCAGGGGTGTGTCTTAAATTCTCTCTCTTTCTTATCTCCAAAAGTTGGGAGGTATGATGTTCACTAAAGTTCAGTAAAGTTGCCATGAGCAGGGGTGCACGGCAATTTTACCATTATGTACGCTGACAAGGTAACATGCATTGTGAAATGAACATGACCCGTGCAAGCTGTGCAAGTAGCATAACATGTATTACCCAAGCAATGCTTGCATTACCTAGGAAATGCAAAATGTGCTTACTTGCTAATTGTGCTCTGCACTCCACATTGTCAGTGTAAGCAATGGTAAAATTGTATGCACAGCAACTTTACCTAACTTGTTTCTAGGGGCTCTATGCACTATACACCAGTAAAGTTGCAAAATGTTACCATTACTAACACCATGAGAACACCCCCGTTAACTCATTAGCACCATGTGTGTTAACAGGATCCCACATAATCTCACATACGTTGCTATGGTAATGCATGGCGTAATGCGTGTTACCATGGCAATGCACATGCTAACCCAGTGATACAGGTGGTGCTAATGGGTAAACAGGGTGGTGTTCTTGTGACGTTGATGCCAGTTAAATTACCAAGTGTTATCTGCTCAGGAACCTTTACCCACTTATAGTGCATCAGGCCCTACCTTCCCCTACTTTCTCTTCATCTGTGTACTGTCTATTTACGATCTATCTAGTACAAGGATGTTGAATTCCAGACTCAGGGGCCAAGGTTCAACTTCTCACACATATTTGGCACAGCTCAAATAAATTGATGGGTCAGAATCAGGAAAGGTGTGGTTAATCAAGTAGAACATGTCTCAATTTCTCAGTCCATGCTAAACACTGGCATACGTATGGTCCTCAAGGGCTGGAGTTAGACACCTGTGATCTAGTATAAAATAGAAAAAAGTTCTGAGAAAGGGGTCAAAAGGTGACAGCCTGATCTCAATAAAATCTAATTGCTAAGATTTTGCATTCATTCACACTGGTTCCATAACTTGAAATGAAGTATGGTAATTGTGAGTACGTGTTTTTAATTTAATTTTTATGCCATGGATGAAGGTGGAGACTTGTGAAAAGAGTTTTTAAATCTCAAGGAAGCAATCCAACTGCTTCTGAAAATGCTGCATTATAACAAGAAGTTCTTAGTTTGCCACATTCCACAGACACTGATTAACATTTTATTTACAGTGCTCGAGAACAAGGTTGTGTCATTTGATTGATTGCACTATAATACCACAATTTTACATTACAAAACTTAGCAGGTAATATATGTAATTTGGGCTTCTGCTCCTAATGAAACCCAGGAGCTATGATGAAGTTGCTGCACATCCTTTTAATTCTTCAAGCATTCAAGTTTTACAGATTCCATGGCTGTAGGTAAGGCACAACTTGATCCCAATTAACTACAGAAAACTCCAACTTAAGTCGGTCACAAGATTCAGTTATGTGAGTAATTAAAATAACTATTCAGAAGTCAACCCTGCTGTACAATATGTTAGTGCAAAAAAAACCCCGAAGTGACTGAAAACACTGCAAGAGTTTAGCAGCATTTCTGCTTGGGACGAACTATAAAAACTGTCAAAATTGATTTCACATTGAAAAATACTTTTCTTTTTCCAAGTGGAATTTTTCAAACTTTTTCACAAACTTTTCCTTCAGTAAAAGTATACATCAGGACAGAGGCCGTGACCAGCCTCTTCTCAATGTAAATGCAAAGGTGCCTGTAATCAATTACAAAGCTCTCCTCTACATTCTAGAATCGTGCCATTAATGTACATAATTTATTTCTTAAAGTGAACCTTAAGTCAACAAAAAAAAATGAGTTTCACTCACCTGGGGCTTCCCTCAGCCCCCTGCAGCTGATCGGTGCCCACGTAGAGTCGCTCCGATCCTCCTGGACCCACCGGCAGCCACTTCCGGTTTCGCCGTCAGCCGCCGACAGGCTGGGAACGTGAGTGAGTCTTCCCGTTTCCAGCCACAATGGCACCCTCTATGCTGCTATTGCGGCAAGGAAGGCCGCAATAGCAGTATAGGGGGTGCTATTGTGGCTGGGAATGCAAAGAATCACTCGCATTCCCAGCCTGTCGGCGGCTGACGGCGAAACCGGAAGTGGCCGCCGGCGGGTCCAGGAGGATCGGAGCAACTCTACGTGGGCACCGAAAGCTGCAGGGGGCTGAGGGAAGCCCTAGGTGAGCAAAACTCATTTTTTTATTTGACTTTAGTGCCACTTCTAAGGTAAAGCTGACTTTTGTCAAGAAAAACTGTCCGTTGCTCTATATATCGCAAGTATTCATGGCAAACTTTTTTTTTATTGTAATTTGATAATTTTATTGTTATGTGTTAAAAAAATAAAATATTCCACAGTGCTACTTCTAACGAAAACTGGTGCACCAGAATGTCAAAGTTCACTGCCAGTTAAAGGACTGGTCCAGTTATTGAAAATGAATGACAGAGTTTCTTGCCCCGTGCAGATAAATGTTGCTGCTGCAAGGTGAGAATATCTGGACAGGCACCAATTAATTGTACTTAATGTTAAGCCTCAAACACTTAGTTTAGGTGATCGTTTGAGAACACCTTGGCTCTATTGTGTGTACAGCTGTTTCATGAACACTTATAGAGATCATTAAAAGTGACAAATGTGCCCATTGTGCTTAAAACTACCTGCATACTACTCACTTGCGTGCCTCCCCTTTGTCCCTCCTACTCTCTCTATTTACCAGTATATGCTGCTGGACTATACCGTGTCTGTACTGATTGTCCTCCCCAATGTCGCCCTTATGATGAGCAAGCTGATGACAGCTGATCATGGGGATTGGCTGGCGGATGGAGGGAGGGGGAATAATAGTAATATTAATAGTATTAAAAAACACAATTTTTATTAAAAAAAAAACCCAAATAACCAAAAATAAACAAACAAACTAACATCTGGGGGGCGTTTAGACCCCACCAACGGAGAGCTCTGTTGGTGGAGAGAAAAGGGGGGGGGGGGAATCACTTGTGTGTTGTGTCGTGTGGCCCTGCAGCTTGGCCTTAAAGCTGTAGTGGCCAATTTAATGAAAAATGGCATGGTCTTTAGGGGGGTTTAACACTTCAGCCCTCAAGAGGTTGAAGTAAACCTGTAATATAAAAAGTTCCCCTGGGGAGTACTCACCTCAGTAGGGGGAAACCTCCGGATCCTATTGAGGCTTACCCCGTCCTCCTGTGTCTCACGGCGGTTTCGCTCTGGCCCTCCGAATGTCGAGGGTGTACATATTCACATTCCCGGCTCCAGCGCAGGCGCAGTATTGGCTCTCCGCTCGGAGATAGGCGGAAATAGCCGATCGCTGCGGGCCACTCTACTGCACAGGTGCAAGTCTCCTGTGCCTGCGTAGTAGAGCGGACCCGACAGAGATCGGCTGTTTTCGCCTATCTCCGTGCGGAGAGCCGCAACATCGCCCCGCTGGAGCCAGGGAACTAAATAAATGTAGCTTGTCAGGCTTGTCGAGCCTGGATTGCTGGACACTTCGGGGGAGCCAGCGCTGGACTGCCTGCAGCTACAGCAGAGGGGGAAGCCTCATTGGGACCCTGAGGCTTCCCCCTACCGCGGTGAGTACCCCCCAGGGGAACTTTTTTTGTTACGGGTTCTCTTTAAGGGTAAAATTCACTGATTTTTAGTAACATTAAATTGCAAAATGACTGGTGCAGCACTGATCTATGTTTTTGGTACTTTTATTTACATACAGTATATAGCTAGTATATGACTGTTTTAGACTTAGTAACTCTCATATGTACATAATGTATGTGTCCCATTCTATTCTATAAAGCTTGGAGCCAACTCAAATGGAAGAACTGTGATGGTTGTAGTCCTTTTAGCAACATTTTCAGCACAAGTTAAAGGGAGACTAGTGAGAACAATATTGAAGGAATGAGATATTGATATTAATGATATTAAATGATTGAATGATATTAAATGAGAGCCAATTGCCTGGCTATCTTGCTGATCATTTTGACTTTGACATTAGTGTCTGAATCACATCCCTGAAACAAGCATACAGCTATTATGACCAGACTTTAATCAGAGACCTGATGTTCATACTTGTTCAAAGTTAGTGGGTAAAAGTATAAAACACACAAGAGAAACAGGACAGCCAGGCAACTAGCATATTTAAAAAGGGGAAAAAAGCAGCCTTGGGGCCTGATTCACAAAGCGGTGCAAAGTGTTTGCACGCCAGTGAAAAGCCCTTTATCACGCCTAAACTCAGTTTAGGCATGATAAGAAGAAACTCACGTGAATTTTCCACGCGCAATATCGCGCGGCGCACGGTGCGGTGCACGCGATGCGCCCATTAAACCCTATGGGCGCTGCGCGTGGAGTTGCGCGATTGCGCACGCAAAACTTTGCGTGCGGGACTTTGCGCGCGATAAAGAGCACAAAGCGGTGCTAACTCAGCAGTGCAAAGGTTATAACGCCTAAAGTGTTTTAGGCGTGATAACTGAGTTATCACCGCTTTGTGAATTAGGCCCTTTGTATTCAACTCACTTCAGTGTCTCTTTATGCGAGAGAAGAATCAATCTTGAAGTGAGGTAGTAAGGCAGTTAAATTTACATCTTAAAGATCACTTTCTCCTATAATAATATTAATTTAATGTGATCTGTATGAAATCAGGCGGTTGCATGCTAGTTAACTATGTACCTGTAAAAAATGACCAATGATAAAACATTGTTAAATGCCAACAAATTCAAATGCATACCTGAATACCGATTTTTTAAAGTCATGATTCAAACAATCACACAACATCATTCTTCTTAAAGATCAAAACATAGTTATGCAACTACTTCTAAGGTTATTTATCATAGCACCATATAATTTACAACGTCCTTAATGTATTCAAGCACACTATATAAAAAAATCTGTTTGTGCAAAAATAATGTTATAACTTACGTTGTCATGGGTTCTTGAAGACAACTTTGTAGTTAAACCCCTCAACAATAGTTGAAACAGTAAAGTCATGTCATGCGGAAGTACATATAGTAATAAGTCTGTGTATAAATTTTTTGTTATGATCAACTAAACAATGTGGTTCCGCTTGTAACCATACAATATGTGGACCAATCTGCCTAACATTGCAAATGACATAGAATTGGATTTGTATCCAAATAGTCATCATCCAATCGATCAGTGGCGTAGCAATAGGGGTTGCAGAGGTCTCGACCGCACCGGAGCCCTTGGGCCAGAGGGGCTCCGTAAGCCCCTTTCTCAACTGCAGTGTTAGCTCTTTAATGGTCCTGTGCTGGTAATAATCACTTCTACAGATGCTTTGAATGGTAGTAATCATTAAACTGTTTCCCATCTCTATCTGGCACCTCTGACACTGTTGTCCCTGGCAGGTTTTGGTACGTCGTATCAATTGTTATGTATAGAGTGCTTGGGGGGGGGGGAGGGGGAGCCCATGTAAAACTCGCACCAGGGCCCATAGCTCCTTAGCTAATCCACTGCAACCCAGAATCTACTGTAGATCTAGATAAAAAAAACAACTTTTTTATTACTTTAGGAACCAAAACCTGATATTCAATTAACTTGTCAATAACTTTGTGATATCCCAATCATTTAAAAAAAATGAAGACTATTAGACTGATGGCTATAAATGCAACTTATCAACGTAAAATAGGATTGTCCAGATGATTAACTGGTAGAAAAAAAGTACAGTGTGCTGCATGCATTTCTATGCACAATGCAGTGCTGTGACATTCAGATTAGTTAAATGGGATCTACGCTGCACATGAGCAATGCGGGTGCAATGTAGTTTTGTAAATGCACGTCACCTGCATTGCAGACCAAGGTGACAGTGTGCGCAAACCCTTATAAATGTGTTCAGAAATCTCTGATTCTGTGTTACTGTGCATTGCAAATAAATGTGCTTTTAACATTTACAGTTGAAATCTGCAGCCATTAAGGGCACATTCAGTAAACCACTCTGGAGCCTTGACCAAGGATTCCTTACTGAACAGGTACTGGCTCCACAAAGATTTCTAGCCCTGGTCTACTTTATACAATTATCAGACACAGCTTTTAGCACAGACCTCGTTCAAAGTGTAGAAAGGGTATGTTCGCTTGACATAGACTCAGCATTTGTAAGACTTCAAAGTCAAAATGTCAGTCACATGCATTGTGATTGGCTGCAACAAGAGCAAAGCCTTGGAAACAATAGAAAGGTGATGAATGTATGTATGTTATCCAAAATAAAGACATATAGCTTGGGTAATAGTGTAATTATGGAGGATGGGAGGTTTAACTTCAGTTATGTGTGAGAACTTTTTTCTGTGCCATTCTTTTATACAGTTCCCTAACAGTGGCTCCTCTCCCTTTCCAATACAGCTCACCGGCATCTAGTGCCCTCCTCCCTCCCCATACAGTTCCCTGACATCTAGTGGTCCTTCCTCTCCCCTATACAGTTTTTGGTGTCTTGGGGCTGCCGTCTCGCCCCCATACAGCTCCCTGGTGTCTAGTGGTCCTCCCTATAAAGTACCCAGGCATCCCTGGCATAACACAGTTCCTTGCTCTAGTGGTCCCTTTTTCCCCTATACAGTTGCCTGGTGTCTAATGGCACCCTCCATCTACCATACAGTGATCTCTGGTGTCAAGTGGTTCCCCCTCTTTCCCCCATACAGTGATCCCTGGTGTCTAATGTGCCCCCTCCTCATACAGTGACCCCTGGTGTCTAATGTGCCCCCTTTTCATACTGTGATCCCTGGTGTCTAGTGTACCCCTTTCTCTCTCTTACCCACACATCGATCCCTGGTGTCTAGTCATTTAGAATGGCCAATACTAATGCAGTTTTTGACAAGAGATGGTGTAGTGTGCAGGACTCATCAGTCACCAACTAGTCCCCCAATACACTCTATTTATCCTACATTTAATGAGATTGGCATAGTAGCATTCTGGGCGGAGATATACTTTAAGTATATTGATATCCAGTCTAGTCCAGCACTATTATAGATATTCCAGTGTCTTCTCTTTTCAAAAATGTTTTGAGCCATTTAAGCCTCAGGATGATGCATTGAGAATTGATTATTTAGAATAATGATTGAATCTGTCCATGTATCCATTCCTTACCATAAGATTTTGCCCTATGTATGTCAAGCAACCTCATAATAATAATGGATTATTTTCCTCTGATTGGGGATAT
Organism: Hyperolius riggenbachi; assembly: GCF_040937935.1. Classification (NCBI taxonomy): domain Eukaryota; kingdom Metazoa; phylum Chordata; class Amphibia; order Anura; family Hyperoliidae; genus Hyperolius; species Hyperolius riggenbachi. The sequence continues at coordinate 210,477,906 of NC_090646.1, read as the reverse complement.
GGGTTACTAGATGTTGTACTGTATAAAAATACAATATTGATCATACAGTCTTGTTGTTAGACAACTGTTTGATTTATTCATTTGTGTGCAATTAGGTATTGCTTTGTATTCTGAAAACAAAGATGCATTTGGTTTTAAAAGAATTGAAATTATATTTCATATCACTTTTTCGGACCCAATCTAATATAAGTGCTGATTTTATTTCTTGCCATAGTGCTTCCTCCCCAAAAAGACCAAAAAACTTCTTGGGATGTTTTTCATGTCTTAATGTTTAGAGTAAAACTAGGAAGTCTATGTCAATGTTGAAAAAAACAAATTACTTATTTCATATGTTCAGCTATTAATAATAATAATTGTGACAATGTAGCTATTCATTATTATTATCTGACAGATAATGGGTGGCAGTCCACTGCAATGTCATGGAATCGCCTTAGAAAGTAATGATCACCATCTGACGTACAGCATTGTAGGTCATAACTTGTTTAATGTACATGTTTACAGAGCAGTCATATCAGTAATTATGCGGTATTCATGGAGGCATGTTATAATAAATACATCTGAAAATTATACTGATAAAATAAACTCATTAATGGTTTGATTGGTTTTAGAAAGTGAAAACAGGATCTTGGTGAGAGCAGTTGTCAGAGGGAGGCTAGTGCTGGGACTGATGCCAGAAATATTACTATTTTTAGAGATGTGTAGCTTCCATCATATCGAGCGTATCCAGATTCTCGCAATATGCTGTATTTTGGAATAAAATATAATTGACCCATTCCGCAGGAGAAATTTATGTAGGGCACTTGTTTAATGGGTATGAAAAATTTGACTTGTTAAAGTCTGGTAGATTCCATTCTTGTTAACTTTACTGCTTGTGAAATTGTTGCTTGTAGAGAAGAACATGTCATGCGTGTAAGAATTTAGTAACATAATAGCGCTGCTAAAATAGTGCAAAACTTGATTATGATAAAATTTGGCAGAACTGACCTCGACATTCAAGATAACTCAGAATGCAAACTCCATTGAAGTTAATGGAGGAGAAATTCTGCACGTAATGGTCTGTGCAGAGAAAATAGAGCTACAAAAATGAACTAGGGGGCTTCCAGTTATCTTCTGCCTCCCCAGGGAATCAGAGAAACATCAGTACTGCTAATCACAAAGAGCTAAAAGTACAAAGAAAAAAAGTAATATTAAAAAAATGGGAGATAAGGGGGAGGGGAGCATCTCTTATTTATCCTTATTCAACTCACTTATCTCCTAGGAGATATTGGGCTTGATTCACTAACCAGTGCTAACTCAGTTAGCACATGTTACAGCTTTGCACATGCAAACTAGGGTGCAATGTAGTTTGCACAAGCAAAGCTGTTGCTGTTCGTGTGCTATTTTAGCGCTCGTACGGCGTTACGCGGTGCATGTGTACGTCATTGCGCGCTACACTCCGTTCGCGTGATAAGCCGTGACTTTGCGTGCTAAGTATCCTTAGCACGTGAAGTCATTGCTTATCACGCTACTTAGCACGCAAAATGCTGTAAACTCTTATGCACATCTTAGCGCCTGAAGAGCCAGTTTGCACATGCTAAGCGGCTTTTCACTGGCGTGCTAACACTTAGCACGCTTTTGTGAATCAAGCCCATTCTATTTAAAGCAACTTTTTAGCACTGTAATTAATGTAGCAATAAAGGCGAACAAAGTACTGAGCATTTTCCTGCTTGCTGGGGGACTTAACCATTTTGCCATCCTGGAGTTTTACCTCTTGAGATTCCTGACAATGTTGGCATTTTAGCTGAGTCGCTTTTGACACAGAAATAACTTTTTATTACTTGCGTTTAAAACTTGCGTCATCAACGTGATACATATATTGCTTTCTTTCAATCTAGGCTTTCTTTCTGTAATATTTTTTTCAAGAATTGTTATTAATTGTTGGTAATTTATTACATTTTACAGGTATTTTATCAGGGAAAATGAGGCGTAAATGCAAAAATTACAGATGCTTTAAAACATAACATTGTTTGGCTTGTCCTGTTTCAAATGATCCCATATACTCTATGTCATATTTCCTCACTAGCTGGGCATGCAGTCAGGGTCGGATTTACCATAAGGCATTGTAGGCACGTGCCTACAGGCTCCTTATGTAGGAGAGGCGGCTCCCCTCCCCAAGCGCCCCCCTACCCATTGGGGGGCTACTTAATACTGAGGTGGAGGCACAGCTGTCTTCTTATACTCCCTATACTTGGGGTGGGGGACACATCTACTACATAGATTAATGGGGTTACCAAATGAGGAGGAGGGATGTCTACCTAATATGGGGGTGTGGCCTGAGTTGAGGGGCGGGGTTTAGGACACCAGAACGCCTCTGCCTACAGGCTCCTGAGCTGTAAATCTGGCTCTGCATGCAGCATACCATTATCACCATTCTGTGCGTCTGTAGCGATTACAGATTGGGCACCCCAGTGCCTGGTACACACTTTTCAATTATGATTGACCAATCACTGGCCAATTTTACCTCCTCTGTGTAGTATGAGGGTCAACAGATACTGAATACAATGAGCAGATTGTGTAGGTAAACCCTCACACTACATGGAGGTGGTAAAATTGGTCAGTGATTAGCCACTGTGTAAACCAATAGTCCACTGGCCTCAGGAGGAATATACACAGATAGCAGGGAGACCTAGTGAGGAGAGATGTCCATCAAGCCTCTCTTAAAACAATCCATAGAATACAAGAAGTTTTCACAAAGGAATCAACCTTACTTGCATAAATATCCAACTTTTTTAATGCATTTACTAGAAGTGGTACAGCATAATAACTAGCACACAATTATGCGACAGTCGCTCTTTGTCAAGCACTTGACAAAGGGTGACTGGCCTGAAACACTGTGCTGGTTATTATTCTGTACCATCGCTAGTAAATGCATTAAAAAGTTGGATATTCATCTGTGTAGGGTCGAGTCCTTTATGGGAAACTTCTTATAGTCAGTGATTGGCCATAATTGGTCATAATTAAAAGTGTGTACCAGGCTTTACTGCTCATCTCAACAGACCTCTGCAGAACCCCAGCATTCGATTCAAAAGTGCTTTTACTGAGATTTCTTGAATATTATCAATTGCAACACAGAGAGGAGAAAAGAGAGCCCTGGCAAAAAACATCTTATAAGTATTACACCAGGGCCCACATGCAATTCACTTTTTCTCCTGGGTTTTCTCCTAGGTGACAGTTTCACACCTTGTCAATAAAATGCCTTTTAAACCTCCAGCAAGCAAGAAAAGACTCAAAATAATTTTGACAGTACTTTTTCAACTACTTTCAGGGCCGGATTTGTACTTTCCAGCGCCCTAGGCCGGCTGTCACCAACCCCCCCCCCCCCATTCTGTCCAACTCTGACTAGTTTGAACGGCCCCCCCTCTGTTTTGCTGCGTTGCCTCGTTCAACAAAGAAGCAGTGCATGCTCTGTCCACTCCATGTAATTTCGCACGCCTGTCTGTATGCACAGCAGGTGATAGTGTTCTGGGCTTGCATACTTCAGAAATGATGCTCATGTATGAGCACTCAGCAGCACTTGTCAAGTACACATACCCATAGCACTCTCTCGGCTCCTGTGCACCTGCATACAGGAGTGCAAAATCAAGTAGCCCCAGTGGACAGCGCTGCTTCTTTGTCCTCTGTGCTACTTGCTCCCATCAGAGCCACAAACAGGTGACGGCAGCACAATGCAGAGAAGCCCATCCAAAACAGAGAACAGGTAAGTAGGATCCGACACTACACACACTGGCATAGATGTAGTGTAATGCTAGGTACACATGGTGCTATTTTCTTTACTGTCAGGTCGATTATTTCCATCATATCTGATCTGATTTGATTGGAAAGCAGATCGGACATGTTGGAAATAGTCGATCTGACAGTAAATCTGTCAGAAAATTGCATTGTGTGTACCTAGCATAAGCTCAGGTGTACTTTACACAGTGACAATTTAGCACTTAAGACAGATCTTAAAATCAGTCAGCAGGAAGTTTTGTAACAGAATAACACTTTTTATTGGCTAACCAAAACAGAACAGTGAGCCTTTTGTTAATGAGCCATCTTCAGACTGTGTTACTGTATACAAGATGTTAGGTACACAGCTATATATACAGTCTGCAGGAGATGCATTGATTGTTTTGTAAATATAAATAAATGTAATACAGTTGTCATTCTGTCTCAAAACATTCTGCTTTCACTGATGGTCAACACAGTACTTTGCTGGCAAAAAAAAAAGCCAGGAAAGAGTTAAACTGTAGCACAAATAATGTTGTTGTCATTCTCTAGGAGGAAAAAAAAGCCATACATTTTAACAGATCTGAGGTCTTTAACAGCACTGACCTACTAGTAATAAACTAACATCAGTCAGGGAGGGGGAGAGCTGCTAATTCCTGCCCGTGAATGTGTGCTGCATGAGAAAAACTAATCGGAACTCAAGAGTTCTGCTACTTGAGCCCATATATTTTTCTTCTCACAGCAAATTTTGTCCCCTCTCATCATACAGGTGACAGCAGATGCTGACTGCCATAACACACACTTTGCACAAGTAAGAGAGATGCAGGGATCTCTGGAATTCAAGTAGACCAGAGCAAAGCAGGAGAGGTGATTTACTTTGACATGTGACCTCTTATCTCTCCAAGTCCTGCGCCCTGCTGATTTTTACGCCCTAGGCCATGGCCTCTGTGACCTTCCCAGAAATCCGGGTCTGACTACTTTTTAATACTTTTTCATTGCAAAAAGCTGAAAAGTTATTTTAAAGAGAAGATGATACTCAATCCCTGCTGATCGCCGCCTCTCTCCAACCCTCTCAGTTTTCTTTCGCTGAGGGGTGAGAGGGGTGGCGATAAGCAGGGATGACGCTAATGGAGGCAGAGCTACAGTGCTAAGCTCTGCCTTCCCAGGCAGCAAAATCCATGACTTAGAAAGTCGTGGAATTTTCCACCTGGTATTTGGGGGGTTTAATGACATGAAGTTTTATGCGAAATTTTGCATAAGCAACCTGGTCTTACTACACAGATATCGAATAAGTGCAAACAATGCATGTATACTAACCCTTATCTCAGTTGTGTATTTTCTCACTTATATCTCGTGTCCCACAGTCTTTCTACCACCTAAATACTTGTTTACTAGTCTGCTAGTTACTAGTCAAGGGCCATAAATGTTATTTGAAATAATCCAAACTAGTAGTTAAAAAAAATGGAATCAGTAGAAAATGATTATGCGGGGAACATAGATCCAACAGATTGTCTGGACTGCTAATACAGTAGATGTTGTCTCATCTCCAGCTATAATAGGTGTGTCCTCTTTTGGATGAAAGTGCACAATCTGCAACTGTTGTTCAGAAATTTTTGTGCTAAAAGCAACCACAGCAATAGAGGGCCAAAACCCGATGCTTTGTACGAGCTTTACTGCCAAGTTGTGTGCCTAAGTTGACAATACAGATGCAAGTAAACAGCTATTGTCAAGGGAATTTTGGGATGTATCTAGAGCTCCTCTTTAAACTTTTTCCTGAGGGAAAGCACACATTTTACTGTGAATGAACAGAGCTGTGTACTGCAAAGGTTTTCAGAAATACTCATACCATGCCCAGGGTCACCCAGGGGATGTCATTCAGTGCTTTGTGTGTAGAAGTGGGTCAGCGCTTAAAGTTCAGCCAAAAAACTGAAGTCTAGCATTTGGCTTAGCTTGCTTTATCATGACTGGAGTTTTAAATGAGCCCAAGACATTTATCCATTGCCATAAATATCCAAGAGACAGAAGAAATCAGACTGTGCTGTTTTTTTGAAGACAGTCTTGCAATCTGCCTTCCATACATTATTTGTATGGCAAACATTAAAACGCTTGCAACATTCAG